>NC_056728.1:328839960-328882460 GCF_019279795.1 Protopterus annectens
AAACGTTACATTGATGATATCTTTTTGGCATGGAAAGGTGACATTTCTACTTTGAATTCTTTTATTTCAAGTATGCAACATAGCTTAGGATTTCTTAAGCTCGTTATCTCTGATTGTGGCAAATCTATATCCTTCTTCGATACTAAAATTTACATTTTGCATAATGGTGTAGTTTCTTCTACTGTATTTAGAAAACAGACATATAAAAATAATTTCCTGGACTTTATCAACATGCATCCATTCTTCATGAAGAAGGAGCTGGTCAAGGGACAGTTAATACGTATTTCTAGACTGACCAGCAATGATAGACAATTTACCAAACAGGCAACTTTACTCAAACATATGTTTTTAGCAAGAAACTACCCTGCTAAACTAGTGGATAATATTTTTAATGAAGTGGCAGTTCATAGATATAGCAGATTCCACCCTATATTACATCAAGGTTTTCATCCACAGTCAGATAACTCTTCCAACATTAGCAGAACATTCAGTTTCTCTCTACCTATTTCCCATGATATGTCCAGGATTAGGCAGATTATTTCCAATAATTGGGGCATTTTATCTGACATATGAATACTAGAATTTTAGGCACTACACCTTCCTTTTCCTATAAAAAGTCTAAGAACATTCACAGACACCTAGAAAATAGAGACACACCATTTTTTGAGATTTCATCCTGTGTCACAAACTCTCATACAGGTATGTTCACATGTAATGGTTGTGTAGTCTGCCCTTTCATTCTCACGGGTCCCAGTTATACTTTTACACATTGTGGATTTAAAGTGTACTTTCATAATAAATATGACTGTCAGTCAAGATTTTTAGTGTATGCTAGTGTATGTACTTCCTGTGGTAGCTTCTATGTGGGGAAGACTATCTGATAGGATTAAGGAACATCTAGGTGCAATTAGAGCTAAAAACTGCATTAATGCTCTTACCAAATATAGCACCATGTGTATTAATTTCAACAAGTTCCAATTTTTTGTACTGGAACAAATAAATCCTTTCTTTGGTGATCTTGATTTATTTTTAGAAGTCAGAGAATTAAAATGGCAATTGCAACTAGACACTGACATTTTCCCTGGACTGAATGATAATATGAATATTAAATGCACTCTAAAATGGTATGATTAATTAATTCCTTTCACTTAATACATGTTGTGATATGAACTTTTACAATAGGTATTATACTGTTGTATATTCCACTACAGGCACAAACTGTGTTTCAATACCCCATACGATGTGCATTATTAACTTTTGCATAGTCAATTTTATACAGTTTTATGCAGGTTTATTCCATTTCCTTAAAGCCCATTGGATTTTATGAAACATGTAGTAAGCATATTATTGGTGTACAGACAATATCATTGCTTACAGATTATTGGTTACTGTACTATCACATGGTTGGTTTCTATTACTGTATATAGTGTCTTCATGTTAATTCCTGGTTATTCTGAAGAAGTTCTAATATCTATAAAGAACGAAAGCTCAAACACCCGTTCAGTGATAGCTTCTCCATTATTTCTTTTTTATTTTTCATACAGTCGGCTTAATGATATTATATGTTTAAGAAGTATTTTTGAAGTTTTGAGTGTTGTTGTTGTTCATCTTTCGGCTTTTCCCAGTTAGGGGTCGCCACAGCGGAACTCCGGTCCGCTAATGATTGGCAGTAGATTTTTATGGTGCCGAGGGGCCAATAATTTTCCTAGGTTTGTGAATTAATGTTATGTACAATTTGCCAGGTTTGTGGATTAATGTTATGCACACTTTAAGGGATGACGGTGGGAAAACAGTCTTCTTTTTATACCCATTAACCAGTTAAGAGCCTGTGGGTTAACTCTCTCCCAAGACCTCATAAAGTGAGGCAAAAAAAAACAAACAAACAAGTGCCTGAATTTTTATCTGGTAGTGACTGCACTTTCATTTCTCTAATAAGACCAGATAAGACTGCCATCTCATTCTTCATAGAGAAAGGACAGCTGTAATACCCCATGCCAGCATAAATGATGTCAACAGAATACATAATCACTGTGCTGATGCACACATACGCTAATTAATGATCCTGAGCATTTTTGCCTTTTTATGGTGTCAAAGCACTCACTGCAACAAAGCACTGGTTGGCAAGTACTCATTTCTGCTTCCTGAGAAATTTTGCTTGCTACCAATTTAGCCAGTAATAAAGACCCAAGGTAGTATCTAATGTGCCATACAGTACTTTTTTTCTCATGGAGTGCTATCTCTGGTTCATCTAGTTTGTTTCAAATATTATTGTGTAACAAACTGCAGCACTGACCGAAGATGGTTACTCTAGTTAGTCATTAACAGGCTTTTCAGTGTGCTGCTTTGTTCTAAAACTGAGATTTTATTCTTTTCAGTGTATCCTGCTTTTATAGTGTCCTCTCTCATCTTGCATTTCACTGAGAGAGAGAGAGAGAGAGAGAAACAGCATAATTTTCTCCTTTATCTTTTGAAGCGTTCTGAGTGTCAGATTCTTCTATTATTTTCTTAATGTGCTTTTGAAATTCCATTCTTTTGAAGACAAATGTTTACTGTTCCATTACAAGGTCTGTTTGTGAGATGTTGACAAGCTGCCAAGTTACAGCAGTACTGAATGGTGATCTGAAATAACCCGCCATGAATGTATGCAGCACACAGTATCACAGACTGATTTTGAGACTGCATGAATTTTAGCCTGTAGAGGGAGCCTTAACAGACTATTTAAATCTGTAATCCTCAGTCTTGGGTTTTATATATACCAGGTCATACCAGGTCACATTTTCTTCTCATACATACCTGCAGCAAGGCGATTTACTTAGACAAACTGGATCACGGTCTGTTGTCTGACTTGTTACTTTAAACTTGATTCAGCTCTTTTACAGGACAGTAGGAGTCCATGGAGCTTCTTCTGCCACTTTAATGATCATAAATAAGAAAGCTGGTGTTTCTGCATTAGAATTTTAATTTGTAGAATTAATTCCTTTATAAACCACATAAAACCTTCTTTTTGATATAACACAGAACTATAAAAAGACAAAGTTTGATATTGCCAAAGGGCTGCTTCATCCATCTAATCTGTCTGTTGCCTTGCCTGTTGCATAATCTGAAGCTTCTGTTTAGTCCAAAATATCATTCTTCCAAACTTCATTTTCACAGGATATGACCTCTGTCAGTCATATACATTCACAAATTCTATCAGTGACTGATCCCATTGCCAGCACATAAAGCTTGCATCATGCTACCCCCACCCTTTCTATAAAAATGTTTTCCTTCAATTCCCCTGAGCAGTGCAACCTATATTGTTTGCCTTTACTCTTGCACAACTTTTCTTTTTTATGACATTGATTGCTTAGACCCGTGTTAAATGTTTTTCTTAAAACTGTTGCAAGATTATTCTTTGTTGCCATGCGGCCTTTAAGTACCTCAAGCTATTCTTGCTGCAGCTACAAGGGAATATATTCTTAAGAGGAACAATAAATAGTTCATTTGAATTATACACAGTGCTAATACTCACCAAGTACAGGAACTCTGATGTGAGCAAATACAAAAATTCCTACATTAAAATCCTCATTTTGAAGGCTTACTGACTCAAAGCTTGTCTAATGCTTATAGAGAGACATAAGAAAATTACATAAAGACATTTTGCATTTTGCTGTGCATGTAACTAATTTTAAAACTGTAGCTTCATAATCTGTTATTAATCACTGGTTATGCATATTGCATTGCATTACATTTGCGTGTCGTAAGATCTGAGCCAGGTGTTACTTCAAATATCCATATCTCTCAACTACTTAACACAATTAATTTGGACAAAGCCTAAAATAATGGGGGAACAAAGGCCCCAAAACAGGAACAGATTTTAAATATAGAAAGTTGTTAGAATGACATGATTTGTGTTAGCATGCATTTTCTGAAGATATGAAGCCTGAAACACAAATGTATATCACTGTTTAGTGATTTCAGTCCTCAGTGATTTACCAGAACACCACAACTTTTATGAGGAACAGACCAAAATATGAGGTGAAAATATGGACAGTTGAGAGATATTCATATATCATTGGCATTTATCAATGTTTGTTGTAAAGTACTCTGTATCGCCTGTGATCAGTTGGGTAGCTGTACTGACAAACTCTGTCAGAACAACCTGAATAACCCCCTGTAGTGATAATCAATATTACACTTTTGCTCACATACATCCTCCATGCGCTGCAGGCAAGAAAACCATGGAAAGACATTACATTTTGCTAGATGAGATCAAGACACCTAGTGGTACCATAAAACACCACAATGTGTGACAATGTATTTCTTTGGACCTTGGTGTAAAAGGAAAATCTGTTTTTTTGTGAACAGGTGATCAGTGTCAACTACTTTTCTGTATTCTTTGCTGTATTGTAATCTGTATTATATAGTCTATGTTCTAAGTAATTTGGAAGTTTTCTTTCTGTGCGCTGTTTTAAAAAACTCTGCAATATGTAATTTGCAGACTATTATTTATCTGTTGCAACCATTCAAACAATTCATAGGTTTCACTTTAATGACTGCATGTGACCCTGCTGCCTCTTCCCCCTTTGAACCTAAGAGTACAAGTTGATGACTTTTAAGTTAAACTTGGTTGAAGATTCGGTGGCTTAACCTGTGAAGTTTAGGCAGACTTTGCAAAACCCTTCGATTTATGTCTGTCTTTGCAAATGAAATGCATCATTAACTGCCTGGTTTAGTATACACTCAAGGATGCCATGACATCCCCACTCTGGGGTAGTAATTAAGGAGCCTCAACCCTCACCACTGACACTGCAGCAGGGCATCCACTTAGAATACGAATGGATACACTCAGGGCCAGATTCAGTAAAACCAACACTAAGTGTACACAATATGTATTCAATAAAATTCTTATCACATTTTTGTGCTTTTTAGCCACTCAGGAAGATTACACTTAGTGTACATGTAGTCTACACTTTGTGGTAACCTTTACAAATCCCTGTCAATATTTAAAGCTACAAGAATATCAGTAGGAAAACTAAAATTAGGAGGAAGAATGTGTGAGTTATGTCTGTGTTGTCTGTTCACTCAGAACAGTGTACACAGTGTAGGCTTTATTGAGTATGGCCCTCAGTGTTTCCAGATGCAGACCTGTCTGCATCAAGCACAATTTCCCTTAAGACCACACAGGGAACACACTCAGCTCGGGGTCTGGGTTCTCTATCTGTTTCCCTCCAGGTCCCGAGTACGACACCCCACTGGCACAACTGTGTTCAGCATCCTGTCTGTGAAACCAGTACTTCATGTCCCTGTTCCAAGTAGCTGACACACATTCTCTTTGAGATTTAATTTTCACAGAGACACACACACACACACACACACACACACACACACACACACACACACACACACACACACACACACACACACACACACCTGAGAAAGGATGGCATAGATTACCTGCTCTACCAACTTTGCCCAGACTATAAGGTAGATTCACTGCCACCAGTCAGTTACTGTAAAGCTCTTAAAAGATTCAAAGATTCAAAGAATCTTTATTGTCATTTAGGACCATACAAGTGCAGCCTAAATTAAATTACAAATGTCGGCTCACAAGAGAAATGCAGTGCAAATAACATAGATACAGCGGTATCAGAGAATAACATAAGAAAGAAAATAAGATGTATGACATGCAAGAGGTAGTTCACATTAATAAGGCACATTCAATACCCATTATCCAATGATAAATAATAAATAAATACCCACCACCAAAACCCTTCACCGTTAAGATAGAGAATACATAGAGACTAGTAATTGCAGCTATTTAGTTACTGCATTGCACTTGTTAACCTTAGACATGACTCAGTAAAGCTATCATATTGCGTAATAGTAATACTAGCGGTAATTGCTCAGAGCAGCAGGATGAAATGAAAAAAGAAGCTTCAATGTATCAGGTATTATGGTTGGTGTCCAAGTTAATAATAAGTCTCACAGCTGTAGGATACAAACTGTTCCGGAATCTGGTAGTCCTACAGTGGAACCTGCAGTACCTCCTTCCAGACACAAGTTGTGAGAACCAGTTGTGGGCCGGATGGGACAAATTAGCTAGTATTTTGTATGTACTCTTTCTTGCTGTTGTAAACAAAAGCTCCTGAATAGAAGGGAGGTTTATGCCAAAGATTTTCACAGCCACCCTCTGTAATTTCTTCTTCTCAGCAACTGTGCAGTTGCCGAGCCATGCTATGAAATTGCTAGTGAGGATGCTCTCGATAGCTCCCCTGTAAAAAGTGGTAAGAGCCTTTTTGAGCTTTCTCAGGAGGTAATGCCTCTGTTGTCTTCTTGACTATATGCTTGGTATTAACAATCCAGGACAGGTCATCTGAGAAATGAAGGCCCGGGGACTTGGTTGTTTTGACTTTCTCTACCACCTCCCCTTTGATATTGAGTGGTTGGTGAACTGTTACCTTTCTCCTGAAGTCCATAATCATTTATTTAGTCTTATTATCATTCATTTCCAGATTGTTCCTGTCACACCAGGCAATCAAAGTGTTCATCTACTGCCTGTGGTTATGTTCATCCCCACTACTAATGAGACCCATGATTGTGGTATCATCAGTGAATTTTATAATATGGTTTGAGTTATGTTTTGCAGTACAGTCATGGATGAGGATGTTGAAGAGCAAGGGGCATACAACCTTGGGAATGCCAGTAATCAGGACTATGTGTTGAGAGATGTTTCCCGCACATGTCCACTGGGATATACATATTAGAAAGTCAAGATTCCAGTTACATATGTGCTTGTTTATCCTGTGTTTCATGAGCTTATCCACCAGTTGCTTCAGTATCACAGTGCTGAACGCAGAACTGAAGTAAATATACAGCAGCCTAGCATAGTTGTTCCTCCCAGTGAAATTAATATTAAAAAAATGATAATATTGACCAAACAGCCATGCTTCAAGAGAGGCCCTAGTTATCACCAAATAAATATATGCAAAAACTCTCAAAGCTTAAATATTTTCTAAAAATGGCAAGTCACAATGTAAATTATAAATATATTTAATAATAAATAATAGAAGAACATGAAAATACTAAATATCTATTTAGAGTAAACACCAGAATTTCAGTCATAGGAAATATTAAAAATAACATTGATGGAAAGTTTTACATAGTTATAAAAAACAGTATTTGGCTAATCTCACTATCTATTCTGATTGACTAAAATAATTACTGCTCATACATACTGAATATAGCAAGGTCCTTGCTGTCAGATCCAAGACAGAATGCAGAATACTGAGAGCAATCTCCTACTTTTATCTAAATATTATTTATGGCTTACAGAATGGCATCAGATACATCTGGTCATTTGACTCTGTTTCTCGCACCATCCACCATTACTAGAAGCTGACAGGATTTTAGCACGTATGTGCTATAATACACACAGATGCTCAGATGTGGTGCAGCTGCTAGAAGTCATAAAACCATAAACCATTCCACTCTTCTTACAGGAGCTACAACCTATTCTCTAGCACAGACATTGGATTTCTGATTCCATTCAAAAATGTGGGATAACATCTTTATGGCTTAACCCATAAAATAATTTAATTTCAGATACATTTTAAAGTTTGAGATTAACATCCTCTCTTCCAGTCCTCTGTTACAAGATATACATTTAATTAATTTAAACAATACATCTACATTTATTTTCCTTCCAGCATGGTGCACTGTTGATACATTTTAACACAATTAAACCTCACAAATTGATTTAGCATCTGTACAAATCAGTGTGATATAAAAATGACATATAAGTATTTACAAAATTTCAGCTAGCTGTGCTGGCATATGTTACACATCCACTGCCCCACTTCTCCTGACATGGCTGGCAGTACCTCCTTCTGTCACAGATGCTATATTTCACATTTTTAACAGCCTGTTTTGTAACTAAGCAAAGCAAACATTGATCTTTGCTTGGACAAATGGATGGAGGCAGCATGCAGCAGGAAGTCATAACAAGAAGATTGTAATAACCTATATGCTATGTAGTTTAGTTCAGATCAGAAAATGACTAAATCTTTTACAAATACACTGTATCTTTATAGATTTGGATGGGTGGGGTGGTTCAAAACTGAATCTATGATATGTCTTGGAGGTGATGTGGCAATGACAATCCTTACTATTCTTTAAATCATGGTGCTAAGAAATCAGTTTTATAACTGCAGAACTGTGAAACTTGAAATGTATAGTTCATGGCCTACAATAAAGAAAAAACACTGTCACAGTGTTTTTTTCTTCTTTTAGATACTTTTCATCCTCTTTCTGACAACATTCAAGAACCCTACCCTCACTGTAGGCCCACTAGTTCCCCTGTAGGGGTGAGTTCTTAAACCCACTGGGGCAAAGGTTGTTGGAAGGTATCATTCTGGTAATATCAGGGTTACTTGTGCCGTAACCAGCATCTGCACTATGAATGTGTTTTATTTATTACCCCTCTCCCTTGTGATCACATGAGTACTTACATCACTGCAGCAGCTGCCTTTTCCCTTTTGTCCATGCATACTTGCTCCTCCACTTGCACTGAGAAAGACTACTAACTCTGGCTTGGAGAGGGGCAGGCATGTGCACATCCTTACATCCTTCCTGCACTAGCCTCCTGCATGCTGAAACAATTATACCCTCCTGCAGAGGCTGTGTCAGTAGAGCAATAGCAGTGAGCCAGCTGAGATCACCAGCGTTCGGCATACCTGTCATCCTGGCCTATGCTGTCAAGTGCCTAAGACTCTACTCATACTTAAGTCAACTGGTTTATAGTGCAGGCACTGTCAGTGAGTGTTTCAAACAATTTCAATTCCAAATCAAGAAGAATTGCTACTATAAAGAAGAGTTAATGAATGGTGTTTGTGTGCCCTTGTCATCACATTCGTAACTTATTACTGTAGCTTTTCTTTCATTACAGACTGTTTAGCTTTCTAGACACATAACCAGGGAAGTTATATATTTGGATTTATCACCAAATATTGGGCCGGATTTGAAAATGATTTACACATTGGGCAAAATAGTACACCAAATTTATGATGAATAGTTAGACATAGGGCCAGATTCCAAAAGATCAGAGTAGCTTAGTCCAAAAGCTTATGGTAGCATTTCAGAGCTTCATTATCATGATGTTTATGCTACCTTGACATTCAGAAACAGACATGCTTCCCTGGGAATTAAGATTTTTACCTTGATATTAAGAAACATGCATGCTTCTCTGGGAATTAAGGTTTTTAGCTTGATATTAAGAAACAGGCATATCTCCCTTGAATTAAGTTTTGGCAAGGGGACCAACATACTGTAATGTCAGTTATTGTTTGCTGTGTTGCCTCTCTTCTGTCTGATAACACCATTGTAGTATAGGGTAATTCACTAGCATTAGTGTTAATTGATTGCATTAGCTATGCATGAAATTTCCTGAAACCTCCTGAATATAGGATTGGCAGCTCAGTGAGCCCAGTGACATATAGGAGCTCAACATAAGACAGCCTAATAAGTGGGTTGCTTTGGTCTAAGGAAGCAACAAACGTGAGATAATAAACACCACTATTAATATATATACACAGCTCCCAAGAGTTGTCTATAGCCAAACTGTAATCCTCCAATCACAGAAAAACCTGTTTGTGCAGTACCCCACATCATGTCATACAGAGCTGAATGTATGTAGAGGAGATAGGTATAATGGGCAGACACTGAGACCATGGCTAAGGTGCATATGAACGACATTAGGGAAAGGGTTACTTAAGTTTGTAGGTACTTAGACTACTCCTCTATGAGGATTTTAAAAGCCTTGTCTTTTATTCCTATGGTAAATATGAGCACTTACATTTTGCAATACTAATATCCAAAGGTGGGACAGAAAAGTATATGTTGAGGTAATTACATGTTTCTCTTATCCACGAAGGCCAGTGGTGCTAAATCAAGGGTGACTCTGCAGTCATCCATCCAGTCATCCAAATTACACTGGAATACAGTGAGGGAAGTAATCTGCTCCCTGTAGAGTGGAAGACAGTTCCACAGGACTGTTATGCACTGGGATATATACCAATCTCTACAGCATGTTTCATTCATTTTGCAAAAAAAAAATTCAAGTCCCTTGAGTGGGTGTATGTGACACCACTGGATTTGCAAATGTGTGATAGGTTTTTAAAAGAATAGTGTCTGCTGAGGCTCTACACGTAAGGCAGGGGTTGTATCTCAATGCCCAGCATGATACTAAGAAGGAGAGACTAGACTTTGAGGCGGACTGCATAGTTTTTATAATTTAGGCTCTTGATTGTTTTTTTTTAGTGAAAAAGTGTTGTGGTTGTTCCATTTGTGACAAAAATGTGGACATGCAGAGACCAAAATGGGCATTATACTCAATGAGCAGCCTATTTACTGCTGAGTACAGTGCAATAATTATGTCATTGGATCTGGACACCATAACTTTAGATATAAGATGGAAAAGGGCTTCCTTACAGTAGTGGACATGTGCTAAAACTCATTGTTGACATTGGTTCCCAGATGTCTAATTAGTGGCTCAAGTCTCAGAGGGGTATTGCTAATGTGATAGTTACAAGTGGATTCATGCTTGTCAAATTATATTATTACACATTTATAGGTATTAAGATTTAGTCCATGGTTTTTACAGCAAGTATCTCTTTGGTGCAAGCTTTCTTGTAGGATCCTGTTAGCGTATGAGGAGTTTATGATAACATCACTTTTGCAGTCATCTACAATCTTGGTCAGCCACAAACCCTTAAGATTAGTTTTGACCTCTGGGAAATAAATGCCAAAGATGGCAGGCCCAAGGATAGAACCCTGAGGCACTCTGCTAGTGACAAGACTTTTGGTGGAGGTTGATCTAACCATCCTTACTTCCTGGGTTCTATTTATGAGCCAGATTGATATCCAATGAATTACACATGGGTTAACATTTAGCTGGGAGAGACTATCTATGATGTCTGAGAGTGGCAGTAGCATAGCTAGGGCAGAGTGAGAGGGGCAACTGGCCTGGGTGCAAAGTGTTGATGGTGTATTGCCTAATGAGCAGGATTCAAAATAATTAACTTCACACTAAAGAAATTATTTAGTAACAAACTTTATTTCTGTCACTAAGCAGAAAACTAAATGAACTCTATGTAATTAAACAGTAAATTACACTAAAACAGAAAACTAAGTAAACTCTATTTAACTAAAAATATGAAATTAGACAATACATTTAAAGAAAGGTATACATTACCGATAAAGAGAAAGCTTCATCCTGTCTTCAGTCTTGACTGGGAAGCCCCGTTGAAGTCAGGCAGGAGTCTTCATCGGGAAAACAGTCCTGGGCCACAGGTGAGGCTTCTGCCTGAGTGCAGGGAGCCCCAGCTAAATATATATATATATATGTATAAAACTAAGTTGTTTACAACAAATCATGAGAATCAGTACTTTTCCAGTGTAGGCTGGAGCTAGATCATTCTGTGGTGTTGGCCGGCCACCCACCCAAGAAGGAACAGCAATTCCTGCCAAATACAATGATTTTGCAATTTTCAAGTGTTACACTGGAATATTCCAATGACTTTGCAAGTTTTAGTACTTTACTGGAATAACCCAGCACACATACATATACAAGACATATTTTATAATCAAATGTAGTAACTTTGTTGAAATCACTAAACTGTTCTGGAACACACAGCATCATCTCACATGACTGCTGACACTTCCAGAATATAGCATTACTTAATAAAGCAAATAAAGAGAATGTTGAGATATAGTGAAGCAACAGTCAAATAATCACATTCACTTAATGTACCCCTCTTTCGTATCACATTCGGCCCTTGACTATTGACTCACTTATATCCGACATTCAAGACTGTATTTGCCTTTTTATAAACACAATACGTTAATTCACAATTCTAGAATGTCAATAAAATCAAAACAATTAGTAGAACTAATATTGTGTGTATTAACCAATTCAACAACTTGGTGCTGGATGCTGACCATCTGGTAAATATATCCCACCAGTTATGCGCTGTATCAGACTCTGTTTTCTTGGCTAAACTAACCAGCTTATTCCCTATAATAATACTTGTCATTTCATGATGTAAAATACTATGATTTACTGCCTGTAAATGTTTGTCAAGATGTTGCGTTTTGTGCAATACTTTCTGTAAAGAATTCAGGTTGAAAGTCAAGTTATGATATTCCAGCTTGTCTGGCGACCAGGCATGAAATACTTTAATATATGTTCAGGAGAAAAGATATAAGTTTCATTATGCCAGTTCAAATGAGTTATATTACCTAGGCAACCTTCAAAAGGATTTCTCAGGGCATATGACAACATTTGATTTGTCACTAACCATATAAACTGTGGTGCTAACTCTATCAGCATCTCAAAAGTAGGAGGTAATATAGTCCTTTAACAGATGCTGATGGAATGCTGAAGTAAACATGGTTCATATATAGGGGAATGCTGTCCACAGATGAGTCTACACATTGTTTCAGTACAATATTCTAATTTGTGTGTTCTGTTTGAAAAGTCAGTGTAGTTCCCTTCTGAATGGGATAACCAGTATTGGAATGGATATAAAAGAGGTCCAAATACAAGTGGCAAGGTTACAAATTGACACATCATTTTTGCACTTGTGACATTATAATGCATATCCATTGGTTAAACAGTTGTCTCCAGACATGTTCATTCTTAAGCATTAATTTGGTCTGCACAAGATTTTTCTGCATTGAAACATAAAATGACTGTAAGGTACATGTTGTCCAATTTACAAACCTAGTGACATTTGTATCAAATTTCAAACTGGAAACCACAGAAGCATTAAATTGATCTAAAAATTCTTTCTCATAACTAACAAGCTGTTTTTGTGTGTGCCAAACTGTATGATTCCACTGAGCTTGTAAATGTATAATTTGTGAAATATCCTGACCCACAGCTTTAATTTTATTGGCTAAAACATCAACATCAATTGCATTCAAAGTTCCTAACCCTGTGCCAGTACCTCCTAATAAGGTACTAAACCATGCTCGTTTCTGCCTGCTCTTACCTAATTTTGGAAAAGTAATATTAAAATGTAACACAGACTTTTGATATTCCTGTCCTACATATCTACCCATAGAAGGTACTTTAATTATTTGGTCAAAATGAGCTTTGGGATTGTTATTCAACACAGTTATTTGTGAGGCCCGTGCTTTTCTATTTATGATTTGAGTTGCATTCATACAAAACAATTCAGTAATGTTCCGTATGTCAATTGATTCATTATAAACATCAGTTCCATTCTGACAAAAGTAATAGTTTTCTTGATATGTCTGTTCATATTTACAATTGCAGCATTTTATGTCTGTGTAATTTCAAATTGTTACCATAGTTGGTCAGTCATCCAGTAGATGGACATACAAATGTCCCCTCCTCACCCTCCAAATAGCTAGATTTCCTTCAGAAGTCAAATTAACAGTAGAACAGTCTTGTCCAGCAGGGCAGGTAAAAGTACCTTGTGTCCTATTCTGTGCACTAGCAACCCATCCCCACTGAATTACTATTGAGTTGACTCTGGTTGCTTTTACTCCTGGTGTTACACATTCTGCCAAAGGGACTGCATACGGCACAGAGAGAACACCAACAGTTAGCATTGCATAGACTGGAGTTAGAATCTGAAATCAAAGAAAAGCATGATTATTCTCACAAATATCATCAACCTGCTGGTACATATTCCAATTTTTCCTTTCCTGGTTTAATAATTAAAACAGTATTGTTACTTCCAGTAGCAATAACTTCTGCTTGTTCTGGTTATTTATTGAGTTCATGGACCCATATTTTTGCACCTGAATTGATTTCATGCATACCAGATATTTGTTCCCGCTCAAAGGCAGCAACAGGCTGTGACTGCCCTCTGGTGACTGTGCCTCCTAACACAGGTACAATTAATATTTGGGCTACCCTATCCTTTTTCCGTACATGAACATTCTCATCTGAAGTATTTAACAAAATAATTTTAAGTTCCCCTTGATAATCTGCTTCAGTAACTCCATCCACAACCTGAACACCTTTCAAAGCAAGTGTTGACTGAGGCACTATCCAACCAAAATACATTGTTGAAATTTGAATTCCAATTCCGGTCTCGATCAGTTGAACTGACCGTGGCAGTTTTCTGTAGGCATTCACTGAATATAGACTCAGTCCTGCAGTCTCATGTGTGGGTCTAGTAGGAGCTAATGCACCTGCCTGAGTTTCCCAATATGTGATTGTCTCTTTCATCACATATGGTTTGATCTGCAATGCTGGAGTTAACATTCTCATTAATGGTGTTTCTGTTTCTGAAATTGTTCTAGTATTTAAAATCTGTAATGACCTATTTAGATTATTTCTACAGTTTTGCAGAGTACTATTTCCTAGTTTTCTTAACCGGTCTTTAAGTAATCCATTCATTCTCTCAATTAATCCTGCTGCCTGTAGGTAATAGGGTATATGAAGCACCCATTCAATATTATGCTGTTTTGCAAATTCCTGTACTATTCTCCTTTTAAAGTGAGAACCATTGTCACTTTGTATTTGCAAAGGCAGTCCATAATACAGAATGATCAAATCTATAGTTTTCGGAGTACTTACCTGTGTCACTCGTCAGCACGGAAAACCAATAAGGTATCCAGAATAAGTGTCTACTACTGTACATATGTACTGGCTGCTCTTATTAGATGGTAAAGGACCAATATAATCAATCTGCCATATTTGTCCTGGTAACTTTCCTTGTCCTGTATGTCCCTAAACTGTATGAGGTATAGGCCTTTGTTGTGTATGCTGACATACCAGGCACTGCAATATAACAGTTTTAATTAAATCTAATGAAAGTGCAATTCCTCTTGTTTGTGCTCACGTGTAAGTGGCTTTTTCTCCCAATGTCCGCATTTCTGATGTGCCCATTTTGCCATCCCCATCTGGTCAGAATCATCTCATGTATTAACTTCTGAAATTCTTGTTTGTCCACCTGTAACAGAATTAAACCATCATTCTAGAGAGTCTGCAGAACAACATGCATCAACATGATAAACTGTCACAGTACCTTGACTTATCATTTCCCAAATTGATTGCCATAATTCTTTTCCCCAAACTTCCTTAGAATTAATTTTCCAATCATTTTTTCTGCTATGTAGGCAACCTGGTTGCTAGTTCATTTGCTACTGACCAAGAATCAGTATACATATGACATGTACCTGGCATCTCCTGTTTCAGTGTTTGACATACAGCATATAATTCTGCATACTGACTACTTTTACCACTCCCTGAAGATGTTAAGATTTTCTTAGTAACTGGATTATAAGACACAGCCTTCCAACATCTTTTGTTTCCCACATATTTTGCTGACCCATCAGTAAACCAAACATGTTTACATTGTTCGAGAGGCACCTGCACATATGGCATTCCCCATTTTACTGGAGATTCACTGACTGGTGTAGTTTTGTCAGTAACAGATAATTGCTGATCTGGCGGTATTTGAGCTACCTTTTCATGTAACATTGCTACCCCATTAATTCCAGGTTTATCCCTGTCGTGAATATACCATTTCCATTTAATAATACTTGCTTCTTGTGCATGACCTATTCTATGCGTTTTGGGTGAACTCATCACCCATTGCATTATAGGTATAGCTGGTCGCAGTAGTACAGTATGTCCTATTGTCATTTGCTCGGTATCTACATGTGTCCAATAGCATGCTTGTAGTTGCTTTTCAAAAGGACAATATCTTTCGTAGGTGCATAGGTTCATAGGTAGGTACTAGGCTATTGGCCCAAGGACCTACGTAAGCCTAGCCAGCAAGGTACCATAACTTACGCCATCCAAGAAAGTTATTTTCCTGTGTCACTGTCCAGCAGAGACACAGAAGTGATCCCCGGGGTGTATTTCCTATTTCCCATCCACTGATCAAGATTTTTCTTGAAGAGTGCTAATGAAGAACTTTGCTTGACATAGATGGGTAGCTTGTTCCAGAGTATAGGAAGTCTCTGGGACAGGAATCTATAACTCCAGCGTGTCCTGTTTATTGTGGTGACAAGGTTTAGGTCCCTAGAGCATGTAGCTTGGAGGGATTGGGATTTCTTTAGGTGTAGCATGTCCAAAAGCTCTGGGTTTGACATAGCTTTATATGTTAGGCAGAGATCACCTTGGAGTAGGTGATATGCTACGGAGTAAAGCTGGAGTTTTTTGAGGTGGTCAGTGTAGGGCATTTGTTTGAGGCCAGTAATCCTCTTTGTGAGATACTTCTGTGGCCTTTCCAGCTGCTGCAGATGTCTTGTGAGGTACCTTCCCCTGAATCTGGTAATTTCCTAGTCCAAAATCCTAGTGGCACCTGCTTTACTTCCTGTTTTTGCCAAAGGCTTCAATTGGCATAGTGATCCTGCACAGACACATGTAATTCTATTTCCCCATCCTGTAGGGGCCATAAATCTAGTGCTTTTTGAATAGTCTGCTTTGCTTGTTCAAAAGCTTTCTGCTGATCATCCCACCAAATTAACTCGTATTTCTTTCTAGTCACTTTGTATAGTGGGGAAAGTATTTGACTAAGATGAGGGATGTGCTGCCTCCAGAATCCAAACAATCTTATAAAACGCTGTGCCTCTGTTTTATCTCGAGGGGTTGGAAATTCTCAAATCTTTTGTTTTGTCTTAGGCAAGATTTCTCTGTGTCCCTGATGCCACTGGATTCCCAGAAATGTTATTGTCTGAGCTGGTCCATGTATTTTATTGGGGTTTATTTCCCAGCCCTTTGTCTTCATGTGATCAATTACTATCTGTAAATACTCACTCACTTCTTGCTCAGAATTTCCCTGAACAAGAATGTCATCAATATAATGTGAAATTTGCATATTCTGAGGTAACTTTATCTCATCTAAATGTTCTGCTACTATTTTATGACAAATGGTGGGACTACATAAATATCCCTGTGGTAACCGGGTGAATGTATATTGTCGCCCCTGCCAAGTAAAAGCAAACTGGTCATAATTTTTCTCTGCAATTGGTATGGTAAAGAAAGCATTCGCTAAATCTATTACTGCATACCAAATGCCCTGGTGTCTCTGTATATTTTCTATTAATGTTATTATAGGTTCATAGGTTCATAGATTAGTACTAAGCTAACTGCCCTTGCGAGCCATTTTAAGCCTAGCCAATTATCCCTTGTGAGAGACAAACCCTGCACCTTGTGTTTGTAAGGCAAACACCTTAACTATTACGCCACCCTCCCAACCCTATTGTATCTGGAACCGTAGCTGTTAATGGTGGGGTGTGCTTATTTAATTCTTGGTACTCTAATGTCATTCGCCATGACCCGTCTGACTTCCTGACAGGTCAGACTGGATTATTCCATGCCGTCGTAATAGTTTTTAAGATGCCTGCATTTAATAAGTCCTGAATTGTCTTACCTATTTCCTTAGGTCCATCAGGGATTCTATATTGTTTTAAACTAATTACTTTTGTTGCTGGAGGTAATTCTACAGGTGGCATTTTGACTTTCCCTACTGCAATTGTTTTAACTGAAAAATATAGCTTAACCCCAAATTGATACTGTCCAGCCAACAAATTCAACGTCAGCCCCTTTGAAATGTCAATTCCTGTTATATATTCAGGTACAGGTACTATTAAGACAGGGTACTTTTTCTTTAGTAATTGACCTATTTTCATTTCTAGCATCGTCTGAACTGCCTTAATTTGTTTCCCCACCAAGTCCAGTGATTGTAACTTGTTGTCCCTTAAATAAACTCAGATTTCCATAAATCAGTGAGGCCTTCTCTCTAATGTCAATTAGAGCTCGGACCCATTGTTCATTTTTACTTTTCTAAAATATTGTCACATCTACATATGGTCGAGTGTCTTACTGAGTCCATCGACTCACTGGAGCTTGGCTAATTTCCTAATCAAAATTTAGACTTGACAAATCAGGGTATGCCACAAGTGGAGCAGAAGGAACCACTGGATTCTCTTCCTTATCCTCAGCCTTACTTTTTGTCACATACTCATCCTGTCTTTCTACATTCCGAGCCTGTCTCCCCTTTTTATTTAAACCTCACTTTTTATACATCTCCCACATTGTCAGAGTATCTATCCCATCAATCTCATCTTTTGACACTCCATCTTTCAACAATGCAGTAAACATATCTTTTTGGGACACTTGAGCCTCTTTGCGTCTGTCACCTTTATTTTCTCACCTATCACTATTTGACTGTTTTGGTCCCCATTCTCCTAGCTCTCCCAACTGCCTCAGTGAGAAATAACATTTCCCTTCTCACTAATTAAGTATGTCAGTATTACTGTTTTATAAGCCGGGGGTGCTAGCATAATAATTCTGTTTCTAACCAAGACTGTCAAAGCATTTTATAATAATGTATCAGCGGTCCCTACAAGTAAAGCAGTTTTCATTGCCTCTTCCTTAATTCTTTTAATAGTATTTCGTAATGTGTACCATGGCCTATCATTAGGAGGCCAGTCCATTTCTGTAGGATATTTTTTAGCACAGCAATCTGCTATAATGTTAAAAAGACTTGTCATTTCCTGTTCATCACAATTTCAAAATGCATCCTGCACTGATGGATCATTACTTAACATACCAATCTTTTTGGTATCTGTTTTATCTATCTCCACTCCAGTGGCCTGAAGCTCATAGAGTCTCACTAACCATGCTACAAATGATTCCCCAGGCTTTTGATTAAACCTTTCAATCAAATCACTCATTTCCTGTTGAGTAAAATCTTCATAATGAACGTCTTCCTGTCCTGCTTGGAGCATTTGTGCTCCACAAATCATTTGCTGCCTTCGCCTAAGGGTTGGTTTTACCTTTACTAGCCCCTTTTTGTCCTGTTCTTCCTCTTCTTTGAAATTGTTATTTTCATTATCAGAATCTGACTGGGATGGGGGAATCAGAAGAATACCAAATATCTCCGTCCCATCGGTCTGGGTCCCAATCAAAACCTGATTTTGTTATCGATATCTGTACTTTCTTTTTATTCATTTTGCCTCTTCATTTACGATATTTATATTTTGCTACACATACAGCAGCCTTTTTTGCTACATGCTGATACGTCTGTTTTGTCTGCGAGTAATTTAGTCTGACACTGTAACGTTATATTTTGTTTTTCTAACTCTACTATTCATTTCTCTAATTGTTCTATTTCTTCACATTTACACAGTTTATCTACATGTAATTTTCAATATGCAGTTAAAAGGATCCAGCTCCTTCTGCATATGACACTCAATTCCTTCCCTTTTTCTACTTCTACTAAAACTTTTTTTAAGCATGCTTGTACTGAACCTGGTTCAGCATCTTTTAAACAAACATCCCAATTTTCACTTAATCCGGTACCACTTGACCATTCCAAAGCTAACGCTTTGTATAGGTGCTGGTCCCATCTTGCTATTTCGACTTCAATAGCTGCTATCTCCTTTCTACTTTTCTTTTTGAATATTTTGAATCATGTCCATGACGCCAAAATAATGTATTGCCTAATGAGCAGGATTTGAAATAATTCACTTCACACTAAAGAAATTATTTAGTAACAAACTTTATTTCTGTCACTAAACAGAAAACTAAATAAACTCTCTGTAATTAAACAGTAAAGTACACTAAAACAGAAAACCTAAGCAAACTCTATTTAACTAAAATAGGAAATTAGACAACACATTTTAAAAAAGGTATACATCACCAATAAAGAGTAAGCTTCATCCTGCCTTCAATCTTGACTGGGAAGCCCCGTTGCAGTCAGGCAGGAGTTTTCAGTGGGAAAACAGTCCTGGGCAGTGCATCCACTCCACAGGTGAGGTTTCTGCCTGAGTGCAGGGAGCCCCAGTGTCGGCTGGAACTAGATCATTCTGTGATGTTGGCCACCCACCCCAGAAGGAACAGCAATTCCTGCCAAATACAATGATTTTGCAATTTTCAAGTGTTACACTGGAATATTTCAATGACTTTGCAAGTGTTAGTACTTTACTGAAATATCCCAGCACACATACACATGCAAGACATATTTCGTAATCAAATGTAGTGACTTTGCTGAAATCACTAGACTGTTTACACTGAAATATTCCAATGACTTTGCAAGTTTTAGTACTTTACTGGAATACTCCAGCACACAAACACATACAAGACATATTTCGTAATCAAATGTAGTAACTTTGTTGAAATCACTAAACTGTTCTGGAACACAGCATCATCTCTCATGACTGCTGACACTTCCAGAATACAGCATTACTTAAAGAAAATGAAGAGAATGTTGAGATATAGTGAGGCAACAGTCAAATAATCAGACTCACTCAATGTACCCCTCTTTCGTATCACATTCATATCACAGATGGGCACAATCGGCCAATTCCAATTGCTCCTTAATGTATACTGGCTTTAAAAGTGGGTATTGCATCTGGACTCAAACCTGAGCACTGCAACACTGTGTGTGGTCTAAACTGTACTAGCTACTTGCTACAGTTTAAAAGTAAAAAAAATATATATATATTTGTGCGAGGGAGTAACTGTTTTTGTCCTCTATTCATCCGGCAGAAAGACTATTTTGAGGCTAATATTAAATAGCTTCTGTAGGGGTTCTGACAAATCATGTTTCAGACTAACTAGTAAACAGCCTGATATACTCTCCGTCCCCACAGATGTAGTATGTCAGGCCTTAGATAATGCCCTGAGACCTTGTTTTGGGGAAGATTTGAGCGGGGTTTAGATATGACAATTTGATATGATAATATTGGAAGGGAGAGTGTGGTGAAGTTAGAGATGAATTTGTTGACTAATAATTCAGTTATGTTGTCTGGGTCTGAATATCTGATATAATTTACTATTAGCTCTGTGCAATCATTTACTATTAGCTCTGTGCCGTGCTGGGCATTGTTTCAGAGGTTTCTAACATTCACTTGGGTGGCTATTTTTACCTCATATCTGGCTTTGGTTGAGTTGATCAGGATCAGGAGCTCCTTCTTTAGTTTAGCAAGAGCATTTTTGGCTTCTTGAGAGTTCAATTTATTCTTGCAAGTAATGAGATTTTGTTATTTTATTTTCAAGCTTGATTTTATTAGGGTTCCACCACAGGGATTTATTTTTGAATTTTATGTTGTATTTATTTCAGAGGGGGACAGATGCATCTATATAGCTATTTACTTGTACACATAATTTGGCAGTAATGAATTCTGCATAAGTAGTGGGGTCTCCGAGATGGGGGGGCTTCTGAATTTAGTCAAGTCATTACTCAGTTTTAGTAAATTCGCCCTCACATAGTCTTTGACTATGGAGGTATTGGAGGATACTTCAGGTTTCAGTCTTACATTGAATATGCTATTAAATAAAACTCCCAAACCGATAAAACAGTGAAAAAAACAAAATGTACTAAGAAACAGCATCACATTTAAATACTAATTAGTTTGATTGTTTTAGTATTTAAATGTGATGCTGTTTGATTGTAGTCTGAAGAAGCGGTGTATCCGTAAAAGAGCTTACTCCATTAAATGCTTTTGTTTTTAGCCTTGTTGCAACCAGTGTTATTGTTTTTTCTTATTACATTGAATATGACTGACTTTTGCTCCAATTTGATCAGGGAGGATGTTACAATTGATGGGTAGCAGAGCTGCCCTATATATGCAAGTATTAAGTGCAGGATTTTATCACCCCTTGTTGGGGTGCGGACTAACTGGTCCAGTCAGAGTTTGCATTGATAAAGTCCAGAAATTTCTGGGCATACATATTTATATACATCTATCATTTTATAGTGGGATAGTTGAAGTTAGCTAGGAAAATGGTGTTTGGCTTAATACATAGGGCCTCCATAGTTGTTAGGTAGGGGGTATGGGTTGAGATTACACAGAGGCAGTCCTGTACTTAATTATGATGTCATAAGGAGATTTGTTCATAGTAAGTTGGATGTGGAAGATTTCTAGGACATTATCTTGTGTAATGAGTCTGGTGGTGAGATTTTTTTTAAGAATATAGAGATACTTCCATCTTTAGTGTATTCATCTAATGCAGTGGGCCTGCCCAACTGACATGCATTGAAAACTTGCATTGATGGATTGCTTTCACTAGTCTTGTACCAGGTCTCCATGAAGAGCATATATCATCTTTTTTCCAGGGTATGTAGTGTCTGCAGGATGTGGAGTTTCTTTGTTTAGGCTCCTAGCATTGAGCAGCACTACCTCAATGCTGTAAACAACAAATATGGATAAGCTGTCTATGGGATTGGTTATCCACAGGGACAGTAGGCATAACCTGCTCTACTTGCATGGTAATAACCTTCAGAATTTGGAGAACTTGACAAAGGATACAGATCAGGGTATGGGACGGAGAGGCAGTACAATAGCACATTTACATAAAATGTGACAAGATGAGCCAGCTAATACATTTGGAAAGATGATGGAAAAACACACAGATTAACAGGCATATACACCAATACAACTGAATTAAATGTAATTAATTAATTTATTTTTAACCACAACATCCCTACTGGCAGGTGATTCCCATAAAGGATATTCCACTATGTACAACAGGACAACAACAACAAACCATACCACTGATTTTGAGCTTTCTGACTCTTTGTCATCTGGTTTCTACTTCTATAAATCTCCAACCTTATTACACTGTGGTAGCATAGATAGACAATGAAGGCATGACACATACACATCAACTTATACTTGCCCCCAGAGTTTGGAGCTTTAATTCCAGAAGATCTTAATATTGCATAGCAGTAATATCACCCACGAAGGCTTTCATGATTTTTTATTTGCACACATCTACTAAGGAAATGTGGAAGCCTTCTATTGGAATTACTTATATATGGTGAGCAAGTCCATGTCTGCTGTAGCTTTTTCCAATGAGTGTAAATTGTTTTGGCATCTGGTTTACTTGGGGTAGATTGGAGTATTGAGGAGATCTTCTTTACTGCAATGTTCATGGTGCACCTGTGAGAACAGACAAGCATGTCTCCCATGGAATTGGGATATAGAAGGACAGACACAGCCTGAACAATGCATACCATAGCCGATATCAATTCCCCCAGAGTCTATGTTGATGACAGTGTCCAATAATCCAGTGCTGTAGCATTTCATGTTAATGAAGCACATTAACTATGCATGACATTTCCTGAAGCCTGCCAATTATGGGAAAAGCAGCTTGCCAGATCCTGCAACAGCCCTGCACAACAACTAATGAAACAATAAAGCTGAGATGGAAAAACAAGCATCACCAACCTAAATGTACAAAATTCTCCCCACAGATTCCTAGAGGCCTTCATGGTCATATTGTGATTAAGGAATTCAATAATGACTGGAGCATCATGCTTGGTTTGATCTATAGAATGCTCCTAACCATTTTATTCTTTTTATCCTCAGCATGAACACAGTTTGCTATATCCTCTCTAGTAAAACTAAAGTTCTGGCACATAGTGTTCAAATTGTGACACTGATTATTTATTCCACATCTGGGTCAAGGGTTATGACTGTCATCATTGCCAGATTCTTTCTAAATGTTTCTGGAATGCTCATTTATACTTAAAACATTATACACATTAAATACATTTCTAGCATTGTAGAAGTTGTACTATATTTACTACTGATGTTTTACCAGTTAGCAACTTTATTAATGTACTGATTTCAGAACATGGGAACTACCATGTTTCTACAGCTACGTTAAAATGCAATATTTTAATTTCCTATGAAATCTTCACAGAAGAGAGAAAATATTATTTATTTATTTGTGTGTCTGTACGTGTGTATCTATGTTTTTATTTTGTCACAAGGCAAATGCTTGCATGGTACCTGTGTGTACAAACCTGATTATCTAGCAGGTGTATATACCTACAAACCAACCAGAAGATCCTGTGTGAAATCCTTCTAAAGGAAACCTTTGCTATAGGTCAGACATATGCCAAATCTGTGAATCATAGAAACATATTGGGTGGTGCATGGACATGTTATAAATAGTGCACAACTACCTTGCAGTTCAGGGAATGAATGTCTTTCCCTTTGATGTATTGTAGTCCCTGTGAACCAGGTAGAGCCTTTATGACAATATGTGTGCAATATATGGCTTCCAGTACTTTAGGAAAATGGGTTGTTGTAAAATACCCACATGGTAATGTTTCACTCTTCTTCTGTCATGGGGAACCCAATATGCTCCACCATGTGTTTTAGCATACTGTTGAGGATCTGTTTTAAGATTTGTGAGGTGAGGCCTGCAATATCTCTAGCATACCTTCTGTAGTTTACTGAATGGCCCCCTTGTCTAAGAAGGTTAAAGCTACATATATCTTAGTATGCACTGGAATAAGCAGAACATCCATCCCCCACTGGGTCCTTTACATTCTCCTTCTCCACATGGAAATGTTCCACAGTCTGCTGGTATGTTAGGTGCTTCTCCACCAGCATAGATGGCTGCAACTCTGCTGGAATTGGATCTGAAGGTGGCTGACAACACATTCTTTTGAGCTATAAGTATATTTTGCAGCAGAGTTTGTAAATTTTATGTTTATTAACTGTCCATCATTTTGTTTCTCACTATTTGCATTTGCTAAGATGGAGTTCCTCATTTCTGTGACATTATACACTCATTAACATGCACTGCATAGAGTGCTACTTTGCTTTTTGTGTGACTGTGCTATGATTTAGAATTACTTGCACCCTGTGCTTTATTGCTATCCTCACTCATTTGTACTGTGCAATGCAATGCTACTAAACATTTTTGAATCCCAGACATAGTTTTCTGAAATTTTCCAAAAGAAAGGCCAGCACCACAAGGATGTCTGAAACAATAGAATCTTTCTTAAAGTATCATAATTCACATAATTCAGACCGGTTTCAGCATATAGCCTTCATCAGTGATAACCATACTAATAAACAATTACCTTCAATATCTCCAGAACCTAGTGATTTCCTATGATATCACTTCCCCCCCAAAACAAAATTAATCCTTTAGTTATATCTACTTAAGTTACATTTTATCATTGAGACCTGGTGCAAAAAGTCCCCCCAATTTAATAATCTATCTCTTTTCTTTATAGGTCAAGATAGAGTGCCATCCTGTTTTAAATAATCTATTACCCATGATTTTATCAAGCACCGTAAACGTAAATCTGGCAGACGTATGAAGCTGACAATGTCTGTAAAATACATTGGTAATTCTTTTATTACGTATGTCACTGAAATGTTCAGACATCCTGCATTGCAATGACCTTGACGTCTGCCCTATGTAAAAGGTGGCACAAGTACAGCTGGCCATATATACTACCCAAGTTGACCCACAATTGGCATAGAATCGTATATCAAACACCTGACCTGTATTTTTGCTGGTGAATTGTTTAGTCTTGTACATGTGTTTACAAAATGTACAATGTTCACATGGAAAAGATCAAACAAGTCTGTCTCCTGTAATTGTTAATTGATGGCCAATCTGATCAACCTTATTAACTTTCTTATAATGTGCAAAATATGAGCCCAAAGTTTTTCCTCTACGAAAAGAGAATTGGCATCTGTCAGACAACATTGAACCCAATTCATCATTGGTAGTCAAAATATTCCAGTGTTTCTGAATCACATCCCTTACAAGATTCACATTTCTGCCATATGTAGTAACCAATCTAATAACTTCTGACCCATCCCGGTTTGGTTTAGATTTATATTGTAACAAATCAGATCTCATTTGATTGGTAGCCCATTCCCTTGCTCCGAACACGTCCCCCTGTTTTTATCCCCTGTCTAGAAATCTACATATAAGATCACATTTAGATGCATTAAAGTCTTCATCTGAAGAACAAATTGTTTTAATCCTCAAAAATTGAGACTTTGGAATGTTCCTAACCGTATAGCTGGGATGGAGACTGGATGCATACAATAGATTATTGTATTGTGGATATTTCCTATATACTGATGTACGTAAGGTGTTGTCCTGTTGTCGTAGAATTTTAACATCCAAAAAATTGATTTCATCCCTACTATAAGTAAGTGTGAATTCAATACCCCACTTGTTCTCATTAATATATTGGATGAACTCCAATAAATAATCAATGTCCCCTCGCCACATCAACCGTCATCTAAAAATCATTTCCATATGTCAGTTTCAGGCAGGAAGATATCATGAGAGTCATTGTAAATAATGTGTTCCTCTATGTTGGTGTTGTATCTTTCGGCTTTTCCTGGTTAGGGGTCGCCACAGCGGAACTCTGGTCCGCTAATGATTGGCAGTAGATTTTTACGTACCGAGTTGCCAGCCCTGACGTACAACCTTCAACGAAGGTACACCCATTCACGCATGTCTCCACACAAAAGCTGCTTTAGTTGAGAATCGAACAGGACAACATCTTACTGTGAGGCGACAACGCTACCACAGCATGTGTTCCTCTATAAAACCCATAAATAAGTCGGCATATATGGGAGCAAACAATGCCCCCATAGTCGTACCCTGAGTTTGCTAATAACACACTCCTTTAAAGTAAAAAAACATTCTTCATAAGGGCGTGTTCGGCCAAACATATAAGAAGTGTGTTAAATCCCGGGGTATAAAGCCCTGTCCTGTCTAACCAATATTCCAGGGCTTGCAAACCCGCCCAATGAGGGATAGTGGTATATAGGGACTTAACATCTAAAGTACACATCAACTAGTTGGGCTCTAGTTTATGTATGTATAAGAACATAGGTTCATACGAGGCTAACTGCCCTTGCAAGCCTAGCCAATTATCCCTTAATGAGACTAAAACCCTGCACTTTGTGTTTCTAAGGCAAACACCTTAACCATTAGGCCACCCTCCCAACAAAAAGAAAGACACGCCCGAACACAGTGTTTTCAGTTCTCCTTTAGCTAGATAGTTGTGATTCAGACACAATCTACAAAAATTCAGTGGTGTCTCTTAATTCTGGCTCTAACAAGAGGTAGTAAGGGTTGTAAATACTGAGTCAGAAACACTGATAATGGTTCTGTAAGAGACCCAATTCCTGATACAATAGGTCTACCAGGAGGTTGATTCAAATTTTTGTGAATTTTAGGCAAAAGATACAGATATTGTTTACCAGGCTCTTGAACCATAAGGTGTTTTCTAACAGTTTCACTGATAATATCTTCATCCACTGGTTTTCCTAAGAATGCATCAATCTCATGTTTGAAATTGGGAGTGGGATCGATCGGCATTTGCATGTAATGCTGGGGGTTAGTGAGTTGCCTATTTCCCTCAGCCCAGTAGTAACTGGAATCCATGACGATAACCGCCCCACCGTTATCCGC
Source organism: Protopterus annectens (assembly GCF_019279795.1). NCBI lineage: Eukaryota > Metazoa > Chordata > Ceratodontiformes > Protopteridae > Protopterus > Protopterus annectens. Next base: position 328,867,187 of record NC_056728.1, read on the forward strand.
TTTTAGCATGGTGATATCAGTATTATCCTGAAGTTCCCTTAGTGCTTTCAGTTCTCCTTTAGCTAGATTATGTCTCAACACCTGAGAAGAGCATCACTTAAAATGTAGATCTTATATGACCACATAGTTATTCATAGGAGCGGTGAAGTTGGATTTATGGAAATGAAACTGCGTGGACCTTTGAGACACATCCTGTGGGCCAAAAAATAACTTTAAATTAAATTTTCTACAAAATGCTATGATATCAGTAACTAAAACATTTTCATCAACAAAAAATCCCGGTATGAAATTGAGACCTTTATTTAACAGTTGTTTTTGGTCAGTGGAAAAGATATAATTAGAAATGTTATACACATTGTCACAGTCAGAATTCAACTCACTAGTGATTGTAAAAGGTTTTTTATTGTGTTTGCCTTTATGCTTATGCCCCCCTTGGTGCATCCTACTCCTAAAGGGTGATCTTGACTTCGTACCTTTTTGGGATCTGTAGAGTCATTGACATATATACTTTCAGTATCAGTAGCCGAGGACTCATCTCCCGAGGTACTGAGTCCCTGTCCTGATTTTGTAGGGATTGTTGGGGGCCTCTTTCTGCGGGTATTCATCCCATGTTTATTCCCCTCAGAAAATCTGACTCTTTTCTGGGGCTCAAAGGGTCTCTCCCATCATATCTTCCATGTCCCTATTAAATTTGCGCAACTTCTTCTCCCTTGTTTGATACTTGAAGGTTAGCACGTTCCTGGAAAGCTCACTCAGTTTGTTGGCATAGTGTGGCTGACCCTCAAATACCTTAACCACCTCACATAACTGTTTAACATCATTAATATTCTCCTCTATAATCCTTTCATAGTAGGATGTCAAAATATTAACAAAGGCCATTAATGCCTTTTGCTGTGCCACATTCCATTCCCTAACAAGAGTATCATCTAATTTGCCCTCCAAGGGCTGAATTTTCACTCTAAGGCCTCTTGGCGTAATATTTTTATTTTGATATGCCTTAAACAGCTTCAAATGCCAAATGTTGAACAGAGGATGAACAGTGCTGCAGGAACAGCAGTTGCATATTTTTAATGTAACACTTTCAAGAGTTTCTTAGAAGACGGTGCTGATGAATTCACAAATAGTTGCGAGGACCATTTATTATACTTTGTACCTTTTCATGTTTTACCTGGGAAGTTCATTAGGCCAAGTTTTGAATGTTTACCTTCATAAATAATTATGATATACATATGTATAGTACATGCTCTCTATCACAAGTGAGGGAAACAATGGATTATCAAACATTTTATATACATTTATTATGCCAAAAAGTGGCTTCCTACCCACAAGAAAATAGACAGCAACTTATTGTCTATTTATTTATTTATTATTTATTGACGTTTGTTGTCCAGGAAAGTCCAACTGGGCAAAAGCCTTTTTTTAGAGGAGGCCAGGAGAGAAAAGCTCCCGTAGCAACATTGATATTTACATAGGTATATTAATCTAACAAAGTTATTCTACTTAAATTGGGTGGTGTAAGCCAGGGAACCTTGTTGGCTAGGCTTACGTAGACCCTTGGGCCAATAGCCTAGTACCTACCTATGAACCTATATGCTGAAAAGAGGTAAGGTATGAGGACCCTATTTATTTATTTACATTTTGTTGACAGGGTAACCCTAATGGGCAGAGCCTGTTTTCAGGGGGGACCTGTGAGAAAGCAATAAAAATTGAGTGATAGTGTGATAGTTGCAAGATGCAAATTCAGTGACAGATTACAAAATATATTTCCATTCCAGAAAGATTAAAGTAGCTCATTATATGCATCCATGGTATTTATGTGGAAAGAAACAGATGAAGTAAATGAATAAATTAAGGCACTTAACAAAAAGTACAGTTGTGTGAGTTGCAATTACCCATAACAGTAAATGTTTCAAATCCTCACTGCTGCAATAGCATTTAGTGTGTAGCCCAGGATGCATCAGCCATCCAGTTTCCAAAAACTCTGGCTCCATTCCACTTTTCCACTATGACATTTGATTGGTAAGCCCTGTGAAGAGAGTCACCAGTCAGACTGGAAGATCTTCAGGAGTTTTTTGCTTAAAAGTTAATAAGTAGTTAACTTATCCTGAACTACTGTGATAAATAACCACCAAACTATTTCCCAACAATAACTATAAATAGTACTAGAAGATGGAGGGTTGGTGCAGCTACTATTGCAGTGAGAAATTTGAAAATTTTTTTGTTATGTATAAGTGCAACTTACACAACTGTACTGCATTCATCATTCTCATTGCTGCAGAAGCTTTTAAGCTGAATGGGTTAATTACCAAAGCCTTTCCAACATGGGAGGAGGAAGGATATGGGTCATACCTCTCAATCCAGATTTTTGCAGAATGACCAGATTTTTTCCATATATTTTTTTGTCCGTTCCTCATTAAATTTGTGTTTTTTTTTCTGCAAACCATTGAGGACTGAAGTTACTAAATTATAACAGATATTTGAGTTTCAGATTTCAAGTCCTTAAAAATGCAAGCTAACACAAAACCTATTATTGTAACAACTTTCTAAGTTTATAGGTGCAATTTTTAAAATATGTCCCTATTTTTGGGCCTTTGTCCTCCCATTATTTTAGACTGTGTACACGTTTCTTGTGCTAAGAGGTTGAAAAGTATGATATGGACCCAGGAGACATGGAAGAATGATACTAGCAAAATCAGTCCAGGATCTATAAAAAAGAAGTCAGTTTGTAATGCCTTATAAAGGTATGTGCAGTAGACCATGCAGACGTGGCTAGAATGCTTCTGGCATCTGCCCTTTTCCAATATGCAGTCAAGGAAGACAAGGCCCTCGCGACGTGTGCCTTTATACAGCATGGAACTGGTTTACCATGTTGGGTATAACAGAAGACAATAGCCAAGGACAACCATCTCAAAATAGTCTATTTTGATATGGGTTGTCATTTCTTAGTCCCAACATAAGAAATAAATAACTGATGAAATTTTCTAAAAGATTTGGTTTTGTCAATATAGTATCTGAGTTGCCCATGCATATCCAGAGTATGTAGAATCTTTTCTCTCTGGTTCTGAGGGTCAGGATAGAATACTCTGAGACTGAAGGCCTAAATAAAGTAAACTCTGAAATAACCTTGGCAATGAATGAAACATTTGTTCTTAATGCCACCCTATCTCTATGGAAGGCCAGAAAGGCTTCGCCCACCATGAGAGATTGCAACTCAAAAACTCTTCTTGCAGATGTCAGAACACTAACAGGAAAATTTTTCCATGTAATAAACCTTAAAGCTGCCTGATGTGCAGGTTCAAATGGAGATGTGGTTAACTTTTCCAGCATAAAATTAAGATCCCAGGAAGGCGTAACCTGTTTGTGTGGTGATCTCAGGTGATAGACTCATTTCAGAAACTGCTTTACTAAAAACATTTTAGAAAGTGGAGGATCCATAAGAAAAGACATGCTGAAATGGGTGCCAGATGTATCTTGACAGAGTAGTACAAAGGACAGAGGCTACTACCTCACACAAATATTTGAGCAGCAATGGTGCATAATCGTTGATAGGGCCTGGCTTATTGGCTAAGCCCCAACTAGAAAATCTCTTCACTTACCAATGTAAGATTTTCTATTAGCGAGTTTTCTTGCTTCCATTAATACCTACTGCACATCCACTGAAAAGAGGTGCATAAAAGGTATTAGAATTACATCATCCAAGCAAGTTAGTTGAAGATATTTGAGACTGAAGTGTATCAAACTTTCCCTGTCTTGTATGAGTAAGTTCCAGTTTATGAGGAAGCTTGTGGTAATTGCCCTTGGCCATTTCTATAAGAGCAAACACATGACAACTGGGCCAAAAGGGGGTCACCACTATTATTTTTTAAATCTTCAGAATTACCCTGGATATCAGTGGAAAGGGTTGAACTACATAAAGGAACATTCCAGTCCAAGGGAATGAAAAAGCATCTTTTTTCCAGGTGTGTTTGCACGGACTCCTGGAGCAGAATTGCTGAGTTGTCAATTTTGAAAGGATGCAAACAGATTTACTTGAGATGTTTCCTATAAATGGATCAGTTCCTGGAAATCTCTCATTGTTCAGTTTCCATTCATGAGGATCTGTCGTAGTCCTGCTCAACTTGTCTGTCAGTAAGTTTTGCTTTGATGAAATATAAGATGCTTGGAGGGTTAAAGTGTGCTGAAGTGCTAACTCTCAGCTGATCATAGTCAGCTGCATACAGGGTATGACCTTTCCCCCTTGCTTGTTGTGGTATCACATCACTGTGGTATTGTCTCTAATCACCTTTGAAGGTTCTGTGGACCATAGATAATGAATACATTTTAAAGCATGGATCACCGCCAACACCTCTTTTATATTTATGTGCTTTGGTCTGCTTGAAGAATCCAACAGGCCTTACTTCTTTACCCCCATAGAAACTGCTCTCCAAGCAAAACCTGAGGTGTCTATTGTTACAGATTGATTTGGAGGTTGAGAAGGATGACTGCAAACTAGGAGCCATAATCAAAACTCCTAACGATGTGGACATCCTACAAAAGGGTCTCACTGAGATAGATGCCTGGTGTCAAAGCCATGGCATCAAGCTCAATGCCAAAAAGTGCATTGTCATCTCTTTTGGTAAAAACTCTGTACCCATGAACTACCACATAGGTGGTAGTGTACTTAACACTGAAAGTGAGATAAGAGACCTTGAGACACAGGTGGACCGTAGTCTCTCCTTTGATAATCACATTGCCACAGTAGTCAGGAAATCCTTCTACGTGGCACACCTCATCACAAAAAGTTTCTCATCCTGGAAAAAAGAGGTCTTTGTTCCCCTTTACTCATCACTCATTAGACCCATTATAGAGTACAATGCCCCTTTTGGTATGTACCTCACAAGACATCTACAACAACTGGAAAGCCCACAGAAATACCTCACAAAGAGGATTACCAGCCTCAAACAGATGCCCTACGCAGACCGTCTCAAAAAACTCCAGCTTTACTCTGTCACATATCGCCTACTCAGAGACGATCTCTGCCTAACATACAAAGCTATGTCAAACCCAGAGCTGTTGGACATGCTCCATGTAAAGAAATCCCAATCCCTCCAAGCTACATGCTCTAGGGACCTAAACCTTGTCACCACAATAAACAGAACATGCTGGAGGGATAGATTCCTGTCCCAGAGACTTTCCATACTCTGGAACAAACTACCTATCTATATCAAACAAAGCTCCTCATTAGCACTCTTCAAGAAAAATCTTGATGATTGGATGGGAGATAGGAAATTCACCCCGGGGATCACTTCTGTGGCTCTGCTTGACAGGGGCACATGAAAATAATTTTCTTGGGTGGCAAAAGCCACGGTACTGTTTGGCTAGGCTTATATAGGCCCTAGGGCCAATAGCCTAGTACCTACCTACGAACCTATGAGAAGAAAAGGAGAGACCTGCATTTGCTTGTATTTGTAGTCTTCACCAGTGCAGTTCCTTTTTTTTACAAAGCCAAGACTGGTATCTGAAAATCCAAAAGATGCAAGTGTTGGGGCCATCTGTTTTTTTTTTTTTAGATACCATTGACTCTTTCTCATGTGTAAACTGGCTATAGGAATCATGAAAATAATTGATGCCATGTCCCACAGAATCCTGAGAAACTCTCTGGCTGAAGTTTGAGACTGAGGTGAGAAATGTAGGAAGGTTCCCAGGAAAACACACTTTCTTCTGCATCAAAAGGCCCTTTGCTGCAGAGTGTTTATAGGACATCTTAGGAAGACTGCCCTGTGTGACAGGGCCAGTGAGGGTTTCTGAAATTTTATCTGTAATCCTAGGTTGGTCAGAAGAGATGAAACCCATATTAAGTACTCTTGACATCTGGGAGAAGGCTGCAAAGATAAGCCAGCCACCTAAATAATGAAATATGTGACTGCCATTCAGTCTGCTTTGAGCTATGATTGGAGCTAAACACTTTTGTAAACACCCTTGGAGCAGTAGATAACTCAAGGGGTAATGTAGTATACTGATAGTGGGACCAAGACACTGAAAATGTGAGAAGGTTCCTTAAGCCTTTGGCTATTGTAATGTGATGGTAAACATCATTTAGGCATATTATATTACCATAAAGATTTCCTGGGAATAGGAGGTAACATACTCTGAAAGGTCAACATCTTAAATTTTGGAACTTTCACATGCATATTTAGGAAGGAAGTGGCCTCCAAGTCGACTCTTTTGTAATAAAAACATTATAGAATAGAGGCTGTCCCTCCTTTGATTTAATGGTGATAGTTTTATGGCTGTCAGGGTGAGCAAATGCTGAAGAACCTGTTTTATAAATTCTGCTGATTTGGAGGGTGGGAAAGAGCTCTCCTGAAAGAACGTTTTTGTATCTATTGTCAAATGCATCCTTTCTGTACCACCTTTAACATCCATGAGTCTGTCTCAATCTCTTTGCCAAAGAGGAATGTACAAAGCCAGTTGATGGGACAGGAGATTTGGCCTGCAGGGGAGGGTGGATGCTAGAGTAGCCATTCTGAAGTTGTAGATGCTCCCTTGTATGGAAAGGATCTTTGTTTCTTATTGCTACTTTCCTGCCATCTATTTTCATTGTTTGGCCTGAGAAGGCAGGGATTGCTTGTTCTGTTTTGTTTTTCAGGTGTGAAAGAGGACCCGAGAAATTTGTAAAGTGGGCTGAAAAATCTTAGAAACTCCCTAAATTAATTTCTGTCTCCCATCAAATTGAGGATTTGAATAGCAGAAGAGCCAAATAAAACCTTCTTCTCTGAGTCTGAACTCAAAAATTCAGACTTTAACTCATCAGAAAACTTTTGATTTTGTACCCAGGTATACCTCCTCAAAACAGTAACATAAGCAGAGGCCCTAGACCCAGTATCTGCACAATCATACACACTCTTTAAGGCATGTTTAGAAATTTGGGAAATATTGGAAACTCAAATATGAGACAAGCACTATCTTCAGGGCAAAGAGTGGTAGCTAGGTCTTTAAAACTATCTGTCGAAACAGTGCAAACTTGTACATATGGGTCTGATAGTTAAATATCCTATATGCCAAAGTGGTAGAAAACCTCAATCTGTTCAAAATCCTACCCTTCTTGTCAACTGGGGAAGGGTCTGATGTCACCATCAACCTATTCCCTGCTGGTGTAGATGGTGATATAGCTGCAGAGTCAGACCTAAGGTGAGAAAACAAGTACTTATTCATTTGTGAAATGTTGCAAAGTTTATCTGCTTTCTTGGGGACTGAAGGTTGTGAATCAAGGTTGTTGCAGGCAGCATTATAAACATCCTCCAAAGCTTGCACTAAAGAAGAAAAGGGAGTAGAATCAGGCATATCCACTTGTAACATATAATACCTCCTTGATTTAAGGGAACACCCTTTTGTTGCCATAAAAACATTTCCTGCAGGGCTAAAGTAAGAAAATAATCTTTTCTTATAGATACCATATTATCAGAAGGATAATGTTTATCCTTTTTTTCAGCCACATCCCTGGTATGTCAGGTGGTTCTCCCATACTCATTTGAACATGGAACAGCTGAAGAGAATGTGGCTGACCCATAGTTCATGGTGGCTGAAAGGACTGCACCAGAGGAATCCAGAGAGATAATTGAGTGGCCTGAAGAATGACTGCTAGCCACTGCAGAGTTACCGACTATCAGATGAAGTGAATATTGAGCCCAATGAGTCAGCAAAGGATCTCTGGTGAGTTTTACTTTTCTTTCTAAGAACAATGGAGTCATACTAACAGGACGGTGGTAATTATCAATGCTGTGACTAAGGTGGATGTTTCAACTGATTCAGTTGTAAGGTAAATTGTGAAATAGTTTACACAAACAGCACACTTACATGTGTCCCCAAAACCCTCTAAAGCATAAAATTCATGTCAGAAAGACTTTTAGAAATAAATTAATTTGACAGAAATTAATGGCAGGTAAGTTGTCACAGAGTAAACACAAACACAACCTCACTTGCAGTATGATTCCCTGCCTCAAAGAAAATACTTCCCCTCACAAATCTTTAGTTTATGTACACTAAAGCTTACATAAACAGTACAATTTCTCACAAAATAAGCCCCCAGCTCAGTGTTACCTAAAAACAATGGTTCCTAATAAATAACTTTCTATATTAAAGAAATACAGTGTTTCGTAAAGCGCAAGAACCACCAAAGTAGATAAAGCAAAGCATACTTTTTTCTAAAAGAATTGACAAAAATATTAAATTTTCTGAATGGAAGGGTTCCCCAAAGAGGACTTATCTGCCAGAAAGGAGCTGAAGTGCTGGCTGCTGTTTTTTGTGAAGCCTAAGGTGGTTCTTTGCGAAGCAGAAAGAAATTATTGAAGATTTTTCAGTCTAACTGCTGATTTTTACCTCTTCAGTGTGAAAGTATGGGAGGGACCCAGAGCTTTCGGAAGCTGGCTGGTTGTTGTGTCTAGGGAAAGACACAATCCATGTAGCCTAAAGGTTACTGCAGCAGTGGGAACAATGGGCATCATATATACATGTAATTTACAATAAGAGATTGCAAATGCCATGTGCATAGGTTTTAATAAATAGTATAGTATGACCCTGATTGTGGAAAGGTATAGAGAAGGAAAAGGAATAGAGTGGACATTAAGTGAACAGAAGAATTAGTTTAGAGGGGATGGTGAGTGGTGAATCAGGGGGTTGATGGAAATTGTGAGGATTAGTTGGGTGAAAGAAGTAGAGATAATGGAAAAAGAGCTAGAAGGAAGCAAAATTATCATGAAGCATTACTACTGCGATATTTTGGTAAGTTAAGTACATGGTGAAGATGAAGTCATCAGTAATAGATAACACCACATTTAGGGAATGATAATACTGTGCTGAATTGGGATGTATACAGATGTGGTGTAGGAATAATGCAACATAGAAAAACAAACTAAGAAAAAAAAAGACAGATATAAAGCAAGAAATAACTAAAAGTTCTCTAATTAGGAATGAGTTAGCACTGGCCCCACTGTGTAACTGATAAATAAAATGGCATTATGTTGCTAAGTATAGAATACTTCTTAACCAATAAGCTGTTATAATCACAAAATATTTGTAAGATTATTTGCTTGTTGTGACCAGTGTTTGATGTTAGCTTGGTGTAATATATAATTCTGCTATGAAAATAAAAAACATACACTTTTCATGTTCTTTGCCAAGTGTCAACGTCTTAAATTAAGCAGAAACAAAAGGAGCCAGCATTCAGTGACCTGAAACACTTTAATGGTAAAAAACCATGGAAAACAAAAAAAGACACAGACCGGTTTTGGCCAGATCAAATCACAGCCTTCATCAGTGTAAAAAAAGAACATCAATTGTTGAACCTTAAGTAAACCCATCTACAATCTCATTGGTTATGTCAAAAATATTCATTCAGACCAGGTGGAAATAATCCACCCAGTTTCACAAAACATGGTACTATGGATCGACATCCACAATTTTTGCAGACCACACTGACAGGTGACCCACTGATAGGTTGTTTCCCATGTGGCCACTGTACCAACTGTGACAAGGTGAACAAATCCAAGCAGTTTTCCAGCAGAAATTGTTCATTGGTTTATGATCTCAATTTTTTTGCTAACTGTAGTAGTGACTGGGTGGTGTATCTGGCCACATGTCAGTGTGGTTCACTCTATGTTGGTCAAACCTCCAGACCATTTAGAATTAGAACTTCTGAGCACATCAGCAATATTAAAAACAAAAGGACTAATAACGCACTCTACAAACATCATTTGGTTCATAAATCTGCCAAGTTTACTTTTATGATTATTGACATTATACAAGGTAACAGATCCAACAAGACAGAGTGGCACTCTATCTTAAACACCAAAGAGAAAAAATGGATTGTGAAACTGGGGGGATTATTCACACCTGGTCTGAATGAATATTTTTGACACAACTAATGAGATTGGAGATGGGTTTATTTAAGGTTCAACAATTGATGTTCTTTTTTTACACTGATGAAGGCTGTGATTTGATCTGGTCGAAACCGGTCTGTGTCTTTTGTTGTTTTTTATGTTTTTTTACCATTAAAGTGTTTCAGGTCACTGAATGCTGGCTCGTTTCGTTTCTGCCTGATTAGTTTCTGTTTTGGGCCTTGCATCTGCTCACCGTGCAGGAGTTTCTTTTTTAATGTCTTATATTAAACCATAAACCCCAAAATTTAACTTTTAACTATTGCAAAAGGCACACACCTTGCCATATACATCCGGCATATACAACTTTTAGGACCAAATACAATTACTAAACGAAGAAGTTCAAATAACTGCATCTTTTTACTACAAAATAGCTTTTTTTTCATATCAATATATGTCACATCTCTGTTTTACAACAATACATATGTCAAATCATGATTTCCACATTTATTTTGCTTTCTCATCATGATGAAATGTAAAGAGAAATGTTATAGCTTCAACCAGAAAACTATACATGAATGCAGAAAGAATGGGGAAGCATAGTTGGGAGGTTGGCCTAATAGTTAAGGTGTTTGCCTTACAAACACAACTACAGGTTTGATTCTCACATGGAATAATTGGCTAAGCTTAGGGCCATTTAGCCTAGTAACAGTCTATGAACCTATGAACTATGGAAAGACTTGTGTCAGTATCGACTCTCTCACCAATTACTACTACCCTGTCTGTTCACACACTTCATCATACAGGTATCTGAGCTCTGACTCCTCTGGTACTCTTCATTAGGAATTTGGAATCTTACAGTCATGATCTACCTTGAGCCTCCAGCTGATTCCCTGTTTTACTCTAGGCCTCAATGTACAGTTCATCTGAGGTGAGAGGTCCAACTCTCATTGCAGCTGCCACTGTTTTTACGTCTGTATCTCTCCTTTTACACACATGAGGATGTAGTTTCCTCCACTCAGGGTATGTGTATATGGAATTTCTTTTCCAGTTTGAGACAAGTCATGTTCACCTTTCAACAGAAGCTGACATCAGTGACACAGAGAGGATGGCTACCTTTTGGGTGGAGGTAGGCTGTGTGTCAACGCAGATGGAATTTATACTTACATTGTAGAATGGTCAATGACTTTTGTGTGTTTTGGTTTGATGTTCTGAGTTTTAATATTTTAAGATCAATGATTTGATGGTCAATGTATTTTTCATTTTCAATTTAAATGGAATGCTATAATTCAATGTAATATATATATATGTGTGTGTGTGTATATATATATATATATATATATATATATATATATATATATATACACATCCATCCACAGCCCTTTTGTCCCATTTTTGCACAAGGGGTCTAGGTGTTGCATCAACTTTGACAGTCATCTAGAGCTAAGGTTCACCCACTGAGTGGCTAGCCCCGCCATGGTTATTCTTCATGAGTGAGTGTATGTGTATGTGTGTGTGTGTGTGTGTGTGTGTGTGTGTGTGTGTGTGTGTGTGTGTGTGTGTGTGTGTGTGTGTTGTGTGTGTTTATGTAAAATTCCCAACCTTGTTGCATTACAATCTCATAAAAAACATTCAGTGTTATAACTTTGCAAACACCTGGTCATTCAATCAGTCTGAAGACTACAGCAAAGCCAACTCAGCCAACATTGATTTTGCCCATTAGAATGTTTTTTATTCTTGAGGCTAACATACTAAATGTGTGCTAGACTTCATTTATGCTCATATTGTTAGACAAGTGGATAGTTGTAAGACATTTGCAAGGTTGGTATAAATGTTTCTCTGTCATAATGGAATTCCATGCTAAATAAACTATTGAAATGTAAAAGAAGAAAATATCAACTCTGTAAAAGGTATAGAGCTAAGTGATCCCAATTTTCTCACAACTATTTATGTAGAAAGATGAAACTTGCTATTAAATCTGCAAAGGCAAATTATGAAATACTTGTACATAAAGATGATGCTGCGTGTAATCAGATCTACAACAATATCAACGTTGTCAATGGCAACTGCACCTGAGTTATAAAATTAAAAAATCAATATCAGGTTGAGAATAACCCCCATGTAGTAGCCACATTATTTAATTCTTATTTCTCAGAGTAAGTTGCTGTAGCTCATAGCATTGATCATAGTGTTATACTGTATTAGTATAATATCAGTCTTGAGCACCCGTAAATAACTAAAGAAATGCAGTCACCATGATTAAAGAAGGGTAATACAATTAGTAGTATGGGTCCAGGTGGTATCCTTGGTATGTTCTTTGATAAATTAGGTGTGCATTTTATTGCAATTTTAACATTGTTGTTTAATTACATTCTGCAACAGGTAATTGTCCCCGACTCATGGAGGTTAACTCACATTGCACTGATTTACAAGGATGGTGGTTGTGACCTAATTTGTAATATCCCATTTGGTCTGACGTCTTTGTTTGAGAGATTTTTCTTTAAAAACCTTTATTGAATTATCACTTGTACAGGCAAATTATGAAAATACTTACAACAGCTACTTGAAACTGGAAATTGATTCATGCCTAGTGACATCAATCAGCATGGTTTCAAGAAAATAAGTGGTCTGTCTTTACCATTTGAGTATTCTTTTATGAACCTGTCAGCAAGGCATTAAACAAGTGAATATGTGTGGTTATAACATTTTTGGATATGGCCAAAATGGCTGACAGTCAACCAATTGTACAATAATTGATAGTCTGATTAATCTTGGTGTCATTTTATTTTGTTAAATAAGTCTGTCTTTGTTTGAAAAACAGAAAATAAAGACTTAAAGTTCTGGTCACTTTATGCACTGGATAGCATATTTCTGGTATACCTTAGAGCTTGGTCTTGTGATAATTTTGATTAATACGGTCCTTTCCTTTTTGCCACTATCAAGTAATTATTAGTTATCAAAGATTGCTGATGATATTAACATTGAATTTTTTTGGGCATCAGATAATGATTCCGCATAATTTGTAACTTGCATCACTGCAGTTGATTGATTAAAGAAGAATGGATTCAAACATTTCATGAGTCCGTTTAAACATGCAAGTAAATCTTGTCTAATTTTTGTATAATTTAATGAATCAACATCACTAAATTTGGAAACTGCATGCATGGACCTTTGCATAAGCAAAGGAGATAAAAATCTTACCCACTGCCCTCAGTTAGCTTGGTGTGGATTACACAGCCTTTCAAATCCCAAAATAAAAATTCAAAATCATTCCCTTTTTATATTGTGGGAAAAGTGTTGTATTGACCTGGGTATCTCGTGTGCAGCTATTTCTCTTCTTCTGGCTCACATGCCCCTGATAAAGGATCATTATCTCTTGCTGATGCTAAAATGGCTGCTGTTTCTCTCAGCTGCTACAAGTTCTAGGGAATTCCAGTTGAGTTTTGATGTTTTTATTTAATTAGTTTTTTATTTTGCTTTTGTTGACTGGTAAAGTCTGACTGGCCAATGGTAGCCTCCTTTTAGTGGAGGTCAGGGAGAAAACTTCTGTTATAGTAAAAACATAAATCTATAGATAGAATGGCACAGTAAAATCTGCTTTAGATCAGCAATGGAAAGCATGGAAACAGACGGCATTTGGATAGAATATACAGGTGACATATGAAGCTCCATTTGCTGCAAAAATATTTTACATTTTTGAATCAGCAATGGTACAGCATAAAACAGATATTTGTATAGAATGTACAGTGTCAGTGCAGTGTAGCATTAGAAAAAAAAACTACCAGAAAAGTGTAATGTTGTTAGAGTAGCTACATGTATCCATACTGCTTTGTGTAGAGAATTAAACAGGGTTGTGCATGTCATTCATTGGGTTATTGCAGTAAGAGAAAGATTAGTGAGGGAATAAAACATACTTACACAGGGGCAGTGAGAAATTGCACATTTTTTTGTGCTGTGCTTACATCCAGGGAAGAGTACAATGCTAGGACTTGGAGGCAGGGTACAGATAATGGGAAATGGGGCATTTCTGTAGGCTGGTGAGAAAAAAGCAGGTATAGCAGTGGAGAGAGATTACAGAAGGAAGACAGAAAACATGAGGACCTGGAGAAAAAAAGAGGAGAGAAATGAAGAGACAGAAGGAGAGTAGGTCGAGAAATGGGAAAAAAAGATGGGAAGAGATAGAGCAGTGGCTGAACAGTAAGAAAATGTATTTAAGTGCAAGGTGATAGTAAGCAGCAAACAGACTGAGGAAGAGAGTCAGGTGTACATACACCTTGGTACTGTGGAACCGCATGTGCTGTGGACAAAAGTTTGGACAAACTGTCCAGAGGAAGGGCATGAGCAAGAGCCATGCTTTTAAAAAAAATGTTGATTTAGAAAGGATCTGAAACCGTATAGGCTGGTTTGTTGTCTGGTTTTGGTAGGAATCAAGTTCCAGATCATAATGAGACATATTTGGAGTATAAAGAATTTCCCACAGTGTTGTGGGGTTTGGTCACAGTGAGTAGAAGTTTTTCAGTAGAGTGAAATGATCCTGTGTCAGAGCAGGGTTCAACTGCATGTGCTAATGCGGGGCATTTTAGTGGCTTATGGAGGATTTTATGGGCTGTTAATAGCTGAGTTATGTTACATGAAGGTAGTAAGGAAATTCAAGCCAGAGTAAGGTGAGACAGTGATGGGATTTAGCCAGATTCTCTACAAACCATACTGCAATTTTGTTATGGCAATTGTTCAGTTTTATTTAGGAGGGAGTGTGGTTTGTGAAAACAGGGGTGGCATAAAGGAGGGAGGGTGTAAGTATTGAAGAGGCAAGAGTTTTTCTGGCTGTGTCTGTTAGAACAAATGTGCTACGGTATCATAGGCCTAGCTTTTGGTTGTTGTTTTTTTTTATGGTTTGATAAATGATAAGATTGAACTTTAAGGAGTCATTAATAATGACCTCAAGTAGTTCAGAGTGTTTGATGAGTTATGTAGATATATCATTTGCCTAAATGCTAGAGGTTATTTTTTGATGTTGAGAGAAAGAGCTTGTCTTTTTTGCATTTATGAAGAGTTGAGAGTTTTTCAGCCATGACTCGCTGGTAGAAAAAGTTTTTTTTTTGTTTTGTTCTGAACCTCTGAAGGGGTGCTAACAGTATAATTGAGAGTGTCATAATTGGCATATCGAAGGACGGCTGCTGTCTGTATGTCATGTATAAAATTATTGAAGACTATGGGTCCTAATATTGACCTATGTGGGACTCTGACAGGGATGGGTGGAAAGGGGAAGTGCTTTTTCCATCAACTGAAAACCTGGAGCCTTGTTTGAGAGGTAACTGTAAAACCAGGTGAGTGAGGGCTGGTCAAAGCCAAAACAGGGCAGATAGAGAGGAAGAAATGTCTGGTGGGATATGATGTTGAAAACATTGGATAGAGCCAGA
>NC_056728.1:328887460-328942460 GCF_019279795.1 Protopterus annectens
ATATCAAAGGCTTTTGATAGGTCAATGAATAGTGCAGAAGATAGAAAGTTATTATTTCGATTCTTGTTTATACAGTTAGTAAAAGATAGAAGGGCGGTAGTTGTACTATGAAAGGGCCTAAGGCCATGCTGACAGTTGGCAAGTAAATTATTGTGGAGCAGGTGTTGAAGTAGTTGATGGTAAATACATTTTTCCATTATTTTGGCCAATGGAGAGAGTAATGCAATTGGTCGGAAGTTGGAGATATCAGTGGATTTGCCTCCTTTATGTAAGGAGATTATATGGGAGACTTTCCATATGGACGGGATATTACCTTCTATGATTGTTCGGTTTATAAGGATGGATATGGGATATGCTATGACTTTGGAAGCTATTTGAAGGTATTCTGCTGGCAGGTGGTCGGCAGAAGGGGTGCAAGGTTTGAGTTTTTGAAGGAGTTTGCAGATAAAGGATGTTGGCACAGGTTGTATATAGAAGGAAGGCACTGAACTGTTTGTGTTTTGTAAAGTGCTGGGGGAAATGGGAGATATTGTCTTTGCAAGAGTTTGTATAGTTTCTGTGAAGTAATTATTATTACAGGAATCTGCTATTTGCAAAGGGTTATTATGGGGAACTAAAGATGGGGCTGGAGTTTTGGTATGTCCTGGTTGGAGAAGTTTATTAATGCGTGACCAAAACTTTTGAGGGTTTTTTGGGTATGATTGTTGAAGGTGGAAATAATAGTTTTTCTTGTCTAAGATAGTTATTTTTGGTTGCATTTCTTAGCTGTTTAAAGTATAGGTGGTCTGCAGAGCTCTTAGAGGCTCTCCATCTGGCCCATATTTTGTTCTGTAGGAGCATTTTCTCCTTCGTTTGTTTTGTGAGCCATGGGACTGTTTTAGTCCTAACTCGGGAAGAGCGAAGGGGGGCATGGAGATCTAGGATTTGTAGGAATTTAGTATTAAAGTAAGAAACTGCTTCATCCAGTTTGAGTTGCTTCAGAGGTGACCAGTTACAGGCCTTTAGTTCGTTCTGAAAGCTCTCTGCTTTAAAGTGTTTTTTGGAGCGATAGGTTATAAAAGTGTTATTAATAGGGTTATGAGCCTTTTGCTTTGTTATGTAGGTAAGAACATGGTCACTAAGGTCATCTGGAAGTATTCCTGAAGTATAGGTTTCAGGATGACTATTTATAATTATCCAGTCAAGAGTGGCTTCTCTACTACTAGGTTTGTGGATTCTTGTGGGGGTGTTTATTACTTGAGTGAAACCATAAAGATTAATGTGGGTGTTAGGATTAGGAGAGTTACAGGTAGTCCAGTCAATGTTAAAATCACCTAGTACAATAGTTTCTTGAGGTAGTAGGGTGGAAAGGCTACTAAGAATATTTTCAAGAGTGTTAATATTATTTCCTGGAGGAATGTAGGTGCAGATTATACAAATAGATTTAGATTTATTAAGTTGGAGTTTAACGGTAAGGGTTTCTGCATTGGTATTTGAGGGTAGTAACACATTAAAGGATGAACTAGAAGTTCAGATTTATACAAGATAGCTACACCTCCACCCTTCTTGGTTGTACGGTCACATCTTAGGATGTTATATCCAGGTGGGGTTATTTCAAGGTCATGAGAGGAGGGTTTCAACCATGTTTCTGTAAGGCAAAGGATATCAAATGCATGCATTTGTAAGAGAGCATGCAGTTGAGTAAGTTTGTTGTTAATGCTACGGATATTGAGTTGAGCTATTCTAAGAGAGTTACCTAGTTTTATAGAGGTAGAGACACTATTAGTTTTTTTTTTGTGGGTTATTGTAAACTGGAGGGTTTGGGCCTGGATTAGGATGAATATCGCCATCTAATAGAAGTTGAGTGGGATGTTTTAGTAAAGTCTTTATACTTTTAAGGTATTTGGGTGGGCTTATCTTGCTGGAGAAGTAAGTAACATGGGAAGATCTATGGAACCTTGGGAGTAGGTAAACTGAAGTAGAGGTTATATTGCTATGGGAGAAGAAGCTGAGCTGTGTGATTGGTAATGTTTGTTGATGGGAAGGTTCATTATTAACTAAAGAGAAGTGTTCATAGAAGGTACAGGAAGTACAGGACATAGGAAAAAAAATAATTTTCCACACTTATTGGGGTCTTATGTTATAAAATGCTGACTTTTCTTTTTCCCATAGAAGACCTGCAACATTTCAGAGATAGATGCACACAATTCTTAGATCACATACAAGATATGCAGCACACCTGAATGGTAATATAATATTTTCTAAAGACTGGAAAAAGAACCATTTTCCCAAATTCCAAACAGTTATAAACCTACCAGGTAAAGCAGAGTGATGTCTAATCCAACAAAATGAAAGCTAGGGATGACATGCCAGAAGCCCTCTGTTTGGGCAATGTGGTAGGAAAAGAGCTTGTGAAACTGCAAAATGAAAAAGTGGAAGTAATGCAAAACTTATTCACAGCAACATAGAGCCATATAAAGACTTTTTTTAGCTTGGATGACTTACTGGAATTTTGTTCCAGATTTTGACAGTATTGCTTGCCTACAGCAGACCTGATGAAAGGTAAAGCTCCCCTGAAGGTAATGTGGATGAATGTAGCAAAATAAGCCTTTAAACAGATAAAGGATATGCTGTGTTCAGAGCCCATACTTGCAGCTCCTGAATTTTTGAAAACGTTTTCTATTATGTATAGATTCCTGAGACAGGCAGACCAGTTTTATCTCAGGTTCTAGAAATAGGGAAAACAAAAAAAAAGTATTTTGCCATTAAATGCTGAAGTAATACATTTTGGGGAACCCTTTTGCCTGATTATAGATCATGCCTTCTTTAATTGCTATTCTAAAACAAGGATACCGATCCAAAGATCTCTTACTCGGTACTGATGCTCCAGTCTGTTAGCTTTAAGATATTGTATCAGCCAGGCCACAGTCTCATGAAAGTAGACAATCTGCCCAAGGCAATCAATCTATCAACTGCAGCTCAAACCAATGATTCTTTGCAGGTAAGAGGTATGTATCACTGCCATAGTGGTGCCTGGCCACTTTAAATATGCCAGCCTAGAAGGGACAGACAAAATAATGACAGAAAGCCTCTTTAAAGAGATGAACCTAGAAACAATCAAACATGCTAGAGGTAAAAAGGGACAGCTCAACACAATGCAATATAAGTATAGTGTTCTAGTGCACCTTTTGATCTGTTGTAAGACTGCAGCACACTTCTTATGTTGCATTTAGCATAAAGAAGATGGAAGACAACTTAGCGGGTTTTCCAATGAATGAAGCAACCCGACCCATGAGAGAGAGGACACTTGGACTTATTACTAACGGAGTGAAAGATGAACCTGGTTTATTGTTCCCGTAGCTGGAAATGAGAAGAGAACTACTTTTTTCTGTAAATAATGATTTATGTGCTGTAATATAAAAGAACCTGCTTAAATGGTGAATTAATTTACATTGGAATTGCACCCTGAACTCTGTTTATTTGTCAACAAAAATGTTCAGTAACTAGTTTTATGCAGACAGACACACACTTTACCCGAGTCCAAAAATGGTTCCCCAACGATAATTCACTATGAGCGCTGTTAACATGTATATAAACCCAACACTTTAATTCCCGGCCAGTCTGTCTGCATAAAACTAGTTACTGAACATTTTTGCTGACAAATAAATGGAGTTCAGGGTGCAATTACAATGTAAATTAATTCACCATTTAGGCAGGTTCTTTTATATTACAGCACATAAATCATTATTTACAGAGAAGAGTAGTTCTCTTCTCATTTCCAGCTACGGGAACAATAAACCAGGTTCATCTTTCACTCCGTTAGTAATAAGTCCAAGTGTCCTCTCTCTCATGGGTCTGGTTGCTTCATTCATTGGAAAACCCGCTAAATTGTCTTCAATCTTCTTTATACTAAATGCAACATATGAAATGTGCTGCAGTCTTACAACAGATCAAAAGGTGCACTAGAACACTATACTTATATTGCATTGTGTTGAGCTGTCCCTTTTTACCTCTAGCATGTTTGATTGTTTCCAGGTTCATCTCTTTAAAGAGGCTTTCTGTCATTATTTTGTCTGTCCCTTCCAGGCTGGCATATTTAAAGTGGCCAGGCACCACTATGGCAGTGATACATACCTCTTACCTGCAAAGAATCATTGGTTTGAGCTGCAGTTGATAGATTGATTGCCTTGGGCAGATTGTCTACTTTCATGAGACTGTGGCCTGGCTGATACAATATCTTAAAGCTAACAGACTGGAGGATCAGTACCGAGTAAGAGATCTTTGGATCGGTATCCTTGTTTTAGAATAGCAATTAAAGAAGGCATGATCTATAATCAGGCAAAAGGGTTCCCCAAAATGTATTACTTCAGCATTTAATGGCAAAATACTTTTTTTTGTTTTCCCTATTTCTAGAACCTGAGATAAAACTGCTCTGCCTGTCTCATGAATCTATGCATAATAGAAAACGTTTTCAAAAATTCAGGAGCTGCAAGTATGGGCTCTGAACACAACATATCCTTTATCTGTTTAAAGGCTTATTTTGCTACATTCATCCACATTACCTTCAGGGGAGCTTTACCTTTTGTCAGGTCTGCTGTAGGCAAGAAATACTGTCAAAATCTGGAACAACATTCCAGTAAGTCATCCAAGCTAAAAAAAAGTCTTTATATGGCTCTATGTTGCTGTGAATAAGTTTTGCATTACTTCCACTTTTTCATTTTGCAGTTTCACAAGCTCTTTTCCTACCACATTGCCCAAACAGAGGGCTTCTAGCATGTCATCCCTAGCTTTCATTTTGTTGGATTAGACATCACTCTGCTTTACCTGGTAGGTTTATAACTGCTTGGAATTTGGGAAAATGGTTCTTTTTCCAGTCTTTAGAAAATATTATATTACCATTCACGTGTGCTGCATATCTTGTATGTGATCTAAGAATTTTGAGTATCTATCTCTGAAATGTTGCAGGTCTTCTATGGGAAAAAGAAAAGTCAGCATTTTATAACATAAGACCCCAATAAGTGTGGAAAATTATTTTTTTTTCCTATGTCTCTGGGCTAGTAGGATTTGCCAAGATCCTTTATTTAAGTATAAAGTGGATAGAAATCTAGACTTGCTAAGTTTATCAATGCAACTTTCAAATTACCTTTCACATCTGGAAATTGCTCACAGAATGATGTATCATCCTGGCAAATTCCTATCTTTGAAAAATATGCTTAATTGAAACCACAGTGTGTGTGTGTGTGTGTGTGTGAAAATGCCCTCCCCCATGTAATACATCTGGTGGCTAGAGTTTTTCAGCCTCAAACCCTGTACCTTTGGTACGGGGTAAAAAGAGCCTAAACTCCCTAGCCACCATTTCTGAACTCCATCTAGATTTTTTGTGCTAAAAGTTGAGAGCTATGATGAGTGAGAAGTGAGAACTGAATTTGTATTCCTCATTATTGGCATTGTCTGTCCATTTTTTTTGTGCTAAGAGGTTGAGAGCTATGGTGAGAAGTGAGAACTGAATTCACTAAACGATAGCCATTAAGTTTCAGGCTTTCTTTTTTTCAGTAAACTGCTGATTTGGCATAGTGGTACGTTGCTCTGTAGTGCATAGGGTTTGAGTTTTAATGCAAAGTCTATTTTCATTGTGAGACAGTATTGCTTTGTTTAGCGGATGTCTGTTAGTATTTTGTGCATTGTTTTGCTGCAAAATATAAAAATAAAATCCAAATAATCATTGTAGAAGTAAAGCAGTATGCACACATTAGTGTTTATGGTAAATGGGGAGAAATTGCTAGGTAATGGGACATTGGAATGGCTGCAGGGGACTCTGGTGCAGTGCCATATTTTGGCTGTCTGTTCTTCAGTTTGCATTTGAAAGTTGGTATCCCACAATTCCATTGGAGTGGGTGGGGTTACATAATTTTGTATGCAAATTAGATGTTAATCACTGTACAGATTTGTACCTATTTTTCATGGGCCTTGTCCAGATTTTTGATGTTTCCAAGTTGAGAGGTATGGAAGTGGCTGAACTGGGTGACCTAGGTTTAGCAGATTATGAACTGAAGACCAAACTTGCTTTGGGCTCTGCACTGGTGTTCTTGGATGGAGGGAAACATGATTTCTTGTTAAAGCTAATATTCTTTTGGATTAGTTACATGCTTCTCTGTAGTATTGTGAATTGGACCAGGTTTATGATTAAAACTGAGATTTTTGTGCTTTGTCTCACAGCCTGATGAGTTGCTTGGTGGCTTTGTAAGCCATGCTGCAGGATTGCATTTTACTATCTTGTGTCTGATTGGGGTTGCTTGGTTTAACTTTCAAAGGAAATTTTACTGAAGTTTCAGATGGTGCCATTTAGGAGAAGCATCTCAATGTAAAGTGGTTGCAGAGACATAATGCTTCATTGAAATTGTCTTTGTTAAATTTAGTTGTGATGTGAACAGGGTTGCAGTGGTGGCTTTTTGAGTTAAGCATGTGTAGTCTTCTAAGATAGGTAAGGAGCTGATCACTCATAAAGTTGGGGAGGGTGCCTTGATAAAAAGGTTCACCTGGTATGTACTGGATTATCCTTTGTCTGCATCCTGCTAGACTGTCTCCATGTTCAGTGAGTTACATTCCAGCTGAACACAAATCTAGAACAAAGTCTTCCTTGGGTGCATTGGTATGTGAGATTCTTCTAGCTTTACATTCACTAGTTAGCTATGATACTGACATCTTAGTGTGGTTGCTAGATACGATACTCACATCTTAGTGTGGTTGCCAGATACGATACTGACATCTTAGTGTGGTTGCAAGATACGATACTGACAATTTAGTGTGGCTGCCAGATGAGATTATTTCTGCCCGTTTTCCTGAGCTTTTCTAAATAAAACATAATACAACTGCTGTGCAAAACTTAATCTCTGAACATTTACGTTGCCACTGTGAGAGTTCATACATCTTTGGTGGCAAAGCTGCTCTACTGGCTAAATATGTTCAGCTCCAATAAACTCATAATTGCTAGCTAAATGTAATGCTGAGAGACTTGTTTGCCAGACAGATGGGATTGGAATCCCACTACTACCAAATGGTGTGACACCAGCTATGTGGACTACAAGGGCTATGATCCTTGGATCCATTGATTGCCAACAAATAGGTCTGATTGACAGCAGAGGATGGTCATTTGAGTCACACCACTGGTTCCCATCAGGTTAAAGTTGAAAAGATGCACACACATTTGATTTACTAACTAAGTCTTCAAATGGAACTTGGCCTCAAGAGCACAGAGGGAATATACACTTCTGCCCTGGGTAGGGTCATCTCATGTTCACACCAAGACCAGGGCTATATCCTGACCACTTGCCAATATAAGTGTTTTGCATATTACTGCAGTCCCTTTATCACCATTCTGCTTGTGAATACCAGTGTCTAACCCAAAGTTGCTTCTTTCAAAGTATTACTTTCTCACTCTCTGTGTCACATACACACACACACACACACACACACACACACACACACACACACACACACACACACACACACACACACACACACACACACACAGACTGTCACCAGCCTAAACTGGGCTGGGGACCTAACAGCTATCATTCCACTCTTGATCTATAGCCAGATAATACTAATAGCAAATGATAAGTGCAGAGTGGTCTGCCCAGTTAGAGGTGCACGGCAGCATCTTAACCACTTTCAGTGCTAAATAATACCCTCTCCTCAAATAATAATTAATATATAAAAATACCCAGCCATAAGGTGTTAAAACTGAATAATAACAAAATAAAACTTTCCGTAGGGAACAAAGAAGTTAGACAATACTGATACAAATTAAATATGCAGAGGCATATACAGTTGCACAGAAGCTGAAAAATAGTTGTAAAGATAGAATACTTAGGAAGAAAATTATAATTAATACTTGCTAAATAACC
Source organism: Protopterus annectens (assembly GCF_019279795.1). Taxonomy (NCBI): domain Eukaryota; kingdom Metazoa; phylum Chordata; order Ceratodontiformes; family Protopteridae; genus Protopterus; species Protopterus annectens. The sequence goes on from NC_056728.1 coordinate 328,895,347, forward strand.
TGTCTGCCTATCTCAAAGAATATTTAATCTTTACAGCTACACTATTAGAAGATTATATAGGCAAATTACAAAACAGTAACTTACATACAGATGTCAAAACACCAATGTCTGCCAGCAGAGCTCATACCACTAAATCTGTAGCAGAAGAAATCTGAATGAAGCCAAAATATAATGGGGGATGGGGGGCAATGGCCCAAAATAAGGACAAACTGTATTGTTCTTACAATCTTAGAAAGTGACTAGAATAAAATGTGTTGTTAGCATGCATTTTCTAAAGGATATAGTCTGTCATTATTTAGCGATGTTAATCCTCTATGAGTTGTCTGAAAACCACAAATTTTATGAGAAACATACTAAACATATAAGGGAAAAATCTAGACTTTCTGTGAAAATCTGAACAGTTTAGACGTATGGCAGGACTAATCTGTACACCTGACTTAGCTCAAAATATATTAGGTTATTATTTATTTCCCACATGAACTAGATGTAATTAACTCTTACATGCAGAAAAAAGCTGGAAGTAAACAGAGGATTTCCCACCTTGTTATTACTGCTGGCAACTGAGTGCCTCATTTATGACTTTCCTGCAAATACAGGCAGTCAACTAATACTTTCTTGACACGAAAACTACTATCATATTTCATCTTACAATTTCTGCATTTTCTAGAAGAATAGCATGACATTTGTTTCTCTTTGTTGCACAGAATATTTTCCTGTCACTATTAACACACATCATTGTCAGTGTTAGTGCCGCATGTGCCACACTTACTTTTGGTGCTGAAGGCTGTGGGTTCTATTCCCACTCAAAGTAGATTGAATGCTGACACTGCAGTACAGCATAAAGAGGGTACTGTACTCCTGAGTGTGTCATACTTTGGATGAGATGTTAAACCGAGGCCCCATCTGCTTGAGTTGGAGGTAGCTCTGGTAGACATAAAAGATTCAACTGCATCTATCAGAAAGAGTAGATGTCCTTTATTAAATAGAATACTTACAATATCTATATACTAAATACTATTTATAGTTATTGTCATTTCTTTAGAATCATTTTACATCATTTATGTAATGTTATACATACATTTCTTTTTCTTCATCTGCATTTATTTTATGACCCCACCCCTTTTCCCATAACCAAAATCTTATTTTCTTTAATATTTCTGCTGTCCATTATCCATTAAATTTTAATTTATTCAATCTTTCATTCCAAATCATCCACATTATATAAAACACATTTTATCTATTTTTGTTACAAAGTTACTTATTTTTACCTTTATAATGTCCATATTCACCATATTCATATTTATTATCTCCATTTTCTTAATTCCTTCCAAATAATTGTATTTGCATAGCTCTTCCCATATTTTCTTCACCCTTATAAAATTAAAAAAAAAAACATGTCCTGTTGTTTCAACTTCACCACAACAATTGCATATTCTTTCTTCTGTGTTTCATATAACATATTTTCTTTCACTGGCAATTTTTTTATTGATAATCTCCATAGGAAGTCACCACATTTAATACAATTTTTGTACCTTTCTATTTTCATTGTTATAACTTTTTTCTTTTCTTCCTCCATCCTTTCCCATAGATAAACAGAGTAATACTTATTCATTATGTTTAAATACCATGATTTCCCATCATCCTCTACCTCCCTTATCTTTACTTTCCACCATGTTATTTTTTCTTGATACTCCTTTATTTTGACATGCACAGCTCCTCTTTTACTCAGCAAACATCATTTTGTGTATTATCCCTTCATTATTATACTTATCAGTGACTCATTTTCCTCTTTTATCTATCTTAACACTTCATGTAAATGTAACGATACTGCACATACCACCCGAGTTATCAAACCCAACCCTCCTTCTTCTTCCTTAAGATATAATACTCATCTCTTTACAAGTTTTAATCTAGAGTCCCATATAAATGAAAACACAATTGTCAATTCTTTTTCACATTGTGTAGGTATCATGAAAACATTTGCTAAATATTCAGTTTTCCCCATAATACAGAATTTATTAAATACACTTTCTTTTTATATGAAAACTTGTATTTTCTCCAAAATAGTCATATATTTCTTAATTTTTTCTATTATTTCTTCCCATTGTTGCATTTGACTTTCACATTTCTATATGTTATGCTCAATATCTTTACTTCTTTTATGTTAAGCTGAATATTCCTTATTTTATCTTTTACTCCTAAATGTATATTTTTATCTCTGTTTATGCTCATGCCTATAGCTCTTAAATGGTTATTAACCTGTTCAATGGCTACTTCCATCCATTCTTTGCTCTTAATCATTAAAACTATATCATCCACATATGAGAACATAACTGGTACTCTAATACCTTCTATGTTTCTGCATTCAGTTACTTTTAATGATGTATTCATTTTACTAACAACTGGATTTATGGGTCTACTTTAATTAAATGAAAGCGGAATCCATCAAATACCAAATCCGCCGACACATAAACAGAGAAACGTGGAAACGTCAAACGCACTAAATAGCGAAATTGGAAATGTTGAATTGTCATAGTTGGCCCATCTGCGGTATAGCTCCATAAGGTAAGTCTGCAATAGTTATGGACCTTAAGGTTATGGTGCGGATTAAGGTAAGTGCATAGATAGGTAATGCATGTAAAGTTTAGTGTAGGGTTTTGTTAAGTGTATGTGTGTGGAATATTTACTTTGTGTGAGTATAGTTCTGTAGGGTGAGTGTGCGGTAGTTACGGACTTTAGGGTCAGGGAGGGGTTAAGGGTAGTGCATAGATAGTTGTGTATGTGGGTTTAGTGTAGGGTTACAAGTGGGGTTTTGGTGCTTTAATTTAGAGTTAGTAGTAGGGTTTTGGTTAGTGTATGTATGTGTTTTTTGTTGTTGTGTTTACATAGGTAGTATGCTACGGGCGGTGGGGTTGGCCGACTATTGCGGTTTCAATGTTTAAATTTTGCGGTTTTGCATGTTCGATGTTATCGTGTTTCACTGTTTATATGTCGACGGATTCATATTCGATGGATTCCACTTTCGTTTAATTAAAGTAGACTCGGATTTATGACTAATGCAAATAAAATACTACTTGCTGGATATCCTGGTCTTATACCACACTTTATGTCTATTTGTTGACTTAACCATTCATTGCAGCCATATGTTATAACAAATATCTTTAATATCTTTTCACTTATATTATATTCTTTCATTATATCACAAAAAATGTCATCCTGTATCTTAGTTTTATAGTTTCATAGTATAGTACTAGGCTATCTGCCCTGGGGCATTTGTAAGCCTAGCCATAGTGATGTGGCTTTTGCCACCCCATGAAATGGTACAAAAATGTACAGAAAAAATCTAGAATACTGTGCCTCTGTGTAGTAGTGACACAATGAAGGTCCCCTTATATAATAGAATTAGTTTACTGTGCCCCTGTCTAGCAGTGACACAGATGTGACCCCTGGGGTAAACTTACGATCTCCCATCCACTCATCAAGATTTCTCTTGAAGAGAGTCAGTGAGGGGCTCTGCCTAATACGAACTGGGATCCTGTTCCAAAGCATGGGAAGCCTCTGGGTTATGAATCTATCCCTCCAGCATGTCCTATTCATACTTGTGCCGAGGTTTAAGTCTTTAGCTCTCGTGGTCCTGATGGATTTGGATTTTTTGAGATGGAGCATGTCCATCAGATCCTGATTGGACATGGCCTTGTACGTCAGGCAGAGATCACCTCTGACCAGGCGGTATGCTACTTGTCAAATGCTTTATTCAAATTCCCTCCCATGGTTTTAATTTCTGTTTTTCTCTTCATTATATCATATAAAATTTCTCTTGTTATCGTTAATAACTCTTGACTTATTTTCCCTTTTTCCAAATATTGTTTCTTCTAGTACCTTATTTAATTTATTTTCCAATCTCTTTACTTTTATTTTCATGAAAATGTTATAATCGGCATTATTAAGTTCTGTTGGTATCCAACTTTTTTAAACCATCTTTTTTCCCTTGATTCCATATAAATTTCATTAATCCAGCACATGTTTCTTCTTGTTTAAAACCTTCTTCTAACCATTAATTTAACACTTCCACAAAATATTTCTTCTGCCAATCTAACATATCTCCATACATATGATATTCATACCATACATACCTGTTGCTGTTTCAACATTTACCAACTTTAACACATTATTCACTTCTCCGTGTAGACAGACCTCAGTACTTTAATGAACAAAATTAGTTAAAACACAAAACAACGATCTAGCGCTTTCATCTGCCGAATGCAGACTTCTTCAGAATAATCAATATATGGTGCCAATGATTTTTATACTATTTGAAACAATTAATCAATCAACTAATTAACCAGGTTCATATAAAATTTTAAAGCTGTATACATTAATTTCTGTTGTGTGTTCCATTTGTTAAATATGCTTTTAACAATCCAGCACAGTTTCCCTTGGATAAATATTCCTGTTGAGAATCAAAATCATTAAAGTGCTTTAGTGCTTTACATATGTCAATCGACATGGTTTACTGATTTCAAGTTTGGGATTTTGGAACATGTTAAACCAGATCCAAGGGGAGGTGATACCAAAAATTTTTTGCTACAGAAAGAGATTAGGTGGCAGCTGAGGTTGAGAGCAAATATCCCCCCCGGGCTTAATGAGTATACAAACATCAAGGCCATTCTAGTAGAAAAAGCCTCGAATGTATAAATAAACAAAAGGTATGGTATTGGGGGTTTACACAATTAATAAACACATTTAGAGATTTTTTTGGGTTTAACATAACAAATGTTCAAAATATGCACAACTATTGGGTCTACTTGAGCTTATTTTTGGTGACATTATTCACTTCTTCCATTATTCCTGTTTCCAATTCTTTGTCATCCTGTTCTTTTAATTGTTTAACTTTCCACTTTTTTTACCTTATTTTCTTTCATTTTTCTATTATTATTTTACTACTTTCGTTGTTGACTCTTACACTTTTTGTCTTAGTTCTTATTACTCTTATTTTCTTTGTCTTTATTATACAACTGAAATATGGTACCACCTCTTCCTTTGTTCCCTTGCAAAATACCTTTGTTTAAATAACATGTTTTTGATCTTCTCGTATGTAATCTCATATAATACTTTTTTCTATCAGATTGTTTTCTTATTTCTTTCTAAATCTCGAAATGCACAATTAACTACTGCCCCATTAGCCTGACGAGCCTGGTGTGCAAGACCATGGAACGTATCATCGTGGAACTCATAAACAAAGACATTGGTAATCTCCAAACTCTGGACCCTACCCAGTTTGGATTTGTAAAAGGCAGATCATGTCTCCTAAACCTGATTGACTTCTTTGAAGCAGTCACCAAAGCCATAGATGAGGGTAAAATGGTTCACACAGCTTATCTAGATCTCGCCAAGGCTTTCAACACCATCCCCCACTCTGGAATTATAGATAAGCTCACTAAACTAGGTATAAATCCCTATGTCACAAGATGTGTTGCCAACTGGCTCACGGACAGAACCCACACTGTGAAAGTAGCGGATTCCAAATCCAACATCAGACCAGTGACAAGTGGAGTACCACAGGGTTCAGTCCTGGGTCCTCTCCTGTTTGGTATCTACTTCTCTGAAGTGCAGGCCAACACAGTAGGTCTTTGGCTAACAAAGTTTGCAGATGACTGCAAACTAGGAGCCATAATCAAAACTCCTAATGATGTGGACAAACTACAAAGGGGCATCACTGAGACAGATACCTGGTGTCAAATCCATGGCCTGAAGCTCAATGCCAAAAAGTGTATTGTCATCCCCTTTGGTAAAAACTCTGTACCCATGAACTACCACATAGCTGGTAGTCTACTTAATGCCAAAAATGTGATAAGAGACCTTGGGACACAGGTGGACAGTAGTCTCTCCTTTGATAATCACATTGCCACAGTGGTCAGGAAATCCTTCTACGTGGCTCATCTCATCACAAAAGGATTCTCATCCAGAAAAAAAGAGGTCATTGTTCCCCTCTACTCATCACTCATTAGACCCATTATAGAGTAAAACGCCTCTTTTGGCATGTACCTCACAAGACATCTACAAAAACTGGAAAGACCACAGAAATACCTCACAAAGAGGATTGCTGGCCTCAAACAGATGCCCTATGCAGACCGTCTCAAAAAACTACAGCTTTACTCCATCACATATCGCCTACTTAGGGGCGATCTCTGCCTAACATACAAAGCTATATCAAACCCAGAGCTGTTGGACATGCTCCACTTAAAGAAATCCCAATCCCTCCGAGCTACACGCTCTAGGGACCTAAACCTTGTCACCACAATAAACAGAACATGCTGGATGGATAGATTCCTGTCCCAGAGACTTCCCATACTCTGGAACGGACTACCTATCTTTGTCAAACAGAGCTCCTCATTAGCACTCTTCAAGAAAAATCTTGATGATTGGACGGGAAATGGGAAATTCACCCCGGAGATCACTTCTGTGGCTCTGCTTGACAGGAGCACAGGAAAATCATTTTCTTGGGTGACGAAAGCCAGGGTACATTTTTTGGCTAGGCTTGTATGGGCCCTAGAGCCGATAGCCTAGTACCTACCTATGAACCTATTACTTACTTCTTTATATTTCTTCTTCACATCTTTTCTCATTAAACTTTGCCATTCCAGACAGCACTTTTTTATATTTATTTTTGAAACATATTTACCATAATGTCCAGTTCTTGTCGAATTCTCTCATACCTGCATGATCTTTCCATAACTGTCTAGCTACTTGTATACCTTCCTTACCCAATTTTTCTTGTTTAATATTTTAATACGTTTTCCAACTTTTATATATCCACTTCTTTCTTGAATCTCTATCTAAATTATCAAATGATCTGAAAATCCTGAATATTTTATTCCTCCTTGTGTAATTTTCAAACTTTCTGAAACAATGCAATAATCTATTTCTTTTCTTAAATTGCTTCTTTTATATGTTCATTGTTTATTACCCACATATATAACTTTCTGCTTTTTATCACTTCTAACATTGTTTTAACATCACAGCCTCCTTTTAATGTTTCTTAGATTGCAATTAAAATCACCCACTAATACCAAACCCATATTTTCACGTACAGAATTTAGCATCTTTTAAAACATACCCTATCTTTCTTTTCTGTTACATATGCATATTCTGCTATAATTCTATAAACCTGACTATTTCAGCTCACATCTACAATCCTTACTCTACCCATTATTAACATTGTAAATTTCAAATTTTCTATTGATTTTGTTGTATAATATTCCTATACCTGGACATGTTTCTTTCCCCATATTCCAAGTAATCTCACCTTCCCATACATTTTCTGCTTGTAAATGCTCTTTTTCTGTTAATATTATTGTACCTTCTAATAGAATCAAGCCCATATTAATGCTGCACATAATTTGAATATCCCTATTTTTTAATATTCTTTATATGGTTCACATTTATTGCTAGAATCCCCAATTCTTCATTTGTTAAATTTTCCTTGTATTCTTGTTTATTCTCTCCTTCTCTCTCTCCCTTCTTAACCTTTCCCTTTTTATTTTCTTTCATACCTAAATCCTTGAATTTTCCCTTCCTATTTTTTACCCTTTTACCAATAGAATTTTTTTCTTGCTTTCCCCCAGACCAGTTCATCTTTTCTTCCTAATTTATTTCTGACATTCCTTCATTCTTTTTTTTCTTTTCTTCTACTGTTTCTCCTTCTCTTGCTGTATTATTATCCACCATTATTTGCACTTCTTGCTGTTTTCCTTGGTCTTAATCTATCTCTTGCTCAATATCTTGTTATTTAGTAATTGCGTCCTTATGCTCTCCTATATTTTCCTTACAGCCCATCCCCAAATAGCTTGTTTTTTCACATTTAAAACATTTCAATTCACATATGTTTGCATCATGTCCCATTTTACAACAAATATAACATTTCCTTTTATTGCAGTTACTAAATAAATTATCACATTTTTCACAAAAAAACAATTTTTTGTTGCCCCCAATATTTCACTGTACCTTTGCTACCATCTACATTTATCATACTTGGATTGTACATTATTTTATCATTTTCCATTTTTAATACAACACTACATTCCTAACCCACAGTCTATAGACCTCTGTTAGCATAGATTTTAGTAATGTCCATCACTTCTTTACATACAGTTTTTAAATAGTCTTTTAGTGCCTCTTTGTCAACTTCTGTTTGAAACTGAACATATATTTTCTTTTTTGTCTCTCTTTTAAATGCTTGAAAAACATGAATTCCATGGACTACAGTTTTTCTTCGTCATATTGCTTTGAAGACTCCATATATTGACCTGATTCAAATATAATGTTACAAAAAGCATCTTTATTAAGATGAACAAATTCTCTTACCTCTCATGGAGAAGTACCCAGCAGTGCTATTATATTGTCCCATATATAATACCTATCCACTTCCTTTTTTTATTTACAACTTACTCTTACTGAATGCTTCTTTTTTCTTGAGTCTCTCTTCTTCCCCTCTCTCTTTTCTTTCACCATATCTGCATATGACTTATTCTCCTGTACGACCACCTCCACTTCATCTTCCTGAATTTTCTCCATTTTGTCTGCCTACGAAATCTCCTTTTCACTTTCCGTTTCACTTTCATTCAATAAGTCCTGCAATAAAACATCCCACTGCCCTCTCAAATGAAGAGTTATTATAATACATCTTTTATGTTCTTTGATTTCATCTTTGAGCAATCGCTGATGAAAAATCACTTCTGAATCCTTGAGAAGGTTCAGCCACCTTCACATTTTCACAAACATATTCTTCTTGCCTCTCAGTACATGCAAACATATTCCCTGAAGGCTGGCATATCTTCATAACATCAAAACTATTTATAGCTTCCTCCTGGGAAGGCTTGACTGCCCTCACACGAAACAACAACTCTGATAGCTTCTGCTCATCCACTACCTCCTCATTACTTAACTGCTTTTCTTGGCACAACAACTCCATTTTAATACTTTCATTCACCATGTTTCTCCCTATTTCTCTGACCTGCCTCTACACCCAGAACACAAGCAGGAAATGAAACAATGAAATACATCCCTCACTCACAAAGAGTAGGGGAAGTTCCTCAATGGCCTGGCTGAATTTCCCCTAGTAGCATAAATACCACCTTGGGTCTCCCCTCAAATGATGCTACTAGCCTAGTGAGACAACCCAAACAGCAAAGGGCAAACAAATAAATGCATACATACATATAAATGCAATTTCATGGTGCAGTTTTATCTGCAGATTTTGCAAATCTTAAATACAGATTATATACAGGAAAAAAAGGCAATGAGTGCACCATGAGCTGAAGTCAAAAGTAAAATAACAAGTAAATCCAAAAGGTCTTCTTTGTATTTAAAATCCTCGTTTATTACAAAAGATAAAACTGCAGGAGATAGCAAGTTGTAAGCGCTTTCGTTGTTACCCAACTTCATCAGACATAAAGAAAATGCTGAAACTTTCCTCTTATAAAGCATTAATTGTTATGATGTCATTAGTAATTGGAAGTTAAAATTTAAAGAAACAGACATACAAACATAAAATATAAAATATAAAATATAAAATATAAAATGCATTCTGAGTTAAAACATTGTCTAGAGCAGAGAATATATTTTACATAAATGTATGTGTAGACATTAATGCTTCAGTGGCCTTGAAGCTAAGAAAGGCTTAAGAGTGAGCCTCTCATTAAGCCCAAACTTATGGGCTTGTAATTTGACAATCCACTTGCCTTCCCTTTCTTCAATTCTGTTCCTTATGTTACCTAATCTCCCATCAGTATGCACCAATTCAAGAACCTGGAATTTGAATGTGTGATCGTCACCTAACTCCACAGTGTGTTTAGCTAGGGCGTTCAGAATGTTACGTTTAGATATGGCATAGATATGCTCTCTGATACGTTCTCTTAGGGATCTGGTTGTCATGCCCACATAGAACTTCCTGCATACTTGGCACTCAGCTAAGTAAACCAAGTTGATAGACCTACAGCTCGCATGGTGCTTAAACATGTAGTTCCTGTGTGTTTCAGGATGTGTGTAGTTATTAGCAGTGACATGAGGTTTATCATAACAAAGTAGCCTATTTAACGAAAGCATGTTTCTATAGGCTACTCGAGGTGTGCTATCAACTAAGGACCTGATATCATCATCTATCATAAGAAGATTCCAATGTTTATTGAAAATCTTCAAACATCTTCAAAATGTGTTTGTTCTTGTCACTGAGCGTACTACGGCACAATGTGGTACTTTTGCTTGCTCATCTTGCAACCAGTGCAAATATGTTGCCAATACTAATAACTACACACATCCTGAAACACACAGGAACTACATGTTTAAGCACCATGCGAGCTGTAGGTCTATCAACTTGGTTTACTTAGCTGAGTGCCAAGTATGCAGGAAGTTCTATGTGGGCATGACAACCAGATCCCTAAGAGAACGTATCAGAGAGCATATCTATGCCATATCTAAATGCAGGGGTGGCTCGTGGCATAGGGCTGCCGGACTGCAGCCCCCTCAAAAATAAAAAAAGAAAGAAAAAAAAATGAAACATAAAAAAAAATATTTTTTTAAAATTCGCGGACTTCGCGCATGCGCATAGACCGAGTCCCGGCTTATCGGTCTATGCGCATGCGCAAGGCAGCCCGGCCATCCCCATAGGGGACACAAGGCGTCTGTGCACTTTACAGTGCACAGACCCGCAGATTATGGGGCGTCCGGACTGCAAGAGGAGCTCCAGGGACTCAGGACAGTGCCTTTGGGATCTCGTCGTGGTCGGGAAGGAGCATGTGGATCTCAAGGGTCTTCAGTATTCTTGGGAAGGATGTATGTACGGACGTTAACTCTGGATGTATTCATTCAGGTAAGGTGCCTTTCAATTTACAATGTTTATTTTTCTTGAGTTTGTGCTTTTTCTTTTTGTATGGTGCTTGTGCTTTACTGGAGTTTGTGTATGGTGCCTGTGCTTTACTGGAGTTTGTGTATGGTGCCTGTGCTTTACTGGAGTTTGTGTATGGTGCCTGTGCTTTACTGGAGTTTGTGTATGGTGCCTGTGCTTTACTGGAGTTTGTGTATGGTGCCTGTGCTTTACTGGAGTTTGTGTATGGTGCCTGTGCTTTACTGGAGTTTGTGTATGGTGCCTGTGCTTTACTGGAGTTTGTGTATGGTGCCTGTGCTTTACTGGAGTTTGTGTATGGTGCCTGTGCTTTACTGGAGTTTGTGTATGGTGCCTGTGCTTTACTGGAGTTTGTGTATGGTGCCTGTGCTTTACTGGAGTTTGTGTATGGTGCCTGTGCTTTACTGGAGTTTGTGTATGGTGCCTGTGCTTTACTGGAGTTTGTGTATGGTGCCTGTGCTTTACTGGAGTTTGTGTATGGTGCCTGTGCTTTACTGGAGTTTGTGTATGGTGCCTGTGCTTTACTGGAGTTTGTGTATGGTGCCTGTGCTTTACTGGAGTTTGTGTATGGTGCCTGTGCTTTACTGGAGTTTGTGTATTGTGTATTGTGTGTGTGTGTGTGTGTGTGTGAAAATGCCCCAGGTGCTTATGGTGGTGTGGTAGGGAATGCCTCAGGCTTGAACCCTGTACCCTGTATGCAGGTGTTAAAGACTTGAGTTCCCTACCCACCACCATTTGTAAAAAAAATTCAGATTTTTACCTCATATTCGATCTGATCTGTTCCTCATAATATCTGTGGTTTGTAAATGTTGCAATGCTTGATATTTGATGGTGTAGTAGTAGCATTGTTGCCTCACAGCTGCAGGTTCTTGGGTTTGATTCTTGGCTGGGGTTCCTTCTTTGTGGGGTCTGTATCTTCTCCCTGTGTTTGTGTGGGTTTGCTTTTGTGCCCTCCCATGTTACAAAGACATGTCTGCATTATTTCTTCCTGGGCCTCTGCTGAAAATTTGTTTATTTGTTCCAAGTCAGACTGTCCTGATTAAAAATGTTAAATAAAATTGATAGGCATTTGAATTTCAGACTTAAGGGTTTCTGAATGTTTAATTCCTTGCGTATTTGATGGTGCAGTGGTAGTATTGTTGCCTCACAGCTATAGGTTTTCTGGTTTGATTCTTGGTTGGGGTGGCTTCTGTGTGGAGTCTGCATCTCCTCCATGTGTTTGTGTGGATTTGCTCTGGTGCCCTGCCATTTTACAAAGACGTGTCTGCAGTTGTAATCCCTGCTGAAAATTGGTTTTGTTCTGTCCGCAGTAAAATTGACAGGCATTTGAATTTCAGACTTCAGGTTTCTGAATGTTTAATTCCTTGCATAATTGATGGTGCGGTGGTAGTATTGTTGCCTCACAGCTATAGGTTTTCTGGTTTGATTCTTGGTTGGGGTGGCTTCTGTTTGGAGTCTGCATCTCCTGCCTGTGTTTGTGTGGATTTGCTCTGGTGCCCTGCCATTTTACAAAGATGTGTCTGCAGTTTTAATCCCTCGTCTCTGCTGAAAATTGTTTTGTTCTGTCCGCAGTAAAATTGACAGGCATTTGAATTTCAGACTTCAGGTTTCTGAATGTTTAACTCCTTGTATAATTGATGGTGCAGTGATAGTATTGTTACCTCACAACTATAGGTTTTCTGGTTTGATTCTTGGTTGGGGTGGCTTCTGTCTGCATCTCCTCCCTGTATTTGTGTGGATTTGCTCTGGTGCCCTGCCATTTTACAAAGACGTGTCTGCAGTATTAATCCCTGCATCTCTGCTGAAAATTGTTTTTGTTCTGTCCGCAGTAAAATTGACAGGCATTTGAATTTCAGACTTCAGGTTTCTGAATGTTTAATTCCTTGCAGATTTGATGGTGCAGTGGTAGTATTGTTGCCTCACAGCTATAGGTTTTCTGGTTTGATTCTTGGTTGGGGTGGCTTCTGTGTGGAGTCTGCATCTCCTCCATGTGTTTGTGTGGATTTGCTCTGGTGCCCTGCCATTTTACAAAGACGTGTCTGCAGTTTTAATCCCTGCTGAAAATTGGTTTTGTTCTGTCCGCAGTAAAATTGACAGGCATTTGAATTTCAGACTTCAGGTTTCTGAATGTTTAATTCCTTGCATAATTGATGGTGCGGTGGTAGTATTGTTGCCTCACAGCTATAGGTTTTCTGGTTTGATTCTTGGTTGGGGTGGCTTCTGTTTGGAGTCTGCATCTCCTGCCTGTGTTTGTGTGGATTTGCTCTGATGCCCTGCCATTTTACAAAGACGTGTCTGCAGTATTAATCCCTCGTCTCTGCTGAAAATTGTTTTGTTCTGTCCGCAGTAGAATTGACCGGCATTTGAATTTCAAACTTCATGTTCTTCAGAATACATAGTAGCACAACCTTTTTTCTAGCAATTTTCTAAGTTTATAAGATGAATATTTTAAATTTGTCCCTATTTTGGGACTGTATTCCCCATTATTGGCTTCGTCAGGTTTTTGTGCTAAGGTTGACAGCTATGGCAAGAACTGAATTCACTGAATATGGACTGTAGAATTGTGCATATTTACTGATAAAGGTGCACTGTAGAATTGTGCATATTTACTGATAATGGTGGACTGTAGAATTGTGCATATTTACTAATAATGGTGGACTGTGGAATTGTGCATATTTACTAATAATGGTGGACTGTAGAATTGTGTATATTTACTAATAATGGTGGACTGTGGAAGTCTGAGTAGACTTTTTATGATAAATGTTCTCAACTGGGCAGTTTTGCCATTATGGGTGCATATGTTTTGTTTCATTGCTTACTGGAAAAATGTTCAAAACAAATTTAAAACACCCTCTAACAAGTGTACTGTATTGTACAAGGAATATAATTTTTAGTACAATGAGGAAGGTGTATCAAAGAGCACATGTATGTTTCATATGCAAGGGGCCTATGATTGAAAACAGCCCAAAATTAATCTTTATCTGCCACTGGCAAAATGTATTTTCTTTGAATGTGGGTTTCAATGCTGTTTCAATGAATGTGAGTTTCAAGGGCAGAGAAGTTTTAATGCTAAGTTTTCATTGTGAGACTGCATTGCTTTGTTTAACAGATTACTTAATGTTTGTGCTGTAAAATACAAAATAAAACTTTCAAATGAAGTCCAATCATTGAAGTAAAGCAGTATGCACATTAGTGTTTATGGTAAATGGAGTGAAATAGCCAAGTAATGGTTAATTGGAATGGCTGCAGAGGCTCCAGTTCAACCATTATTTTGTCAGGGGAAGGGCAGCAAACTCAGACAGGCCCAGCTGAACTATACCTCCCAACTGTCCAGATTTTCAAAGAATGAATAGATTTTTGCTTCTTATTTTTGGTTTGTTGTTCATAAAATTTGTAGTTTTAATTCCTAAATGATTTGCCAGAAGTCACTAAATAATAAGTTTCAGACTTCACAACCTTCATAAAAATGCATGTTAAAGTAAGAGCCGTTCTATCAACTGTCTCAATTTATACAAGAGCAATTTTAGTACTGTTTATATGTGCCCCCAATATATTTGGCCTTGTTCAGATTTACTGCATTAACAGGTTGAGAGGTACATGCAAATAAATTGCTTTATAGAATTAGGCATAGCCAACCTCTCAACTGTCCCCAATTTTTGGCTCAAAATGTTGCTCTTCACCCTAATAATCCCTCCATAAAATAGCAATTTTGGAAGAAAACATGGAGGGTTTACAATTAAGAAATAACTGTAATAATCAAAGTTATAGATTACTTGAAATGCATGTAGATTCTTTTATTTTGTCAGCTGCTCAAGGTAGCAGTACTAATATTAAAGTGTCCCTTCTTTGACAGGTAGAAGCTGTATTGTGTGTCTATTTTATATTTTTGCATCACATTTTTGGTCCATTTTTCATAAAATTGTATTTTTTGGCAAATTAGTGACAAATCACTAAAGACTGAAGTTAGAAAATGACAGACATTTGAGTTTCAGATTTTATACCCTTCAGAAAATTCATACTAATGCAAGACCTATTCTATTATCTTTCTAAGTTTATTAGAGCAATATTTAAAAATTGTCCTTCTTGTTGTGCCTTTGTCCCACTTCTGTGTATGGCTTTGTCCAGATTTCTTGCTCTTGAAGTTGAGAGGTATGACAAATGTGTCAGGGCCATCACAGTCAGCCAGAGAGATTTCAAATTGTGACATGCTTGTTGCACCCCACTCCCCATGTAGTGACTCGGATGTGTCCAAGCAAGGCAAGGAGTAGTTGTATCTACCTTGGATGGGAGGACACACTGCATAAGTACTACAGTGGCTTTTCATCTGTCCTTGATTTTGCAGAATGGTCTGGTTTCTGTCATATTTTTGTACTGTTGATTTATGCTTATTACTCAAAGTGCCTGTTGCTCTGTGTTTAAGTAGCAATGCTTTAATGACCATAAGGTAAGCTTGTCTGACATCGTAAGATGCAAGTAAGCTTTAATAAGCATACTGTTAAAGAATTGCCAACATTGAAAGCCTTTCTGTTGTTGCCATGCAGAGAATACTTGACTAGATAATGTATAAGCCTTGGGTATTAAAGGACAGGATTCCATTATTTTAAAAAGCTCATTACACTTGTTGGAGACTTCCAGTCATCTCTACAGGCTTTACCCGTAAACTAAACAGAATGCCAATCATGTGTGGTCCATAACCTGTACAGTAATCCTTTAAGCAATGTATCTTGAGCTTGTTTCTTGTTTGCTTTTCATTTTTTACTTTTATCATGTTTTCCGCATGAAACGTTGTCAGGCACCAGGTCTTTTTTGGATAAGAAACATTTTTACAAGTGGGGGCATCACATAGATTTCTACTTTCAGCATGTTGCTTGGTACTTTAATAAAGCTGAATATATTATAATTAGAACTGCAGTGCAAGGAGAAGTAGTTTGAGTTGAGTGCTTCTGGTTTTCTTATACTTGATTTTGACTGGCATTCCAGTAATGTATTTAAAAAGTAATTTATTTTTTCATGCCTCACAACCTTTTGTTTCCATCTAGATATTAAGTAAGCTGTCATGCAGCCAATGCATTGAAATATTTTTATTCTTCTACACTTATTTTTGTCTTGATTGGACTTTCATAATGATGGTTTGCCACCCAGGGCAGCGTATTTAATTAAAGTTAGTTTTTTTGTGGTTTTGTGCATAGCTCCTCCCCTTTATGGTTGACCACACCCCTTCCCTTTGACCCCGCCCATTCAGCGTCTCCTGCAGCCCCCCTGTGATTTGAAGTCACCAGCCGTCACTGTCTAAACGTAACATTCTGAAC
Source organism: Protopterus annectens (assembly GCF_019279795.1). Taxonomy (NCBI): domain Eukaryota; kingdom Metazoa; phylum Chordata; order Ceratodontiformes; family Protopteridae; genus Protopterus; species Protopterus annectens. The sequence continues at coordinate 328,911,556 of NC_056728.1, forward strand.
GCCCTAGCTAAACACACTGTGGAGTTAGGTGACGATCACACATTCAAATTCCAGGTTCTTGAATTGGTGCATACTGATGGGAGATTAGGTAACATAAGGAACAGAATTGAAGAAAGGGAAGGCAAGTGGATTGTCAAATTACAAGCCCATAAGTTTGGGCTTAATGAGAGGCTCACTCTTAAGCCTTTCTTAGCTTCAAGGCCACTGAAGCATTAATGTCTACACATACATTTATGTAAAATATATTCTCTGCTCTAGACAATGTTTTAACTCAGAATGCATTTTATATTTTATATTTTATATTTTATGTTTGTATGTCTGTTTCTTTAAATTTTAACTTCCAATTACTAATGACATCATAACAATTAATGCTTTATAAGAGGAAAGTTTCAGCATTTTCTTTATGTCTGATGAAGCGTTGGGTAACAATGGCGCTTACAACTTGCTATCTCCTGCAGTTTTATCTTTTGTAATAAACGAGGATTTTAAATACAAAGAAGACCTTTTGGATTTACTTGTTATTTTACTTTTGACTTCAGCTCATGGTGCACTCATTGCCTTTTTTTCCTGCTGATTTGTTGTTTCTGAGGAGAGTGCTTTACCTGGCAGTGTGTTTCCTTTTTGTTTTATACAGATTATATACATGTTATTGTTACAGTCTGAACTAGAAAAAGAAATAAAAAAGTGAAGACATTGCTTTCTAAATCAGTGTTTCTCTCATGGTGTCATAGCTTGCTTCAAGAGATATTCACCTTTCTAAAATGTGCCACAAATTCAAAGCTGATTATAGCAAATTAATCAAGCAAATAGGTGCAGGAGCTTTTGTTCTCACATGAATGCAATATTTCTCTTCTGCTCTGAATCTATTTTTTGAATATGAACTCCTGCTATTTATACCTTGGACATGGACCCCTTAAACAAAATTTACTTTTTCTACTTTGAGATCAAACTTAAAAGCAGATGTTTGCAGAAATTATCCTGGCATATAAAAATGGAAATAAGTTTTACAAGGGGACTACAGACCAATATTTTATTGGCCCTTCCTTAAAAAGAGGTACTTGAAGAATTGATCTGTACTAAGAACAAAGTAGTATTTCTAGAGAAGCTCTGGTTGCTTTTACAGCCACTCAGGATGATGCGACTCACTTGTTGGAGATACATATTTCCAGAGTAAGTATTTGGGACACTGCTTATTTCCACCTGCTTTATTTTGTTTTATTGCACCATACCTGATGACTTGGTAGCTAGTGTCTTTACCATTTTTTTGTTTTGATGCTCATGGTGTTCCTCAGCACGATATCAGAGTGTTTTTTTATTTTATTTTTTTAATTTTCATTTTGTAACAGTCATGTTCATAGGTTCATAGGTTCATAGGTTCATACTAGGCTATCTGCCCTAGGGCATTTATAAGCCTAGCCAGAGTGTGTATGGCTTTTGCCACCCATTTTAAATTAATTTTGCTATGCCCTTTTTCGAGGTTAGTATACTGTGCCTCTGTCTAACAGTGACACAGAAGTGATACCCGGGGTAAACCTACGATCTCCCATCCACTCATCAAGATTCCTCTTGAAGAGAGTCAATGAGGGGCTCTGCCTAACCTGGACTGTGATTTTATTCCAGAATGAAGGGAGCCTCTGGGTTATGAATCTGTCCCTCCAGCATGTCCTATTTATTTCAGTGCTGAGGTTCAAGTCCCTCGAGCGCGTAGCTCGATGGGATTTGGATTTTCTGAGGTGCAGCATGTCCATTAATTCCGGGTTGGACATGGCTTTATACGCCAGGCACAGATCGCCTCTGAGCAGGTGGTATGCCACTGAGTAGAGCTGAAGTTTCTTTAACCGGGCAGCATATGGCATCTGTTTGAGCCCCTTGATCCTCTTGGTGAGGTACTTTTGGTGTCTTTCCAGTTGCTGCAGGTGTCTGGTAAGGTACATCCCAAAAGGGGCATTGTACTCAATTATGGGCCTGATGATTGATGAGTAAAGAGGCACGATGACCTCCCCTGATCTAGATGTGAATCCCTTCAGGATTAGGTGGGCTATATAAAATGTTTTTCTAACCACTTTGGCCACGTGGTTGTCAAATGAGAGATTGCTATCAACTTGGGTCCCCAGGTCCCTAATTACTTCTTCTGTACTTAATGGATTACCACCTATGTGGTAATTTGTGGGCACTTTGTTTTTGCCAAAGGGGATGACTATACACTTTTTGGCGTTTAGCTTGAGGCCATGGCTCTGGCACCAGTTGTCTGTTTCTATGAGGCCCTTTTGGAGGATGCTTGTGTCGGCTGGAGAGTCTATTATGGTGCCCAGTTTGCAGTCATCTGCGAACTTGGTCAGCCATAGTCCTTCCATGTTGGTCTGTACCTCCGAGAAATATATACCGAACAAGAGAGGTCCCAGGACTGAGCCTTGTGGGACGCCACTTGTAACTGGTTTGGAGTCTGACATGGCTCCAGCTATTCTAACCATGTGGGTTCTGTCCTTGAGCCAGTTTGCAACCCATCTAGTGACATAGGGGTTTATATTTAAGCTGGTGAGCATATCTATAATGCCTGAGTGAGGTATTGTATCGAAGGCTTTTGCGAGGTCCAGGTAGGCTGTGTGGACCACCTTCCCCTTGTCAATGGCCTTGGTGACTGTTTCAAAGAAATTGACCAGGTTTAAGAGGCAGGATCTGCCCTTAACAAAGCCGAACTGGGTAGGATCCAGTGTCTGTAGGTCCCCAATATCTTTATTTATAAGGTGCATGATGATCCTTTCCATAGCTTTGCAGACCAAGCTAGTGAGACCTATGGGGCGATAGTTTCCAGGATCTGTTGAGGCACCACCTTTGTGGAGAGGGACCACTGTTGCTGTACGCCACTCTTTGGGTACATATCCTGTAGTAAGGCTGAGATTGAACAGTAGTTTTAGGTTTGGGTTTAGCTCTTCTTGGAGATCATGTAGGACGCAGCCCGGGACACCGTCTGGTCCCATTGATGCTGTGTTTCTTGCTTTGGAGAGGGCAGCTCTTACCTGAGCATCTGAGATGTCAGGGGGGCAGCACTCTGCTGGGATAGATATTAGCCCTTTTGGTGGGGAGGGGGGGAGAAGTTTGCGCTGAACCTGTCAGCTAGGATGTTGGCAATGTCTGTGTGTTCGGTGTATTTTTTGTCATTTTGGACTAATTCTGAGCATATCTGGGAATTCCCACCCAGGTTCCTAACATAACTAAAGAAAGCCTTGTGATTATCCTTAGTGTCCTGTGCAATTTTTCTCTCGAAGCTGGCCTTAGACGATTTTATGAGTGCCCATAGTTTTTTTGCTAATACTGATCAGAGATGCCTTCCCTTTTTGGGATTTTGCTCTATCATGTAGTAGCTTCCTCCTTCTATTGTATAGTTTGTTTATGGCTGGGGTCCACCAGACAGGAAGTCTGCCTTTGGAGGACTGGGTCTTGGTTTTATTTGGGATTGCATGATCCATGCATTCCTGAAGGTGTTCATAGAATGCGTTTATAAAGGATTTTGCAGTCTGGGCCGTATTATCCACAGGCCCGGGGGCTTTGAAGGATTCCACCTCGGTTTTGAGGAGTGTGAAATTTGCTTTCAAGAAGTTTTTCACTGTGGTTTTCTGGGCATGGGGTGGGGTCGGGATGTGAATATCCAGTGAGATTAGTTTATGGTCTGATCTTACCAGTGAGGGATACACTTCTGGTCTGGAGCATAGAGTCCCCATGTTGGTGATGATCAGGTCCAGTATGTTTTCCCCTCTTGTGGGAGTGGTAACAAGTTGTTCCATAGCATTTGAGTTTATAAATTCTAGGAACCTTTGGGCTAGGGTGTTGGAGCTAGAGTAATGCTCCCAGTCTATGGTTGGGTAGTTGAAGTCACCCAATATAATGGTGTTTGGAGAGACCTTCATATTTTCCAGTGTTCTCAGGAAGGCCGAGTGGGGTTCCTGGGTTTGGGAGGGTGGTCTGTAGCAGGCTATAAACTGGAAGGCAGTTTTGCACACTGTTAGTTGCACATGGATAGTCTCTGATGCTTCGTGCTGTGCCACCAACCTGGAGGTGTGGGTATCTTTGACGAATATTGATACTCCCCCTCCTTTTGTGGTTCGGTCCAAGTTTTGGGGCCGAAAAGCATGGTATGAGGTATAACCTGGTAGTGCTGGGGGGGTCTCATGAGCCTTGAACCAGGTTTCTGTTACTGCACAGATATCGATGTTCTCCATGCTAATGAGAGTTTCGAGTGCGTGCATCTTGAGGTATAGACTTCTGGCATTGAGTAGCATTACTCTTAGATTCTTATCCCTTGTGATACCTATGGAGGTGGGTTTGTCTTTTGAGCCTTGCCTAAAAAAGGCACTATGGGGATAGCAAGAGCCTTTGCCAATATCCGAAAGCCCAGGGGTGACAGGTGCAAGCCGTCCCTAGCGAAGCATCGTGGCTTGTCGAGCATGTCATCCCAGGCTGACAGGCATTGGATCCCCTTTGAATGACACCAATACTTAAGCCAGTTGTTGAAATTGATAATCTTGTCTTCATACTGTGGCATCATTCTTGGTGAGGGTAAGATGCTACTCAAGGTCTGGGTCATACTGGCCTGGGCTACATGCTCAGAGAGCTCTATGTCTCTTTTCAGGTAGTCCAGGGAGGTACATCTCAGGTCATTCACACCAGCATGGACAATGACTGAGTCATATTTGTACTTGCCTTGGAGTGACCTGAGTGCTTGTGTTATGTGGCGGATCCTAGCGCCCGACAGGCAGCTCACCGTGACCTTCTCCTTGTTCAGCCTGGTGAGTGGGACGTCAGTGTGCCTGATGATAGAGTCACCTATTACAAGTGTATCAGGTGTGTTGTTTAGCCTTAAGGGCTGTGACTGTTCGGCACACTGGCTTTGTGAGCTATGTGTTGCACGTGTTTTGTTTTGTGGTAGCGGTTGCTTGGGTGTCTGCTTTGGAGGTCTCTGCTGCTTAGGCAGATTTTTATTTAGAGCCTCCAAGTATGTTTTTGTGTGTTTATGTGTTTGGTTTGTTGTCGTGGTAGGTCTATGTGAGACTGGAATTGTAGTGAATGTGGTTTCCTTCTCCTCCTGACTGGTTACGCCAGTACTGAGTTGAGAGAGCTTAGCCTCCAGTTTGGCTATATGGTTGCATCTCTCACATGTGTTGGAATTTGTTGGGAGGAGGAGAGGGTTGTCTATGTACATGAGGCAGTTGTAACATTGCCTCAAGATTCCCAGATTCACCAGCTGGACTGGAGAGGAGATTGACAACTGACCTTTGGACATGCTAGAATAGTATTGGGAATTTCTTTATAATTGAAAAAAATGGCCAATGGGGAGCAAGGTACTCCAGGGGGAGTTTGTGAGGGTGTAGTGTTTTTAATTTTTTAGTGCTGACTTATATAATTGCTTTAGTGAGCAAGTGCCAGGTAACTTAAATGAAAAAATGACAAACAGTAACTTTCTTTCACGTGAAACAAGGAAATAAGTACAGTAAGCAATACAGATATCATTGGGGATCCACAGAAGCGCTGAAAAGCCGCATTTTAGGTGGAATTAGCTTTTCAGGGAAATAACAAGCATACAAACAAAACTAGATTCAGCAGGCCTGGATCTAGTCTATGCTACAGCAAACAAGGTGTACCAATTACAGTAAGAAATAGTTCAAATATGCAGGCACTATAAGCCTTTAACCAGAAATTCCCAGCTCAGAAGGGCAGAGTCCAGCCTCTTCTCCCACAAGAGTGCAGACCATGAACCTTCTTAATGTAAAATAACTGGCCTGAAGCCCAAGTGCTTAAACCAGAACTAATACACCTTTAGAATAACAGACACTGGGCTCTCAATCAGCAGTTCCCAACTTAGAAGGATGTAAGCTAGCTGTCCTGCCACCACAGTGCAGCCCACAAACCTTCCTAATGTAAAACAACTGGTCTAAAGCCCAAGTGCTTAAACTAAAAGGCTTAGAATAAGTTACACCAAACAGTAATAAATACAATTGAGTACTTTTAAGATGATGCAAAAGCAAAATAAAGTAGGAAAAAACACAAATACAGTAAAAGCAGATCATTTTTTTTTTTTTTAGTGGAAAGAGAGAAAGGAGTAGCCGAAACTAAGCTGATTGGTCTTCTCAAATGTTCTCCCTGTACTCACAGCACATGTTCTTCTGTGGTGTCTGGATGATGTATGGATATTGCCTTTTTGCAAAATGTGGAGGTTGCTACATCCTTGGTTGTTTCTTTTAATGTACTTACAAATCAATTGATTTGGTATATGATTATTATGACATGGACTTGCATTGCAGTTATGAGGATTTCTTTACAGAAACACTTAAGGTAGGTTCTACCTTTACTGTCTTGGCTAAATGGTATACTTCTGCTCAGGCAAGACTACAAAAATCATAACTGCTAAACAGTTCAAAAAGTAGTGTTTTGAATTTTTAAATCTTATTATATTAGTTCTGGGTGGCAAAATGGTGCATAGATAATCATTGCTGTCTAACACTATTTGGTTCTCCAGTTTGGATCTTGGCCGGGGTGCAGAATTTGCATGTCTTTCCTATATTTGTATGTGCTTTTTTTTTTCTGGTGCTGCTGTTTTAATACAGTTCTCTTAAATATGTCATGGGGGAACTAGTGATTCTCCAAACTGCCTGTAGGTCTGCATGCTATGTGTGGACAAATGTGTGCATATGTTCACACATACAAACAAGTGACTGCATCTGGATATAGGCTGCCATCCTTTCCTGGATTGCTTTATACCCAATCAGTGCCAGGATAGGTGGTGGCACCCTGGGACCCTGACTTAGATTAAAAGCATAATCCAGTAATGAAGTAACACATTGGTTCTACAGATAATAATGGGTTGAAGCTAAAACAGTACAACCATTTAACAAACCAGAAACAGTGACTTTGATAAAATAAGGATCCTCATTCAACCTCTTTTATCTGCTTCTATGAACAACTGTTTTCTGTTTGACCAATACATTCATAAGTTATGTCAGAAATACTAAATGTACAACCTTTTCAGCAAGTTTGTTGGAAGCATTTGCATCCCTTTCTGTGAAAAAAATAGAATTGCATCTCCTTTGACCCAATTATCATGTATCTTGAAATTGTTTTCTTTTGTTTTCATATCATCATCAACCCCTTCTTTCCCATTTTTACATGGGGTAAGGGTGTCACATCAACTGTTACCACCACTCTCAATCACAGCCACTCTCCCACCTTCCTCGGTAATACCTGTCACATGTCTTCTCTCAGTAGTCCATCTGCCTCTTGGCTGGATATTATCTCTAACTGTCTTCTTCCTGTCTCTACCAAAATATGCTTTATCAACTTGCCTTCTGGTTTCCTCCACATGTGAATGAACCACAGTCCTTGTTGACAATTTTTGAAATTGGAGCTAATTTGGTTTCCATTCAGATGTCCTCGTGTCTTCATCTGTTCCACGACATGCATCCTATTACTCATTTCAGGCACAACATCTCAATCACTTCAAGTTTCATCAACTGCTTTGCCTTCACAAAATATTTTTCTGTGTCTTAAAGAAACACTGGTCACATCAATGTTTTGTACACCCTTTTTAGCTGCAATTGGCATTTCTTTTTTTTTTGTCACATACTTCCCCTGACTCTTTGTGCCCATTAGCCACAGCATTTCTGATTGTAGCTTTGACCTTGTCAGTCAAACTTCCCTTCTCCTCAATCATATACCTTGAAGTTGTTAACCTGTTTACCACTATTTTCCTTGTATTTCCATTTTAAGCTTCTTCTGATTTCTTCCATTTGCTGTCATGATCACTGTTTTGTCTGTATGGAGTTTTGTCCCTATGTCTTCAGCTTTACATTCCTGTCCTCTATCATTTGCTGTGGCTCATGCAGAGAGTGTTCTTGTAGCATCAAATTGCCTGCAGACATCAGCTTTGTCCTCTCTGACATGTTTGTTGATGCAATCCATCACCAGCATAAACAGTAGTGGGCCCATAGCTGAGTCACGATGCATATCCAGACCTGCTTGCATCTCCTTTTCCTTTTTGAAACTGAATAGTGTTTGGACTTCTGCCACTTTGGTCCTTTTACAGAGCATGCGTGAATTCTAACACTAATTTCTTGGGATGTTGTCATATGCTTTCTCCAAGTCTAGGAATGCCCAGTTAGAATCTTTTGACACTTTCATCTTCTTCATTATCTGTCTCACTGCAGGACTGAGTCTGTAGTACTGAATCCACATATGAATCTGAACTGCTCATCTCCCATCTTACTTAACTGCATATTCATTTCTCAGACACACTCTTCAGTAGCTGCACGCAGTATGGCAGGAGTTCGATGTCTCCTTACTGCCTACAATTGTGATTACTCCCCTTTGTTCTTATACACTAGCACTAGGATCCTTATTCTCCATATACGCCTCTCTCTCTCTTTCTTGCTCAGGAGTCCTTTTTCCCCTAACACACTCAACATCTTGATCAGATTTACCATAACTTCATTTGAGCGTACTGCTTCCTCTCACTTCATTTTTCCTTAGTGAAGTTTACACTTCTTCTAATGTGGGATCTCCTTCTTTTACCATAGGCTGGACATGCAGCAGTGTAACTTCTGTGGGGTTATCTTCATTCAGAAGCTTCTTGAAGTACCCATTCCATCTGCCTTTGATGCCTGTAGACTGGTGAGCTGATTATTGTTGCTAACCCTATGAGTAGTGTCTACTATCTTCATAGGTTCATAGGCTCAAAGGTATAATGACCACAAGGGCCTTTTTAGGCCTAGCTATGCATCCCAAATGTATGCAACAAGTTTGGTCCCCTACATGATATTTTTAGGGGTATGTGTAAGCTAGAGTATGCACAGTCAAATATTTACAGTTTGCCTCTATCCGTTAGAAACATAGGTGACAGAACAGTGGTGAATTTCTGATTTCTCATCCACTGGACCAGATTATACTTGAATAGGATCGGGGAAGAACTCTGCTTCACATGGATGGGAAGCCTGTTCCAGAGAACTGGTATTCTCTGAGACAAATACTATCTCTCCAACATGTCCTGTTTATGTCACAAGCAAGGCTTAAGTCTCTGGATTGGGTAATTCTGATGCTATTTGTTTTGCAAATATGTAAAAGGTCCATCAGATCGGGATCTGGGAATGCCTTGTATGCCAGACATGGATCACCCCTCAACAGTCTTTAGCAGACAGAGTATAGGGATAGAGCTTTGAGTTGATCTGCATAGGACATGTTGTTAATGCCCTGTGTGAAGACTGGTAGAGATGGGTGAAGGCTGCCAGCCTGGTCAAATAGAATTTGATACATAATTCTGGCATTTGTAAATATAAATGTAAAATAACAGGCTTGCGTCTTAAATGTAAAGAAATGCTGTTTCAACAATGTGGCAACATTGCCATCTGCTGTAAGGAAAACTAAGTCAAGCATTTCAAATCTTTCTTTTGAAGATAAAATTATTTCAGATCTGTCCTTTGATCTAGATAGTGGTGCTGAAGAGGCTAACTGAGCACATTCTTTCTATTGCTTTAACTTAAGGAATAATTGCTAGTGTGTACATGTGAAATGTCTTTTATTGTTGTAGCTTCCTGAGCAGGTGTTAGCTTGCTAAATAATGTAGCCTGTTGGGCTGGGAACTCCAGGGTAAGTGTCAAAGAAATGATGTAATGGGAACTAAATGAGAATGATGTAATCTGGGAGGGCCCAGCAGAAATGTTTGTTAGTGATTTTAAAAACTATTGCTCAGAGAGAGACTGTAAGCATTTTGATCTTGGCCATCTAACTCAGCACTGCCTATGCTCTTAAGTAAGTTATTTTAGAAGTGTGTTTCCTTGTAGCAATAGCTAGGAAATTAGAAAAGATTAGACTAAGTTTTTATCTATGTCAGAACTGTACCACAGAATTATTTTAAGTTTCTGTATGATCTCTGAACTCTTGAATAGCACTGTGGTGTAGCAGTATTGTCTTGTGTTTTTAGTATTTATTATTACATATTTTAAACCCTTTTCAACTGTGGCTGCTTTATGTAGAGTTAATTTAAGCTCTAGAGTACATTGCATGCTGATAAGTGATCTTGTACTAAGCCCTTCCAATAAGCCTTGATTGCTTAAGTTACACTACTATTGGATAATAATATTGCACAGTAATAATTGGACACCCTTTTAAGGGCCTTTGGGTAGCTGATAATTATTAGCTGGTGGTGGCAGTAATTACTACTGTATAGTCTGGATAAAGGGGCACAGCTGGAGAATTTGTGTCAGCCTTTCCCAGGAGTGTCTGTGAAGTTGTATAAATACATATCTCAAAGTTTGTGTGTGTGTGTGTGTGTGTGTGTGTGTGTGTGTGTGTGTGTGTGTGTCAGCTACTTGGGCAGGGACACAATGCACTGGTTGGACAGAGACGGTACTGGAGGTTAGCTTGCCAGCTAGGCTGAGATCTGGACCCTATAGCTGGGCCAGTAGGGAGTCTTATTGGGGACCTGGGGAGCAAGGAAGCAACCAGCCCTGGACTGACTGTGATCTCTGTGTGCTCTTAAGGGAAATTGCACTTTACTGTCTGTATTTGTTATCCTTTCCTCTCATATGAGATGCCCTCTCTGGTGTTAGTGGTGAGGATTGAGGCTCCTTGATTGCTGGATCAGGGCAAGGGCATCATATTATTAATTGGTGGCAGTGGTTGGGATAAGATATCCTCACATATTAATGTGTTTGACAGTGGTGGGATATCCACATCACATATTAATTAGTTGACAAATACTAATTGGCTTGTAGTGGTGTGGGTAGAGTGAATCCTGTAGCTTATGTACAGTGATCTCTGAAGGTGTTTTGTACTCTAAAACAGTCACGCAGTGAATACTCAGAGTTCAGATCACAATTGTTTTATTTCTTTTGTTAGCTTAATTAGTCAGGGTAAGCAGGCAGCATGTCAGCACAAGAGTATGGAAAGCTGACTATGAGCCAGCTGGTGGAGATGTGCCAGGCTAGGGGACTGGTGCATGGAAATCTGACTAAGGCAGACCTGATTGCAGCCTTGGTTATAGCTGTATCAGAAAACAGCATCCAGGAGGACAATCAGACTGGCAGTGGAGATACAATATCCTCTGAGAATGGACAGCTCAACCTTTCTGCGAAGGACAATCAGACTGGCAGTAGAGATACAGTATCCTCAGAGAATGGACAGCTCAACCTTTCTGCAGTGGACTTAAAAATCCAGTTGGAGCTAAAGAGACTTGAGTTGGAGGCCAGGCGTTTGGAGATAGAAGCTGAAGAAAAGGAGCATCAGAGGAGGCATGAGAGGGAAATGCTGACTCTTTGCCAGAGTCATGGAGGTAATGGGGAAGGGAGAAACTAGACCCCAAAAGCACAACAGGTCAGTGACTTTCTTCTGCAATTTAAAGAGTGGGATAATTTTGACAGTTTCATTCATATGTTTGAGAGGGTATGCAAACAGTGTAGTGTTGACCAAAGGCTCTGGGTACGGATCCTGACCCCCTTACTCCATGGGAAAGCTGTAACTTTTTTGTCAAAAATGCCTGACGCTGTCTTTTTTGATTATACTGATGTAAAAAATGTCTTTTAGAATGTTTTAAGCTAACACCTGAAATGTATAGGGAAAAGTTTTGTGAGCATAGATGCAAGGCAGATGAAAGTCTGTGTGAATATGTTGCTGAACTGAACACTTAGTTTCATAGCTGGGTGAGTGGATGTCAGGTCACCACTTTTGAAGGGCTGGCATAGCTTTTGGTGAGGGAACAAGCCCTTAGCACTTTGCCTGAGGACATAAGTATCTGGTTAGCTGATAGACAATGTGCTACTTCAGATGAGTTGGGGAAGAAGGGAGACCTATACCTGGCCAGCAGGGCAGCCCTGCACAGGAAGGGGACCCCCAGTACTGCTCATGGGTCTAAAGGAACCCATGGTGGGCAGCACAGACAGCCCCAACAGAATCTGCCAGTAGCAGTGGAAGCCACTAGTCCAGGTACATGTCCAGGAGCTATGGTTAAGTGTTTTGAATGCAACCAGTGGGGCCTTGTGGCATGCAGGTGTCCACGGAGGCAAGGTGGAGAATCAAAGGTGAGGGAGCCAGTAAGTGGGAAAGACAAAATGCCAATAGTAGGTTGTCTTGAGAAAACAGGGGTTCTAAATTACCATCCTGCAGATGTCCTGAGAGGGAAGGATTTGGATGAGGCAGTACCATGTGCTTATGTAGTTACACGCAGTGAGGCTAGGAGACAAGCATGTGGGTCTGGTAGCCTGGAGAAGACCCGGACAGACTGCATACTTGCAGCCAGGACTGGTAAGGTGGTTACTTTAGGACGGGAGTTACTTTGTAGCAGTGAAACTGACATCTGCTTGTGGGTACTAATGTCCCTTGGACAGGGTAACTGCAAAAGTAGAGGTGAGTAGTAGTACCCAGGCTGACAGTGAGGCACTGCTGTCAGAGGATGCCAGATTTCCTGTGGAAGGGGAGATGGGAAGGGTTACAAGGAGAGAGTTGAGACAGGCTCAGCTCTCAGGCCCTGCATTGCAAGGCCTGAGGCAGGTAGCTAGGGAGGCATCTGATTATCAAGGGAAGGGGGAATCTGTATACTGGGACAAAGGGTAACGGTACAGATAGTGGACCCCTGAGGGAGGGATAGAACGTGAGAGGGTACAGCAGTTGATAGCACCTAGAGCCTACCGTCTGGCGCTTCTAGCCATAGCCCATGATATTCCCTTTGCAGGTCATATGGGCATAAAACGTACAAATAGGCATATTATGCAGAACTTCTATTGGCCTGGAATTTCCAGAGATGTAACAGGGTACTGCAGGACCTGTGAGCAGTGCCAAAAGGTAGGCAAAGCAGGAGACAAGGTGAGAGCTCCTTTGATGCCTTTGCCTTTGATTGAGGAGCCATTTCAGAGAGTAGCTATGGATATTGTGGGGCCTCTGAGTACACTAAATTCCACAGGGAAAAAGTATATCCTAGTGGTAGTGGATTATGCTGCACGATACCCTGAGGTAGTGGCTTTGTCCTCCATTGAGGCAGAGAAGGTGGCAAATGCTTTGTTAGAGATTTTCAGCAGGGTGGGTTTCCCAAAAGAAATACTGTCTGATAGAGGTGCCAATTTCATGTCACACCTGCTGGCTTGTCTGTGGAAGTCCTGTGGGGTGAAGCACATGAAGACCACCCCCTACCATCCCCAGACTAATGGTCTGGTTGAGAGGTTAAACTCTACAATCAAGTCCATGCTACGGGCATTTGCAGATCAGTTTAAGAGGGAGTTGGACAAATATTTGCCCTATCTGTTGTTTGCTTACAGAGAGGTTCCCCAGGAATCCACAGGTTTTTCACCCTTTGAGTTGCTGTATGGGCATAGGGTGAGGGGACCTCTAGATTTAATTCGAGATGAGTGGGAAGGTGAGTGCAAGACTCACAAGGAGTCTGTTATGGCATATGTCCTAAACCTCAGGACAAGGCTCAGGGAACTCATGGGCTTGGCCCAGGAGAACCTGGCAGAAGCCCAACAACAGCGAAAGGTGTTATATGACAGGAATGCTCGAGCTAGATAGTATGCTGTGGGGCAGCAGGTAATGATTCTCATTCCTGTCAGACACAACAAGCTGCAAGCAGCTTGGGAGGGTCTGTACAAGGTGGTAAGAAAGGTAAGTGATGTTAACTACATGGTAAAACTGCTAGGCAGATGGCAGGGGCACAAATTATACCATGTTAATATGATGAAATCTTACCATGATAGGGAGGCCCTTGTGCTGAGCATTTGCAGTGGATTGCAGGAGGAGTCTGAGAGAGATCTGGGGACTGATCTTCTCAGTGAAGCTTGGGCTGACACCTCAGTGGAAGGGGTAGCAATGTCCCAGCAGCTATTCCCTACCCAGGGTCAAGAAATCTGAGCAGTGTTGCAGGAATTTGGGGACATGTTCACTGGAAAACTAGGGTGCACCCACCTGGTGCAGCACCAGTTGGATACAGGACCCCAAAGGCCTATTAGGCAGGCCCCGTATAGGGTGTCCGAGAGTGTCAGACAGACTATGAGGGAGGAGGTACAGGAGATGTTGGAACTTGGGGTGATTCAAGAGTCCAACAGTCCCTGGGCCTCCCCAGTGGTGCTGGTGCCAAAGAAGGATGGCAGTATCAGGTTCTGTGTGGACTACTGGAAATTAAATAGTCACACAGAGTCGGATGCTTACCCCATGCCTAGGACAGATGAAGCCCTAGAACAGCTGGGTGGGGCTAAGTATCTTACAACCATTGATATTACCAAGGGTTACTGGCAAGTGCCCTTGACTCCCCGTGCTAGAGAGAAGTCAGCCTTTGTGACTCCTTTTGGCTTGTATGAGTTCACAAAGATGTCCTTTGGGATGAAGAATGCCCCAGAGAATTTCCAGAGGCTGGTAGATAATATCCTAGCAGGAGCAGGAGGGTTTGCCCTTGCTTACCTAGATGATATTGCCATCTACAGAAATTCCTGGCCAGAGCACCTTCAGCATGTCAGGGAGGTGTTGGGCAGACTACAGAGGGCAGGGTTGTCCATTAAGCCGAGCAGATGTCAGGTGGTTATGGCAGAGGTCTACTACCTAGGACATAGAGTGGGGAGTGGTAAGATAAGGCCAGAACCTGCCAATGTGGAAGCCATTCAGGCATGGCCTTCACCTTTTACTAAAAAACAGGTGAGGGTATTTTTAGGGACACAGGGTACTACAGAAAGTTCATCCCCAGTTATAGTGCCATAGCTGCTCCCCTCACAGACCTGACAAGGAAGAACAGGCCAGATAAGGTAGTGTGGACCCCAGCATGTGAGCAGGCATTCTGGAAGCTTAAAGAATCTTTGGGAGAACCCCCTGTGTTAGCCAGTCCAGACTACAGCGAAGAATTTGTTGTGCAAGTGGATACTTCAAACTATTGGGTGGGGGCTATACTTAGCTAGATTTCTTCAGAGGGGGAAGAGCACCCAGTGGTTTATCTCAGTCATAGACTCCAACCCAGGGAGGAATGCTATGCAGCTGTAGAAAAGGAATGTCTAGCCATAGTGTGGGCACTGCAAAAACTTCAGCCTTATCTGTATGGAAGAAAATTCACTGTTATGACAGATCTCAACCCTCTAACATGTTAAACAGAGCCAGTCAGCAAAATGCCAAGTTGCTAAGATGGAGGCTGGGGTTGCAAGGATATGATATGTCAATGCAGCACCACAGTGAGATTAGCAATGCCAATGCAGATGGGGTCTCAAAACAGGGAATGGGGGTGAGGTACACTCAGTTAGACCTAACCCTCTCAAGTGGCATTTATCAAGGGTCACTTGAAAAACTAGCTTGAGTTCTCCGGGGGGGGGGGGGTGAAGACTGGTAGAGATGGGTGAAGGCTGCCAGCCTAGTCCAATAGAATTTGATACATAATTCTGGCATTTGTAAATATAAATGTAAAATACAGGCTTGTGTCTTAAATGTAAAGAAATACTGTTTCAACAATGTGGCAATATTGCCATCTGCTGTAAGGAAAACTAAGTCAAGAATTTGAAATCATTCTTTTGAAGTTAGAATTATTTCAAATCTGTCCTTTGATCTAGATAGTGGTGCCAAAGAGACTAGCTGAGCACATTCTTTCTATTCTTTTAACTTAAGGAATAATTACTAGAGTGTACATGTGAAATATCTTTTATTGTTGTAGCTTCCTGAGCAGGTGTTAGCTTGCTAAATAATGTAGCCTGTTGGCCTGGGAACTCCAGGCTAACTGTCAAAGAAATGATGTAATGGGAACTAAATGAGAATGATGTAATCTGGGCAGGCCCAGCAGAAATATTTGTTAGTGATTTTAAAAACTATTGCTCAGAGAGAGACTGTAAGCATTTTGATCTTGGACATCTAACTCAGCACTGCCTATGCTCTTAAGTAAGTTATTTTAGAAGTGTGTTTTCTTGTAGCAATAGCTAGGAAATTAGAGAAGATTAGACTAAGTTTTTATCTGTTATGTCAGAACTGTACTACAGAATTATTTTAAGTTTCTGTGTGATCTCTGAACTCTTGAGTAGCACTGTGGTGTAGTAGTGTTGTCTTGTGTTTTTAGTATTTATTATTAAATATTTTTAAACCCTATTCAACTGTGGCTGGTTTATGTGGAGATAATTTAAGCTCTAGAGTACATTGCATGCTTATAAGTGATCTTGTACTAAGCCCTTCCAATAAGCCTTGATTGCTTATGTTACACTACTATTGGATAATAATATTGCACAGCAATAAATGGACAACCTTTTAATGGCCTTTGGGTAGCTGATAATTATTAGCTGGTGGTGGCAGTAATTACTACCGTATAGTCTGGGTAAAGGGGCACAGCTGGAGAATCTGTGTCAGCCTTTCCCATGAGTGTCTGTGAAGTTGTATAAATACTTATCTCAAAGTGTGTGTGTGCGTGTGTGTGCATGTGTGTGTGTGTGTGTGTGTGTGTGTGTGTGTGTGTGTGTGTGTGTGTGTGTGTGTGTGTGTGTGTGTGTCAGATACTTGGGCAGGGACATGAAGCACTGGTTGGACAGAGAGGGTACTGGAGGTTAGCTTGCCAGATTGACTGAGATCTGGACCCTATAGCTGTGCCAGTGGAGAACCTTATTGGGGCCCTGGGGAGCAAGGGAGTGACCAGCCCCAGACTGACTGTGCTCTCTTTGTGCTCTTAAGGGAAATTGCACTTTACTGTGTGTATTTGTTATCCTTTCTTCTCATATGAGATGCCCTCTCTGGTGTTAGTGGTGAGGATTGAGGCTCCTTGATTGCTGGGCCAGGGCACAGGTGTCACACCTGTATTCTTTTTGTGAGGAACCACTATAGATGTTCTGGTTGTTGCACGTGCCTGGTCACATACATACCGAAGTGGATAGTGTCCTCAGTGATGGGTCTGATGATGGGTGAGTACAGTGGAACAATGACTTCCTTGGATCTAGATGCCATACTCTTCCTTATAAGTTGAGCAATATAGAATGATTTACTTACTACCTTACATACATGTTGGTTGAAGGCTAGGTTACTGTCTACATATATCCCTAAATCTCTGTGTGTTATCAATGATGTAGTTTACTGAGGTAAGCAACTTCCCAAATGGAGCCATTATGCTCTTCTTGGCAGTGAGTTTTAAACAGCGTCTATAGCACCTATTATTTTTTCTGTATTAATTCTTTGTGGAGGATGTTAGTGTCGTGAGGGGATTCTATGACTGCTCCCAGTTTACAATAATCTGCAAACTTGGTCAGCTAGAGACCCTTGACATTGGTCTTGACTTCTGAGAAGTAAATGCCAGAAAGGAGATGACTCAGCACTGTACCCTGAGGGCCTCTGCTAGTGACAGGCTTCTTTGTGACTCCCTTATCCCACCTTCCTGGGTCCTATCTGACAGCAAGCTGGCAATCCAGTATATAACATAGGGGTTTATTCCTAATTTTATGAGCTTGTTTACAATACCCGAGTGAGGTATTGTATCAAATGCTTTGTTCAGGTCAAGATAGGCAGTATGCATCATTTTGTTTGTCTTCTTTATCTTTCTGTCATTGCCCTGCAACCTGATGGAGTTCCTTTGTGGACCCTACTGAGTCACTTTCCAGAAGCTGGTAGAAGTTCTCTAATGCCTTGTTCTTGGTCCTTGTGACTTCTCTCTTAGCCTGTCTGTTGGGTAACCAGTATTCCTTCTTAGCCTGATCTGTCTTTTTTATCTCTGACTTCTTCCTGCACTCCTCTTTCCTTTTGATAATTTTCTGGACTTCTGCATTCCACCACCATCTTTCCTATGTACCTTATTTCAAATCCTGGTTTGAATACATATCTGCACTATTGTCTTCACATGTGCTGTTTTGAGAAGCTGACATTCTTCCTTGGCTCCACTTATTTGCTCTACTTCTTGAGGTGTTGGAACCATGACTATTTCCTTAAACTACTGTGCTTTCACTTCAGTCAACTTCCAGGTCTGCAGCGAAGTCTTTCTTGACTTAAGACCTTCTATCGCCCCTGCTTGAACCTTTCTGTGGTTATCAGTGGTTTATGCTGGGGAATTACCATTTCACTAAGAATGGCTTTGCAATATTTGAGTTGACCCCGGTGGTCTTTCCTTACTAGGAGGAAGTCTATCTGAGTTGCATGTTGACCCCTTTTGTATGTAATATTCTGACTGTATCTCTTGCTGAACCATGTGTTGGACATCATTAAACTGTTTTCCAGACAGAAATCTAAACTGGCCTGAACATTATTCCTGTTGCTGCAATCATGTGGACCTAAGCAATCTTTATATGCTTTTCTGTGTATTCCAGCATGAGCATTGAGGTCCTCTGTTACTGACACCAACTCATTTTGTTCCACTTTATTGAGGAGGTCCTACAAATGCAGCCTGAATACTCCTGTTCCTTGCCATTGCAGCCCTGCTGGGGCACAGGCTGAGATCATGAGGACTGCTCTGTCTTTGCACCATTGGAGTCTGACTGTCATGAGTCTGTTACTGATTCTAATCATGTTCCTCACTGTCTTCAGACAATTGTCTCTTACCACAGTTTCAACAGTTTTCTAGTCTATCCCCACTGATTAGTACACTCTGGATCCTAGGGCAAGAGACCTCTATGTGCTGCCCTTCCACCTTGTCTCTTGGATACAGAGGATATCCAGTCACCTCCTTACCAACATGCCATCCACTTCCAAGCTGCATCATGTCAATGAATATGCTCTGTGCAGCAATCCTTAGTTCACAGTAGGGAGGTTGATTGGATTTATGTCTAACTTTCACTCAATAGAGCAATATCAAGTAACCAAATCTGGGCAATTGGCAACACTGACAGCGTCTTACTAACCTACAGCTAGGCATTATGGCAGGCACATATGCTAGCCAACGGGGTGCAAAGAATCCTCCCACCATTAGCATGAGTCACTGTGTCAGGTAGGATTTTCAACTCAGCACTGAAAACATCTGTTCTACTTATGACATTTGCTGACATGGCCAAATCACCTAGATCCAGTTTGTACACTGCTGAATAGCCCTGATGTAGCACAAACACAATCTACAGTCACTGTTCTCCCATTTAGAAGAAACTGTGCACCACAGCTGATGCCTAAAGCAGTTAGTCCACATGACTCTTCTGTTAGGTACCACTTAGAGTATGTGCTGCTGCCCACGATTTTATTCATTTTTTGGGAGGAGGGACACATTCTGTTGGCATACCTCTCAGTATTGACTAAGAAGGCTGACTCCAGTACCTTCAATCCTTGAGGAAGAAATTCCTAGCACATTTATGGGAGAAACCCCACATAGACATAGGCGAGAACATGCGAACTACATATAAACAGTGACAAGACATCATGACTGAACTGAAGATGTGTCTGCAAGGCAAAGAACGTAAATATAATGCCACCAATTCTTCCTATTGTATTGTTACATATGTTTTCCTCTTCCATTTTTGAAAGACTGTGCACACTTGGAATCAATGTAATCCACTAAAGCGTCTCTCCTATTTCCCTGCCTCCTTTCTTTAATTGTGCATATTGAGATCTTATAGTTTCACCTTATATGACTTTTAGTAAAAATATGCACAATTTTGTTGCCCTCTTTTGTACTACTTGCATCCTGCTGGTGTTCATCTAAATATGAGGCCTCTGGAACTGTGTATTTTCTGCAGATTAGATAATAATAATAATAATAATAATAATAATGATGATGATAATAATAATAATAATGATGATAATAATAATAATAATAATAATAATAATAATAATAATAATAATAATAATACTCATTTCTTAATCAGGGAGGCCTACTGGACACATAGTCCCTTTTTAGGGCCAACTTGGAAGCAATATTTGGTTTAAGCAACTTGATCAAGGTCACCCAATAAGCAAATGAGAGCTGATGGAATCAAACCCTGTACCACAGGAACTACAGCTCACATTACAAGTTCATAGGTTCAAAGATGCTTACTAAGCTTATGATTACTGGGGTCTGTTTAAGCCTAGCCATGTATCCCAAATCTCTGAAAAGTTCTGCTACCCTTGATAGTATAAGCAGTGGCTTGGAAGATGAAACATTTACAAGCAGGGGCCTGGGAGAGGAACCATTTACAAGCTGCCTGTGTCCATAACATAAGTTCTAAACCAGAGGTGAATTTCCATTTCTCCGTTCAGTTGTTCAAGCTACACTTGAACTAGGTTAGGGAGCAACTCTGCTTCATATGGATGGGTAGCCTGTTCAGGGAATGTGTAGTCTTTGGGATACATACCTGTCTGTCCAGCAGGTCCTATTTATATCAGAGGCAAGGCTTATGTCTTTAGAACGGGTAATGCTGGTGTTGTTTGTTTTGCAGATATGCAGGAGGTACATCAGGGTGGTTTTGCAGATGCCTTGCATGCCAGGCATAGATCTCCCCACAACAGTGTGTAGGAGACAGAATATCAGGATAAGGCTTAGAGGCAGTCTACATAGGACATACTATTTACATCCTGTAGTCTTTTAATGAGGAACTGCTGTGGGCATTCCAGTTGTTGAATGTGCTTGGTTAGGTACATACCAAAAGGGTGTACTGCACTCAAATGTACTCTAATGAGTGACAAGTACAGTGGGACAATAACCTCATTGGATCTACAGGCCATACTTTTGTTTATAAGTTGCACAACATAGAATGATTTCATCACTACCATAGATATGTGATGGCCAATGCCTAGATTACTGTCTACCTGGGTCCCCATGTCCCTGACTACTGGGTCGACTCTTAAGGGTGCATTGTAACTATGGTACTTACCAGAGGTGACTGGGTTCCTGAAGTATACTGTTATGCATTTCTTGGCATTTAGTTTAGTCCATGGCTCTGACAGCAGTGATTTGTCTGTGTCAGCCCTTCTTGGAGAACATTAGTGTCAGTAGGAGATTCTATAACTGTTCCTAATTTCCAATCATCTGCATATTTGATCAGCCAGAGAAGCTTCATGTTGGCCTTAACTTTAGAAAAGTAGATCCCAAAAAGGAGCAGTCATAGGACCAATCCCTGAATAACTTTGTTGGTGACTCACCTCTTTGTAGAGGTGGACTCTCTAATTTTAATTTCCTGGGTCTGCCTGTGAGCCAGCTGGCTCGCCGGGTGACATACGGGTTTATATGTTTATATCTAATCTCTTGAGTTTGTTAACAATGCCCAAGTTAGGCACTGTGTCAAATGCCTTGGCCAGGGCACGGTAGGTAGTGTGAACCATTTTGCTTACATCTGTTGCTTTGGTGGCCTTCTCAAAGAAGTCCACCAGGTTGAGAAGGTATGATCTACCCTTGATGAAACCAAACTGGGTTGGGCCCAGTGTCTGGATGTTTCCTTTGTCATTACTGATCATTTCCATGATAATTCTTTCCATGGCTTTGCATATGAGACTAGTGAAGCTTATGGGTCTGTAGTTTCCATGGTTCATAGAGGTCCCACTTTTGTGCAGAGGGATGATGATTTCCATTCTCTGTTTGTGAGGTATGAAGCCTGTTTGGTGGCTATGGTTACTTATTGAATCCAGAGGTCCTGATAGGTCATGTTTTATGCTGTTTAGTAGCCAGCCTGGGATACTGCCAGTACTCATCAATGCAGTGCTCTTAGTCTTAGAGAGAACACTGAGGACCTTTTTCCTAGTTATAGTTGGGAGCATTATATTTGATTGTATTTTTTGATAGAATACAGGTGGGAGTGTAAGTTAGAGCTGAATTTGTCTGCAAGTAGATTTGCTGCATCTTCTGAATCGGTGTAAGTGCCCTTCTGAAAACCATCTTTTCATCTGAATAGTCTCTTATATCTGTTAATGTTACACTCACAGTCCTTTTACCTGGCCTATAACATCTCACTATGATAATTCTGTATTCCACTCCAAATTTGACTAATTTGTTCACTGGTGTTTTGTGAGCTGGTGCGGCAATGTATTGCTAAAATCTGCGGCGGCAATATGTATAGCCACTGTGTGGAATACTTTCCAGGTTAGCTAGTAAAATTGCCATTCTTGAAGTACATATTATTTAAAATGTGATAATTCTTTCAAATGCCACCCTCCACACAGCCATTGGTCCTCAATGGACATTGATTTATCTTATCATTTTATTTGTTTACTCCTGAACTATTGCTATAGACTGAAATAGCAAGTAGAAGTAGCTTTTATTTTTGTAGCAACAGATAAACACAAATAAAAAAACTTGAGAAGACAGAATAGATTTAAGTGAACATCTTTAAAGTTCTGCATATTTGATCTGCCTTCAGTACTCATCTTTTTTCACCCTTCTGGTATATCTTATAAGTTTGTAGGTTCATAGGAGATTATTAGGCTAATGGTTTAATGGTACAAGCCTAACCAATATAACCTGATTTTACACAATATATGGCCCCTAGGGGCAAGTGGATGGCATGGATTTCTGCCTGTGCTTTGAGTATCTGATTGCAAATAATGAATTTTTATCCCAATGCTTTGTTATTATTAATAGATAATTTTTCCCCTCTATGGAAAAATTGTGTTGTAGGAAATAGGCCAGCTTTTGTGTTGAGTGAAGTGACAGATTCCACAATACAAGCATTCTAAGGGGTTCTAGTACATATCAGCCTGGGATGAGATGATTGACAGCTCTGGATGCTGTGCTAGTGTTGGACTGCACACGTTCCCCCAATGGCTTTCATTTATTTGCAAAAACTCATATCTCTCCACTGGGTTCATGATGGAGGTGTGGAGAATAGCTGTAGTCCTCCCACTAAACAAGGGAGGAACCAATGCTGAGCTAGAAAACTTCAAGCCTATAAGCCTAACCACCCTTATCTGAAAAACAGAGGTGCATCATTACTTAACTTATTAACAGATACATCAACAGTTTATAGTCCCTGCAACAAAACCAGTTTGGGTTCAGTAAAAGTACATCATGCTTTCTAAATTTAATGGATGTTTTTGAACAAGTCTCTGATGCATTTGATGCAAATTAGTACACACTGCTTATCATGACCTGCCAAAGGCTTCTGACACCATTACACATTCTTTAATAATCAACAAACTAATCAAACTAAGAATAAACTCCTACACTACCCACTGGATGGCAATCTTATTTACTGACAGAACTCAAAGTATTAGTGTAGGGAGCAGACACTCATCAAAAAAGGTCATTACTATTGGTGTCCCTCAGAGACTGGAGTTTGAGTAACTTCTCTTCAGGACTTACTTCTCTGATGTCAAGACTGATATCAACAGCCCGGGCCTGACTAAGTTTGCAGATGACTACAAACTCAGAGCTGTCATAAACTGTTCATCTGACTGTAAGGTTCTCCAGGGGACCTAACACATTTTAAACAAATGGTACCTGGGCCACAGCCTTAAGCTTAATTCTGAGAAATGTAATATTGTGTCTTTGGCAAATATGGGCTCTTGTATACCTGTCACATAGATGACACTCCTTTGAAAGCTGACATGGTTCATAGGTTCACAGGTCAGTGCCAGATAATCAGCTTGCAGACCATTTCAAGCCTAGTCAAAAACCCTATTCAAACATTATCTGCAGTCTCAAAGAGGGCAAGACAAGAGCTAGACCAGAGGAAAATTTGAGGCTGCCTATCCCATTATCTAGGTTTACCTTAAAGGTGGCAAGAGTACTACTCTGCTGTACGTGTAGTGGAAGTTTGTTCAAGAGGTGAGGGATATGTTGAGATATGAATCTATCATGTCATGTCTTATTTAACTGTTGATGCAGATTTAGTTCCTTTAACTCAGTATTTGATGTAGCATTTGTTCTAACTGTTGATGCAGATTTAATTCCTTTAACTCAGTATTTGATGTACCATTTGTTCTGCAAAGGAATAGGAGGTCAAACAGGGCTAGGTCTTTCATGACTCAAAAGGCTAGACATGGATCTCTACAGAGGACTCTGTAAGAAACTGTTTACGGAGAAATGGCTGCCAGTATCTCCTGTCAAGTAAGATTTTTGAGTCCACTGAACTGTGAGACCTCTAAAGTTGTGTCATATGTTTAGTCAAATACATGACAGAGGGTGTATTATATTCAGTATGATATATGTAAATGGGAATTAAGACTTTTATGGATTTAGAGTAGATGCCTTTGGAAATGAGATGGGCCTGATAAAAGGCTTTCTGAACCACAGTGGAGACATTATGGTCAACTGAAAAGGAATAATTAACAAGAGTGCCTGAATCTCTTACACCAGAGTCTGTTTGGAAGGGTACATCTTCTATATGGTAACTGAAACTGTTTTGTTTACAAAAATGAACTATGCTACATTTATTACATTTAATTTGAGACCGTCGTCATTGCACCAATTGTTAACATGGTCAAACCCATGTTGGAACAACTGTGAGTCAGTGGAAGACAGAATAGCAACACTCATTTTACAGTATGCATTTATTTGATTTTATTTTATTTGACATTTGTTTACCGGGGTGGTCTGACTCGGTCTATAGAACCCATTTTCAGCAGAGGCCCGGGAAGAAAAGCTCCACATACAGTACAGTACAATACAAATACAGTATAATCCAGTGCAATAAAGATTACATTAGAAATACTATATAAAAAATAAGTCAAAAGAACAAACTGCTATAAGATGTTGTAATATATTACTAGACATCTAGACAATTCTATACAGTTAAAACATTACAGACGATAATAGTCACTCTCATCATACATGATGTAGATAGTGTCCAAAAAAAAATAAAAAAGTATGTAGGTAGTGCAGTGTGTGACATTGACTGTTATAGTACATGCAAAATAGAATGTTAGTTTCAGTTAGGAAAATAGCAGCCAGAAAGTTAGTGATGCAGATAGATAGTGAGAGAGACTTAAGAAGAATAGAAGCAATAAAGCCTGTACAGTAGCTTATGGATATGGTAGAGAAGCAGAGAAGGCATTAGAAGAGCTTTAGGATCTTGCAGTCTGTGAGGGATTGAAATGTGACAGAAGAGGAAGACCTGAGCATTAGGCAGGCTTTATGCAGAAGCATAGCCATATATTTTTGAGATGATTTTTTAAAGAGGCTTTGAAATGGGTTAGGCCAGGCATAGATCTGGTAGCTAGAGATGGTGAATTCCAAAGTATAGAGACAGAGTATGAATACAGAGAGTGACCAGGTTTTCTTGTGGGTTTTGAGATATCTAAGAGATTTTTGCCTTCTGATTGTAGGGAGCAATTTGGTGTGTAAAATGTGACTAGATTGCATAGTGTAGGGCAGGCAGTAGGCTTGAAAATAAAGTTGTGCAAGGTGGATAGCTGAATAAAGGCAAGTGGTTGGGGAGTTCAAGCCAGTTTAATTCTAGGAGGGGTTTATAGTGGTGTGTGTGAAATTTAGAGTTTGTGGCATACTTTGTTGTAGTACTGTTCCAACTTGCTTAGGGTATAATTTTGTAAGTTAAGACAGGGGCACTATAAAGAAGGGAGGGAAGTAAAAATGTTTTTTCAAGGGTAGTTTTGGTTGCTGCAGTAAAGAAATGTTTGTTTCTATATAAGAGTCTCAGTTTTGATGAGTTTTCTTTATATTTTGCTGTATATGGGGGTCAAATGAAAGTTTATTGTCAATGATAACACCTAGAAGTTTGGTTTCCTGCACTATTTCTATGGCAATGTTGTCAGATGCAAGGATGTTGAAATGATCAGTGACAGGGGAAGGGTTTATGGGATGAAAGAGTACTAGTTTTGTCTTCTTTGGATTAAGGAAGAGCTGGGCATTTCTTAGCCAGGATTGAACTGCAGTAAAGAACTGCTGAGTTTTTGAGAGTAGTTCTGGTAGTGATTGAGCAGTGCAGATTATGGTGGAATCATCAGCGTATCGAATGAGGGTCCCAGGGTGAGAGGCAGTGGAATGTTGTTTGTGAAAATGTTGAAGAGTAGGGGTCCTAAGATGGAGCCTTGGGGGACTCCAGTAAGGTTGTGGAGAAAGGGGGAGAGTTTGTTGGACCATTTCACTGCTTGTTTATAGTCCTTGAGGTAGCACTGAAACCATTTTACTGTGTTATGTGAGAAGCCTAAGTTAAACAGTGTGTTAAAAAGTAAGGGGTGAGACACCATGTCAAAGGTCTTGGTGAGATCAAGGAATACTGAGGCTGTATAACAGCCTGCATCTCTGGCCTTGTTCATCATGTCTGTAAAAGATAATAGAGCTGTGCTGTGGCTAAGTCGGAAGCTATGTTGGGTTTTGGTTAAAAGATTGTTTTGCAATAGATATTGCATTACCTGCTGATGTATACCTTTCTTGAGAATTTTGGATATGGGTGACAAGATGGATATAGGATGGAAATTGGATGGATCAAAAGAGTTGCCTCCTTTGTGGATGGGGGTGATGTGAGATTGTTTCCATAGGGTAGGTACTTCTGATAGGGATAAAGACCTATTTATAAGGATACTGATTGGGTAGGTGACTGAGTTAGTAGCTAGTTTGAGGTAGCATAGTGGGGGATTGTCAGCTGAAGTAGAGCAGGGTTTTAGTTTTTGTAGCCGTTCCTTAATGGTGGCAGTGGGTATGTGCTGAAATGAGAATGGGGTTTGTATGACATTTTGTGTGTATGGGGGTTAGTAATGACAGGGTTAGAAGTAGTTGATGGCCTGGGGTCGGTGTCTGAATAGGTTGAAGGGTGGGGGTCCATCATTAGGGGTGTTAGTTAGTAGGTCTGAAATTGATTTTATGAAGTGCTTGTTAAAGTTTTCGGCTATTTGTGATGGAGGGGTATCAGGTGATTGGGTGTGCACTCCATTTCTTCCGGTGTTAAGTAGAGAAGATATGGAATGCCAAAATTTACTGGGGTTGATTTTATGCTGGAGTTGAAGCTGGGAATAATATGACTTCTTATCTCTATTGATTAGTTGTCTCACTTTGTTATGTAGTGTTTTGTTACATAGTGTTTTGAAATTAACATGATTTTGTTCATTTTTGTTTTGTTTCCAGGATGACCAGGCTAGGTCCCTTTGCTTTATCAGGTGTTTACATTCCTTAGAGAGACATGGTGCTAAGTTCTTTTTGATTCTTTTCATACGAATGGGAGCTGGTGTATTAAGTATGTGAAGGAAGGTGTTATTAAAGTATGATACAGCAGCATTAAGGGGTAGTTGTTTAAGGAGTCTCCAGTCTATTTCCTGTAGGAGATTGTTGAATTTATGCTGACAAAAATTATTTGAGTTCCTAAATGATTTTATAATGTGTACTCTTAGTTGTTGGGAATTTGTTCTAAGGGAATAAGCTGGTAGATGATCACTCTGGGAGCTAGACAGTGTACCAGAAGAGGGGTAATTGGCAGGGTGGGATACTAGAATTCAGTCTAAGGTGGATTGGCAGGTAAAATCTTTGCTGTATCTTGTTGGAGTATTGATAAGCTGAGAAAAAATATACAGATTTATACTATTTGTGGGGGAGTCGGAAGCTATGGTTTGCCAATCTATATTTACGTTTCCTA
Source organism: Protopterus annectens (assembly GCF_019279795.1). Classification (NCBI taxonomy): domain Eukaryota; kingdom Metazoa; phylum Chordata; order Ceratodontiformes; family Protopteridae; genus Protopterus; species Protopterus annectens. The sequence goes on from NC_056728.1 coordinate 328,938,936, forward strand.
AGATTATTGTTTCAAGGTTTATTGTTTGGGATGTCCAGGATAAAATATTTTCCAACACTGGTATCAATATTGTTATCTGGTGGGATATATATTACTATTATGCAAATTCTTTTTGATAACATTGAGGTTCAAAAAGCAGATTAGTACCACAGCATTGGAAAAGATGGTTATATTACTGGTGTAGGGTGTGAGGTTGAGTGTAGAGGGATATAGAAGTGCTATCCCCCCCCCTTTTTTTAGATCTATCTCTTCTGGTTATTGCAAAGTTTGGAGGTATTATTTCTGAGTCTTTTACATTGGATATAGACATGTTTCAGTAAGGGCTAGTATGTCAGGTTTATTTTGATCAATCCAGGCATGCAGTGGGGCTATTTTATTACATATACTTCTAAGGTTAGGTGTAAGTATGTTTAAATCTTTGGGGTTACTCTTGTGGTTAGGATTAGAGGGTGGGCCAGGGTTAGAATGCATGTCTCCACATTTGAGTAGATAGGTAATGAGGAATGCGTACCATGGGAAGTGTTTTTTTATTCCTAGGTGAGGATACTGGTGTCAAGTGTGGTTTCATAGGAGGTGAGGATGTCAGTTTGTGGCTTGAATAGAATGGGAGGGTATAGGGAAAAGCTGGGAGGAGATACGTGAGAAGCTGTGTTGTTTATTGGGGTGATGGTTGGAGGAGGTTGTTGTGTATCGGTGTAAGGGGGTATGTGAAGATATAGCTGTAGTGAGGCTGAGAATTAAGAGTAAAGAGGCCAGACAAGTTAGGAGGAGCATGTCAACTGTGATAGTGAGTTTAACAATAGGAAAAGTGGGATTTGTGTGTTTGAATGCAGCATCAGGTGTAAATAAAGACTGTTATCATGTGATATGTGTGCAGCTGAAGGCAAGGTTGGAAATGGTTTGCACCACTGGTAACTGTTTTGCTTTCTGAAGTGACACTTGTGACTCTAACCACATGGGTTTGGTCAGACAGCCAATTAGTTATCCACAGTACAATATAAGGATTTAAGTTCAGATTTACAGGTCTGTCAATAATGTATTTTTTTGGGGAATAGTGTCAAAGGCCTTGGCAAGGTCTAGATATCCTGAATGCACTGCATAAGCACTATCTACCATTTCAGTTACTTTTTCTAAGAAATTAATAAGGTTAAAGAGGCAGAACCTTCCTTTGAAAAAGCCAAATTGATGAGAGTCCAGAGTTAAGAGATTTTCAATGTCCAAATCAATGAAGTCTGTGATAGTGTATTCCAAAGCGTTACATATGAGGCTAATGAGACTAATGGGACTATAGTTACCAGGGTGGGTGGTTGGGCTACCAGGCTTCCATAATGTAACCAGAGAAGAGGTTTAAAGAGGTTGAGCAGAAGTTCAGAAAGGCCATATTTGTCAGTGATAGTCAGGCGACCTGATATGTTATAATTTTTGTGAGGGCTGAAAGAACTTGTTCCATAATAATTAAAGGGGGTGGCTGGGATTGTGGAACCTATGGTATAGCTACAACTGTGGGTAGAATAAAATTTGCTCCAAATGTCTTAGCTAGGACATTAGCTATTTCTTCTGGGTCAGATAGTACCGTATTATTGCAGAATAGCTCCAATCATTGTTGTGTGTTAGTCCTTAACTTCCTGACATAATTAAAGAAAGATTTGCAGTAACTTTTTGGTTTTAGTTGCTATATTAAGTTCATACTTAGCAATGAACATCCTAATGGTTCCCCTAAGATCTTTTTTAGTTTGCTTAAGTGTGTTCTTAAGGTGGATCAAATGAAGCCTATTATAACCATTAAGCAGTTTCTTTCTCTTGTTATATAAGCTGCTTATATGGGTATTCCATCACAGGGCTTTATTTTTAAATTTCTCAGTATATCTGGTGTGCAGAGGGACTGCCTTATCAATCCAACTACTTAACAGGGAGTAGAAGTCAGAGGCATAGGTAGCAGTTTTAGCAATGGCATCCTTCAGAGGAGAATTACAGCAAAATTTATTTAAGCCATCAAGTAACTGAAGAAGGTTTGCTTTTGCAAAGTCCTGAAACACAGAGCTATTTAACAGGGAAGTACCCCAGGTTTTAAAGGAAAGGTCACTAAATTATGGTCTGATTTAATAAGGTGTGATGATATATATGGAGATGAGCAAGAAGTGGCTATATTTGTGAGGACTCAGTCCAGGATATTGGAGCCCCTAGTAGGGTGGTTAACTATTTGAGAAAGAGAGTTGCCATTTATAATCTCAAAGAAGCACTGGGCATGCCAACCACTGGCAGTGTAGGCCAGCCAGTTTATTGATCAATAGTTGAAGTCCCTCAGTAGAAAGGTCTTGGGTTTAACAGCAATTTCAGGTAGTGTGCTAAGATAGTTGTTGTTCTCAGAAGTGGATATAAAGGGCATTGTATAACTATCTATGAAGTGGTAATTAGCCTTGCTTAAGGTGACTTGGACTACTAAGAGTTTAAATGTGCTGACCTAAGGAATCTGTTGTGAAGTGATGATATCCTTGATAAATACTTATACTCCCCCACAATTGCCAGTAGATCTGAAGACATAATAGGAATTATACCCAGCAAAAGATGGACTGCTTTCAATTGCTCTGAAACCATGTTTCCTTAATTACACATGCATGAATGCGCTCAGGTTGCAGGACATCTTCAAGTTTGGGCCCTTTTTTATTAATGCTCCTGGCACTGAGTAGAGCACATTAATGTGCTCCACCTTAGAATTTATTAGGTTGGAATGTCCATCAGATGAACTCTGCCTAGCAAAGGCACTATGCAGGAAGCAAAGGCTTTAGATATAATGTGAAAGTCCTGGTAAGAGAGATGCAGAAAATCCCTGGCTAAGCAGGAAGGTGTGTCAGTTATCTCCTCCCAAGCTGACACATACTTGCTGACTTGGTGTGGGAAATTTACCCTTGCATATTGACCTCCACAGAGAGAGCAGGTACTCAACAAGCCAATGTTTGCTAGACACCAACTTCATAGACAATTATTAAAGCCAATTATTATGTTGTCTTTGAATCTCAGCATCATTCTGACAAAATACCACTCAAGACCAGTGTCTTTTCTGCCTCAGACACATGCATGTCATGTTCAATCATATCCTTCTGCATGTCCCTCTGGGTAGAGCATCTAAGGTCATTCACCCACTTGTGGACCACTATCAGGTCATAATCATAAATTTACAGATAGAGACATCTAAGAGCCATTGTTTCATCCTGGATCTTGACTTCAAAAAGGCAGCTTGCAGTCACCCTATTCTTATTCAGCCTGGTGATGTTGATGTGCATATGCTTTAGAATAGAGTCACCTATTACTAAAACATTATCATGGTTTGATAGAGATCCGGTGGCCCATAAGGGCTTGGAGTCTGCTCCTCAAGGTATGCATCCTAGGTGTGGGTGTGAATGTGGGTATGTTGCTGTGTGAAATAATGTCTGAGGTTTCCTAGGTTTACCCTGGGAGGCTTAGGCAGTGTTCTGTTAACAACCTCAGTGTAAATTGTTTTAATGGAAGTGCTCTCTACTGTGTACT
>NC_056728.1:328947460-329169960 GCF_019279795.1 Protopterus annectens
CAAAAACACTGGTAAGGCTTCTATAGAAACAAAATTCTGCAACACCATACCGAGAAGCCATGGCCTCTTCTCTGTACATTTCTGCTCTTCCTGTTTACACTACGGATTTCCCTATCGAGGGCAAGTGGGATAATGGTCCCTCTCTGAATGGTCAGACATGTATATATAATGGTCCCTCTCCGAATGGTCAGACATATATATATAATGGTCCCTCTCTGAATGGTCAGACATGTATATATAATGGTCCCTCTCTGAATGGTCAGACATGTATATATAATGGTCCCTCTCTGAATGGTCAGACATGTATATATAATGGTCCCTCTCTGAATGGTCAGACATATATATATATATAATGGTCCCTCTCTGAATGGTCAGACATGTATATATAATGGTCCCTCTCTGAATGGTCAGACATGTATATATAATGGTCCCTCTCTGAATGGTCAGACATGTATATATAATGGTCCCTCTCTGAATGGTCAGACATGTATATTGGTCAGACATGTATATATAATGGTCCCTCTCTGAATGGTCAGACATGTATATATAATGGTCCCTCTCTGAATGGTCAGACATGTATATATAATGGTCCCTCTCTGAATGGTCAGACATGTATATATAATGGTCCCTCTCTGAATGGTCAGACATGTATATATAATGGTCCCTCTCTGAATGGTCAGACATGTATATATAATGGTCCCTCTCTGAATGGTCAGACATATATATATAATGGTCCCTCTCTGAATGGTCAGACATGTATATATAATGGTCCCTCTCTGAATGGTCAGACATGTATATATAATGGTCCCTCTCTGAATGGTCAGACATGTATATAACTCTGTTGAAAACCATCAACAGACCCAAATGTTACCCTGAACAGCTTAGTTCACATGCACCATGAAGTGACCTCTCGCATGCAAAATTAAAACAATAAAAAAACATTGATTTTGCCAGAAGGCAGGCACCCTTGTGACCCCAGTCATCTAAATATGGAGATGCTTGGAATCCTTGCAGTCTCAAGTAAGCTGCTACTACTGCCATGCATTTGGTGAACACCCTGGAGGCTGTGGTGAGACCAAAGGGCAGAATTATGAACTGGTAATGACTGGGTCCCAGTCAGAAGCATAAGTACTTTCTGGACCACCTGTTCATCTTTATGTGACAGTATTATTCCTTTAGGTCTAACAAGCACATACAATCATCCTTTCCCAGAAATGGGAGAATTGACTGAACCATGATCATTAAAACTTGGTGCATTGAGTAGTCCCCAGTCCCCTGTTTTCTTTGGCACTAAAAAGAATCTTGGGTAAGTTCCAGATCCTGTCTTGTCTAGTGGGACCTCTTGGATGACTCTTTTTTTCTAGAAGCTTTTGTATTTGAAGTGCTGCTTGCTCCTTCTGACCTGTGTGGAACATTGGGGATTTTTCTTGAGGTTGGAGGTGAAATGGGATAAGTTATTACATAATCTCTGGAAATGATCCTCTGCACCCATTTATCTAGTGTTATCTCTAGCCAGGCTCTCTAGTGAGGGGATAAATGACCTCCAATTGCCTCCAGAGGGGGACAATTGTGCCTCCTTTCAGGAGCATTGGAAGGGCCTATCAAAAAAAGAATCTCTGGACCCTTGGTTTTTCGAACCACCTTTGCCACAAGGATGGTGTCTACCTTTGGAGTTCCTCCTCTACCCCTGGGGGAACTTCCTCCACATGTATCCTGGAAAGGACCCAGGGACTTTTTGAACCACATTTTTCCAGTACCTCATTGATTCCCAGAGAAGGATCTTTGAGGCATGGAAAAACATATGCACATGGCAGACAGGACCTTTTTCTCCATTTCATAGCTGGATAAAGTGCTCTTAACTTTGGGGCCAAACAAAGATGTTCCTTCAAAGGGACCATTGACAAACAAGGACTTGAAGAGTTCTGCAAAATCACATAAGCACATCCAGGTGTGCCTCCTTATGGAAAAGCCAGAACCCACTGCCTTTGAGGTTCCTTTGACCGCATGCAAAATTAGCCTCATGGAAGAATTGCAAATCAATTGCAGGGTAGCCAATGGAGAAGTGACAGATACCTGTACCTCTTCAGAAATGGATGCTGAAATGGTATCAAAGAGTATCTTAATTAGATCTCTCTGTAATCTGGTGAAATATGCCAAATAGTTCAGAGACCTTAAGGCGAAGGTCTCTGAAGGATAAACTTGGCTCCCAAACCTGTCCATCTCCTGAAACTCCTTGTTTGGTGGATGGACTGCCAAACTTTTTTTGGAGAGTTCCTTTTTAGTGGCCACCACCACAGTCATGTCATCTACAGGCATCCCTTTTGTCCAAAACTGCCTGTCTTCTGGTGCTGTCAAAATTTTGTTCGGTCTCTGGGGATTGGCTCAATGGTTTCCAGGGCTTTCCATGCCCACTGAGAGATTAAATCTATGAGGCCAACTGTGGGTGAAGTGACTTCCAGCCATTTCACTGTTTCAAGATTTCAAGAATGCCTCCAAACTGGACATCTTCAGGAGGTGACCATGGGGACCCTTCACCTTCATCAAAATCTATATCTTCTGTGACTGACTCCTTGGGGGAGTCTAAGTGCTTCCTCTTGGACATTCTCTTATTAGGAACCTCCTCAGTGGGATGCTGTGAGCAGGTATCAGAAGAGTTGGGAACACCCTGCTGGGAAACCTGGGGTTTTGTTATCAGTTGTCCCCCTGGACAGGATAGATGATACTCCAAATAAAGAGATGGCAAGCCTGCAGACTGAGGATCTGAGGAGAAGGGAACCATCTTTGTCATGGAAACAGACAAGGCTCTCTCCATGGCCTCAAAGGTAGACCCTCCTCTGAGAAGAAGAGGACCCCAGATCCATAAGGGCAAGTCTTTGGACATTAGTCCCCTCCTGCTCTGAAGGGAACTCCATGAAGGCTGAAGTCAGAGCCGAACTAACCTGTGCCAATGCCACAAGGTGTAGAGATGGCTCTATAAACTTCAGAGTTGACTATTGCACCCCGGACCCAACAGGGTAGCCCTGGCTCTGAGAACTCTCAGGATCTGATGGAACCGAAGAGCTCAGAGTGAGCTTTGGATCCAAGTATAAAGCAATTTTTGGATCTGATGCTGATGAACACAGAATACTTGGATCTAAGAACTCCAAGGCCAAGAGTGGAGTTGGAGGAGAAAGTTGTAAAGAGGGTGTAGTGAAAGGTTGGATTTCCTGACACATAGGGGTAGGACCTAACAAGATGCTTGACATACTGTGTACTGAAAGAATCTTTCTCACTAACCTTTCCACATCTTCTTCCGTAAGACTCTTGGAAGAGTGAATGGAAACTATTGATGGGGATTTTGGTCTCTCTAGAAAAGGAGATAGGACCCTAAAGGAGACTGGGTCCACTGATGGAGAGTATCTGGTTCTTTTGAGACAGAGAATGCTGGGTATTGAGTTTAATGCTTTCTGAGTTGGATCTGAAGCTTTAAATGTGGTAGCGCTTAAGCGCGAGATGTTTTTTCAAAATCTGAAGAAGTTGGTGCAGGGCGCCGATGAAAAGCAGAATTGTGGTGCTTAATAAAATTGAAGTTATTAGTTTATTGGCGTCTTGCTTGTCTACCCCTTTGGAATTTTATACGACCTGCTTCAGTGTTTGATAATTTTGGCTGTGTTCATTTCTTATGAGTTCCACTACTTTGGCTGTGTCTCTTTGAGGCGTTTAGTTCTGTTGTTTTGGAAGAAGGAGCTGTGCTAGCTTGGTATACTAACAATAGTGTACAGAGGAGCACAACAGTACGAAAAAGGGGAGGTAAGGGAGAATAACAATATAAAAACAATAAAGAGTCTTAAGTAGATTTGTAAGAAATTAGATGTCTAGATATGTAGAAGGAAAAATTAGAATGAAAGATTATAATTATTTGAAAAAATAACACTTATCTGCTCTAGAGAAGCTGGTACCATATCTTTCGCTTTCAAGCGGCAAATGAGATCTGAGGTACTCGGGGTTGGTGCATTGTGGGTAAGGGAGTAGCTCGAGAGTTTTCTGTTTGCCACAAGCTTTTGTAATGGCTGAGTTAGATCTGAGAGATTGGATATGAACCCATAAGCTGAGGACAGAATGAAAATTGACATCAGATCAAAGGTTATTATTTGTAGATAGAAATAAAAAAAAACGACAACAAAAGAAGAGCTCAATTGGTTTTTCAAGATAAAATAAAGTGCATTAAGTTATCCACAACAAATCAAGCTGTCTAACAAATCACTTCCACAGGCCCTGCCATACTTTTGCCTTAGCTATAACACCAACAAGAGAAATCCAGTTCCACAAAAACGGCTGACTTCTCTAAGAAGCATGGAACCTAAGCCTTTGTATACCTCCTGCTGAACCTCCAAATGAGAAACTCATTTCCAAGTTTGCTGCTTCCAAGCTACGCCTTTTTACATCTTTTTTATGTGCAATGGTTGATAATCACTGGCAAATGCATGCAATTTACTAAGTGCTGTGAAACATTCACATACATATGGTACACTGATAGACATTTAAAGCCATGTATCTACATTTCCATACATATGTTGCAGCTACCCCAGTACAAAAAATAATATTTTGACTTACATTGATAGGTTCTTTAACTAACTACTTATAAAGATTTTAATGGAGAGAAAGCCCCCTTCACTACTAAATACTCTCTTTATGGATTGATGTTTTTTTTCCCCAGCTTTGCTTTATTTCTTGTTGATATAGCACACAAGGTGCGCCTCACCTGGAATATCTTGAGAAAACATTACTTCTGAACCTATCTCTCATGTATCCATATATTTGGGTAAATTCTTAGTAAAATCAGAAGTTACATACAGTTATTCTGAATAATATATTTTTCCAGATTATTAAATGCTCTATCTACCTCAAAAGACCATTGAATCATAATCGGGGACTTTCCATTTGTGAGATCTGTTAAAGACCATGTCAGTTGTAAAATTAGGTATACATTTTCTCTAGTACCCAGCTAGTCCAAAAAATGTCTTCACCTGCATTTTAGTGTAGTCAAACGATAGTTCTTTATGGCCTCTGTTCTTTCTAGTTGTGGTTTACTACCGCTCTTCCTATAATGTTTTCCAAATATGAGGTTTCCACTATGCACAGTTTACTTTTCTTGGCATTCATAGTCAGACCAACCTGTCTTAATTTTAACACAGCCTGCGTTTTGGCAAGCTTCCCAGACTTCTGAATAAATGAGCATGTCATTCAGCAATACTGCAGCATATCAAGAATGCAGCTCCAGCATTTTCTCCATCAGCCTCTGAAAGGTAGCTGGAACTTCATGGAGGCCAAACAGGAATCCTTTGGGCTGAAACAGACAAACAGGAGTTACAAAGGGTATTGGGTATTTTTGTCTTTGGTCTAAAGCTAAGTGCAGTACACTAGTATTGTTTTGTCATGTCAAGTGTTTTCAAGTATTTGGCTTTTCTAAGATTCTCTGCCAGCTCTTCATTTCTGGGCATATTTATTATAAACTCATTATTGCATCTCCTGGGCACTGTACTTCTGCTCCCTTAATACGGACATAATCTGTTCTGAAAAATAAGGTAATGTTCTGTTACGTTTTTAAATGGTGTCTTTTCTTCTTCACAAATTTCCTTAGTAATGTCTAGCAGTTCTGTGTGACACCTACCATAAAAAAAATTCAGTGAGGCAAAGCCAGTTGAGGTTTTGGTACCTCTGTTATAGCAAACATTAATAGGCTAATGTGGCCACATTTTGTTATTTCTGTGTCAGTAATGTTCCTTAGCATAGACGTCAGTGTTTTTTTTTTGTTTGTTTTTTTCGTGTCCACTGGGAGTTGCTCAATAGCTTCCCTTCCATTGCCCTTTCAACAAATTATTTCCTGTCTCAGGGGTGACAGCCAAGCACTTCCAGCCTGGTGAGTGTCCTTTGTCCATTTCTTCGATGGCTGGAGGACCTAATTAGTGCATTCCTTCCCATGAAGTAAGAGCTGGGCAGTAGGGAGCAGGCCAGTCTGATGGATCAGATGGACTCCCCTCCCTCCCCCATGTGCTCTACTCCCCATGGTGGCTCAGTAAAGCTCAGATTGTGCTGCTGCCAGTGAAGAGCCTGTATGGATCTCTTTGCATGCCCAGCTCAACATCTGGGCAGCACCTTTAAACTTCATGTATGCCACATGCAGTGCTCCCTGTAGGTGTTACCCAATCCAAGAATCTGAGCCATCGCCCCCTCAAGATGGTTAAGCTTACAGTGTCCTGTCATTCCCATTCTACCCATCATGCCTCATTACCTCTGGCATCCATGCCTTTAGTTTTACAATGGTCATCAAGTCAGTGTTAGAGCTTCGTCCACCTGTGTCATAGGACTGGGGCCTTCAGTGTTTTATTAAACTGCTCTACTAATACATCTCATTGTGGATGGTATACTGATGTCTTCAGATTTTTTTACTTTAAAGCAGTATCAAAACTGATGCAATACCCTTGACATAAAGGGTTGCCTTCATCAGTAAGTTTCTTTAAGGATAATTACTCTGGAAAATATGTGTGCCAGTTTCTCTGGTAATAGTCTTAGTATTATCTTAGCATGATGGTATTTCTTCTGGAAAGTTTGTAGAATAGTACAGTATTATTAGTATGTACTGATGCCCATTGTAAAAGTTTATTAATGATACCATAGTAAAGCAAAATCTTCAAATGGCACCTCCATGATGGCATTGGGATCAGGGGACTCTTTTTTAACACCTTTATTGAATTGTCACTTATGACATAGGCAAATATACATCTATATAGGGATTAAGGGACTCTGTGTCTAGGATGGGGTGCAGTTTTATGACATTCTGGACAAAAAGCACAGAAATACTCTTTTTTATTATGCCTGGCCTAAAAAGCTGGCTAGTATTCTTGCATTTTTCCATTTCCAGGTATGGCTAAGTAGCAATGAGGGCATTCTGTCCAATATCATACCTTCTGACCTTGGTTATATTCTATCTCTTGCTATTTTTAAAGTATCATCTTCCCACTGATATTTTTAATGTTTATGTGGCATATTTGCAAGTCAACTCAGGGTTGCTTTGTTCAGCAGTCTATTTCAAGGTGGAAGGTATAGCTTCTTCAACCAAAACAGTGGCAATGCAAGTTATTGTATGCCTCCTGTGAAAAAGGCCAGTGCTCCCCTCCCAGCTTAATTTCTCTGTTATCTGTAAAAGCCTCTTAAATGCTCTCTTTTCTTTTTGGTTGCTCTCCATGTGTCTTAGTGTGAGTGGAAATCATCTTCTGTCATTGTTTTCCTTTGTTGTGTTATCTTCCCTTTGCAAAAGGTACCTCAGAATAAAATGTATCTTCATTTCTCTTTGCTTGCCAGTATCTGTTGCTTAGAGTTTGCCTCCACTTGAGTTTTCTGCTTTGCATTAACAGAACTCTGCATTTCCTTATCTATGTCACTTTTAGCATTTACTTTCATTTCTTTGTTCTGTAGGTCTTCATTTAAGTATCTCACTTCTTCTGTTTCCTCTGTCTGTTACAATGTTAATGCACCACATTTAGTGACACTGCCTTGCACTCCACTCATTCTTAAACTGAAAGGATGCATCAAGCTGTTGCTCTGCCTTTTTCGCGTAACTGGATGGTGCAGTGGTGCAGCAGTCTCTGTTGTTGCCTCACAGCCGAAGGTCCTCCAGTTTAATTCTCGGCTGGGTGCCTTCTGTGTGGAGTCTGCATGCCCTCCCTGCATTTGTGTGGGTGTCCTCTGGGTGCTCTAGTTTCCTCACACATTACAAAGACATGCGTCGGGAGTGTTTCTCCCTGGGCCTTTGCTGAAAATTGGCTCATTCCAAGTCGGACTTTCCTGGCATCAAATGTTAATTAAATAAATAAATAAATGCATCAACCTTCCAAACTATGTCTACGGATTCTCCACTTTTGTACCTTTTCCATAGTGCTTTAATTTGTAAAAATGTTTTTCCTAATATGACAAAATGAGTCTTGCCGAGGGTTATTGCCAAAAGATTTTAAAAGTTTTCTTAGGATGGTTTGAATTTCTACATGCATGATGGGATATAGTCCTTTCTATCACCAAAAGTGTGTATTACCTCCACCTTTTGCTTGTTACTAATTTTATGCTTACTTCCAAGGGGCAATATCATTGATAATCATGTTTCCAGAGTCCAGCAGGACTTGAACTTCTCTCCCTTAAACATATACAGTATATTTCAAAAACAAATGGTTCTGCCACCAATTCCACTTAAAAACACTTAAAACTTGAAAACTTTAATAAAATATACGATAATAAGATAAAATAAAATAAACACACTGGCTCATAAACCGGATAAGCGCTTTCGGTATAATACCTTTTTCAAATCCTAAATGTTTACCAGTGAAACTTCTTCTTAAATACCTTCATTTCCTAGTGTTCACTCACTTAGATGCATTTAGTAACCATAGCAGCATACACACCCTTCTAATTATGTCATTTTGAGTGCTGAAGAGCTTTCCCTTTTAGTGCAGGTTTTAAAGGGACAAATGCATTCAGACCTGGTGACTGATCTGATTGCAAATTCATTATCCACTTCATCTCTTCAATTTCTGTTCGGTTTACTAAATCCCCACCTCTTGGTGTTTCATGAAGCCTAGCTAGTGCCATGAACTTGAAAGAATGACTGTCATTTATACTAATATGCATATAAAGTGCATTGCTGGTAACTTTTTTTCTTATGTCAGATAAGTACTTTAGGATATGTTCCTTGAGCATTTGATTAGTTTTCCCTATGTAGTACGCCTTGCAGTGACTGCAGGTTGCCACATAGATAATGTTCTTACTTCGACAGTTTGTAAACAGACCTCTCAACTGTCCCGAATAACTTGTTTTTTACCGAGTTTTGGGGTCCCAATAATGGGGTGCCACGATTCCCGAGTGGCACCCCATTATTTCCGATTTTTCAAAGCTATTTTTTGATTTTTGCGCTTTTCGGAGCTGATGCCATCACGTACGTGATGACATCAGCATGCCGCGCGTGTTTGAATACTGGGACTGCCGTTCAGGCATGATACTGAGACTGAATACAGGAGGATTTACTTTAAAGCCATATCTGCTGTTCAGGCTGTCTCGTCTGATGCAGGATTTACTTTTAGTGCACAGGATTTCTTCACCTGCAGAGCCATTAAGCAACAGGAGGATTCAGAATTATTTAGAGAGATAACTGCAGAGCTTGTTCGGTGCAGCGACCGTTGGTGTGTTGAATTATTTAGAGAGGTAACTGCAGAGCTTGTTCGGTGCAGCCGACCGTTGGTGTGTTGACTTATTTAGAGAGGTAACTGCAGAGCTTGTTGGGTGCAACTGTTGGTGTGTTGAATTATTTAGAGAGGTAACCGCAGAGCTTGTTCAGTGCAGCCGTTGGTATGTTGAATTATTTAGAGAGGTAACTGCAGAGCTTGTTCAGTGCAGCCATTGGTATGTTGAATTATTTAGAGAGGTAACTGCAGAGCTTGTTCAGTGCAGCCGTTGGTGTATTGAATTATTTAAAGAGGTAACTGCAGAGCTTGTTCAGTGCAGCCATTGGTGTGTATGCTCTCCTGACACATTTTTACAAGAAATTAATAATTTGTATTCCAAGGAAAACAAAACAACTGTGCCTCAGTGTGAATATTCACTCAGCTCTTGTAGTGAAGAGACCTTTCTGGGATGCTTGGGATGCCTTGTAATGCAGCTTTTTTTCTACTTCAATTGCATAATGACAATACTGAAGCCACAACATATCCAGATTTAGAGATGATTAGGAGCAGAATGAATTCTCCTCATGCCTTTTTACACTATTAACAACTACTTCTCCAGGCATTTGCTGTTTTACTATGACAGAAATGTTTTCTTCTTCTACTCCACATGGTATATTAGAAGACACAGCTACCTCATTCTTCTCTTAAATAAGCCCCTTTGATCTCTTCCATTCTAACATGGTTCTTATTCTTCATTTTCCTCTTGAGGCAATTAGCAGTGTGCTACTGTATGAGAAAAAAATATTGGATCAGCAAACTTTTTTCCCTTGTGTCATACATCATCCAGTGTTTTAAGGTCACCCATTAATTCTAACCTTTTAAGACCTCTCAGTCACCTGTGTTTTCTAGGAAGCCCATGCAGCCTGTAGTTCTAGTGCAGAGCTTGTTCGGTGCAGTGAAATGCATGGTGGTAACACAAAATTTTATGCAAGCAACTTTCCGAAATTATACAAGCAGTGTTTAAAATGTGTCCCTCCCTGGTGTTTGGCCTTTTGCCCCCCCCCCCCCAATTGAAAATAAGTTCAAGAAGCTGTGCAACATGCCTATGGCTTACACTACTGTGATTCTGTGTGTGTGTATATATATATATATATATATATATATATATATATATATATATATATATATATATATATATATGTGTGTGTGTGTGTATATATATATATATATATATATATATATATATATATATATATATATATATAAAAATTATATAATATTGTGTGTTGAAATAGACTGTTAGCATGGAAATGTTCTGAATAGGGCAGTTGTGTCATTATTGGTGCATGCATTTTGCTTCATTGCCTACTGGAAAAAATGTTCAAACAATAAATTTGAAATGCAGTTGTGTGTGGAAGCAGACCTTTATGATGGAAATGTTCTGAATAGAGCAGTTTTGTCATTATTGGTTAATGCATTTTTGTTTCATTGCCTACTGGAAAAATGTTTAAACAATAAATTTAAAATGCGCTCTAACTTAAGTCTAACAAGTGTGCTGTATTATACAAGGAATATAATTTAATAAAGTCAGGAAGGTGTATCAAAGAATGAATGCATGTTGTTTTGTGTGAAAGGTGCCTCTGATTTGAAAACAGGTAATCTTTATCCACCACTGGCCAGATGCATTTTCTTTGGATGTGGTGTGGGTTTCAATGCTGTTTCAATGAATGTGAGTTTGAAGGGCAGAGAATTTTTAATGCCAAGTCCATTTTCATTGTGAGACAGTATTGCTTTGTTTAGCAGATATCTATTAGTGTTTGCGCATTGTGCTATAAAATGTAAAAAAATAAAATCCAAATAATCATTCAAGTAAAGCAGTATGCACACATTAGTGTTTATGGCAAATGGGGTAAAATAGCCAGGTAATGGGTCATTGGAATGGCTGCAGGGGGACTCAGGTGCTATATTTTTGTTCTGTTCTTCAGTTTGTGTTTGAATGTTGGTATCCCACAATTCCATTGGAGTGGGTGGGGTTGTGTAATTATGTATGCAAATTTTATGTTAAACAGCATACAGATTTGTACCTATTTTTCATGGGCCTTTTCCAGATTTTTGATGTTTCCAGGTTGAGAGGTATGTTTGCAAATCCTTCAAACTTATAGTTCCTTTTAGTCAGGGGATGTGTAAAAGTATTTGAGATGTTTTTATGAGAGCATGCCTTGCAACTTCCACATCTGAATGTTCCAACTCTCCTGTTCATTTGAAAACTCCTGTCTTCAGAAATAGCTTCAGTTTCTGTTTTATAACATAATAGTCTTTTTAAGTTTTTCCTGTTCTTAAAAGAAAAGCTGGGTTGATCTCCAACAATTTCCCTAATTTTGTTGTCAGTTGTTAGCACTGGCCAAAATTTTCTGATGGTATTACAAATAGCAAAATTGTCAGTACTATATGTCAATTGGCATCGCAGGTTGGACTTTACCTCCTTTTGCTTGATCTTAACTATTTCACCTTGGTCCGAGAAATAGGGTCTTCCCCTCTGAGAGCATAGTTCCAAGGTAGTTGCTTCATTGGTCTGTGTCTCTTTGACTTTGTATCCTCTCTTATTAAAGTCATTGATAAGTTTAATTTGCTCCTCCCTATAATCCTCATCCCTCGTGCAGAGTTTGGACACTCAAGTTAGTTGGTTAGTCACTATGTTATCAAGAACATGCCTGGGATTCATGCTAGTATTGTGTAGTAAATGATTGCGCCATACAGGTTTCCTATACATTCTAGTATTGATGCTTCCTGTGTCATCTAACATTAACTTAACATCCAAGAATTCTATCTCTGTATTAGAAGATGTCACTTCAAACTTCAAAAATGAAGTTGTGTTGGTCAAAAATTGTACAAAATGTTCCAAGGAGGTTAAATCGCCATTCCACAAGAGAAAGACATCATCCACAAATCGATTATAGAAAACTATGTTTCTATTCCATTTGTTGTTAATATCCGCTTTCCATAGCTCTTCCCATCTTGCCAGGACCAGATTGGCATAACTATTTACGCATGGAGTTCCCATTGCTACCCCTGACATCTGCCAGTAGTAAGTGCTACCATGCAGAAACACATTGTTATATAAGACCAATTCCAAGAGACTACATAGTAAATGGATATCATTGGTTGCTTTGTGCTTCACACCAAAGTCTCTGATCACTTTGATCCCCAAATCATTGGGTATGGACGTGAACAAACTGTTCACATCCATAGTTACCAATAATAAATTCTTACAAGTATTCATCTGTTGCAGTTTCTTGTAAAGTCTACTTAAGAACTCAGCCGAGTCCTTGATCACTGCAGGTGCGTGAGGTAGCAATTCTTTAACTCCCCTTCTATAAAAATAGAAAGGGGTTCAGTTATCCATCCTTTTCCTGAAACAACTGGTCACATCGGAGGGTCATGTAGATTCTTATGCACCTTAGGCATTCCATTGATGCTAGGTATAGTAGGATGACATACTTCAAAAAAATCAAACGGCTCTTTGCCTATCGATCTATTCATGAGCTTGTCATAAAGTGTGTCTTGTACACTATGTATAATGGTGTTCAATTCTCTTTTATCAATCCTCCTGTAGGTGGCTATATCCGCTAGCATCTCCTTCATCTTGGTATAATAGAACGACATATCCATAACTATAATTGCCCCTCCTTTGTCAGCTTGTTTAATCATAATGTCCTTCATATTCTGTAGTTCAGATAGTGCTCTCTTCTCATTTAGAGTTAAGTTGTGGAAATGTTTACTTCCCTTTTGCTGTCTATATTCAGCCACTTCATTTTCACATAATCGCACAAAGGCATCGACAACCGGATGACATACAGGGACAAATGTACTTGGTTTCCTATATCCAATTCTAGTTTGAGATTCATCATTGTTTGTATTTCCGAAGAGATGCCTTAAAGTCACATTCCTCCCAAAATATTTTAGATCTAGAATAAATTCATTCATTGGTGAACAAAAGGAGGGTATGAAACTCATTCCTTTCTCTAATAGTCGAGTCTGATCTCTTGTTAATAAAATACTCAATATATTAAATACAAGGGAATCATTTATTCCTGAAACCTCCGTTTCTTCCTCTCCCTGCTCTGGGGTCGTACACTTCCCTCGGGGTGATGTTCTGCAACAAAAATGGAAGCTGTTGGTAAAGCGGTAAATGTACCACCCCATCTTTGGGTTTAGTGGCATTCTGTATATTCAAATTCTTGTTATTATTCAAAATGGATATATTTTCTTCACCCTGCTCAGATAGATCTTCTATGCTCTCAGTATTGACTACATTAATCTCCAGAGCATGTATCACAGCTTCGTGTGTTGTTAAAACCTCTCTGTTGTTTTGCCTTGGTGTAGTATGCACTTCTACTTTTACTACAATTCTTGTTGGTTTCCTAGTGACAGTCTCCTCCTTTCATGACTTGCTACTATTCCATTGTTTACATTAGTCCTGGTCTGTATGGTCATTTTCTTATCTTTCAGCCATTCAAACAGGTGACCCTTCCTAAAATCATTAAAATCCCTGGATAGTTTGCTACTTTTCACTCCTTTTAACTTGGTATCATAAGCATCAAGCCTGTCCTGAAGTGCCCCTAGCTTCATCAAATTGTTATCAGATAATGTCATTTGTTCCAGTTCATTCTGTTTTTGTTCAGTTAGGGTTGCTGCTTCAACCTCCTGAGGTTTAAAAAATTCTATCAAAAGTTTCATGTAACTGAAAATAGATTCTATATTAATCCTTTGCCATTTGGCAAGCAATTCAGGATACATAGTTCCATAAGTTGGCATGCATCTTACTCTTAAACCTCGTGGGATAATGTGATGGTGAAGGCACGCCTCCATATGAAAGCGTTGCCATTGTAGTCGCTTTAGTTTAAAAGCTGCATTCTCTACTTCCTTATAGATGCTCTCAAATAACAAGGTGTCTCCCCTGTTTGTTGGTAGCTCCAAAGTGCCACTTTCAAAGTCAAAGTTAAGAAGTGGGTTAGATAAACCCATTAAATTATTGGCATGGATCTTCCTACTTGTCATTTCCAATGCTGGCTGCTGTGGTAATGCTGATTCCATTATGCAGTGGGTGTGTGACGCTCCCACCAAAAAATGAACAGGCAAAAAAAAGAAGTAGCGTCACCAAAGGCAGAGCACATCAAAAAATAAAACTTTTGTTTTTGGAGTTTTATATTTTGATGTGCTCTGCCTTTAGTGACGCTACTTCTCTTTTTTTTGCATATACAGTATATTTCACCAGCTTAGTTGTAACACAGTAACATAATGATCGTTCAATTATGCTATCTGTAGTTTTGTCACACTCTATAGGAACAACTTCATTTGGAGCATGCATTTAAGTTTTCGCATTTCTGCAGTTAGCATTCTCATCAAACTATTTTACCCCTTTTCTAAACGTATACCTGCAGTCTTCCAAAAAAAAAACAAAAAAAAAAACATACATTTGACATCTAACTATACAAAACATTTCAAATTGTATTCCAAAAGTCTACATAAAAATAATCTTGTTTTCTGTTTACTGTGGTAATTTTATACTAATCGTCTGCTTTCAATGTTTGCTTTGGTAATCTAGTCTGCCTGTAACTTTTTGTAATCTACACTCCTATATATAAATTTAATATCTTTGGACTTTTATTTTGTCAATGTTTTTACTCTGTGGAGCTTTTCTCCCAAGGTCTCCGCTGAAAATGGGTTCCTGACCCAGTCGGACTTTCCCGATCAACAAATATCAAATAAATAAATTACTGGAACAGAATTTATCAATGTGGCCCTTCATCCTTATTTGGAGCAAATGAACCCATTGCTTGCTACCTTTTGTTTCATAGAAGATGATACATTTCCAATTGCAATTTTAGACTTAGAAGCAAACAGTTCAGTTTAAAACACTGTGTCATTAATTAAGCATTGTACTAAAGGTACTAGCTTGTACTGCAGTGGTGGTGCTGCGGTAGCATTGTCGCCTCACAGTTAGACGTTGCCTATTCGATTCTCAGCTTAGAGTGTCTTCTGTGTGTCGACATGTGTGAATGGGCGTTCCTTCATTGAAGGTTGTGCATTAGGCCCGGCAAGCCAGCATGTAAAAATCTACTGCCAATCATTAGCGGACCGGAGTTCCGCTGTGGCGACCCCTAACCGGGAAAAGCCGAAAGACACAAACAAACTAAAGGTACTAGCTTGTCAGAGTTATTGGCTCAATTTAAAATATCCCTATTCTTATATTTGTAAGCAAAGCTCTTTTAAATCTTTACACTGATAACATTTCTGATATTTGTGCTTTACTACTTCTATTAGGTTATAACTATAGCCTTAAAATATGTTTTAAGTCATGTATCTGTACCCTTACTGGGCCTTTAGCATTAAAAGACCATTTATAACATTTTATGGTTTGCACTTCAGTTGTTATCCCAGCCTTAATAGCCAATAGTTCTTTCTTACATTTGTCACAATCTGTATAATCAGTGCCCTCCAAATCCATATATATTTGTAACGCCTCTCCTGTCTCCTGAGATGACAGGAGTTTCACCTATTCTGATATTACACAATTTTCATGGGTGATGACTTGATCAAACACCACCAGATAGGAGGGCAAGTCATTTTCTCTACTTACCTTTTTTATGACAGGCATATTTTTGGAGGGAGTTCTGCATTCCATTAGTCAGTCTGATCAACTGCCATTACAGTTATACTAGCCTGAATTCCACAAATGTCCTCAGAAACTCTTCTGCAACTGTATGAACAAAGAAGCACATCAGAAAACAAAAGGGAGAAAAGGTTTTGCTAGAAAGCACACAAAATCATCAGCAGAAACACCTCAGGGAAGCAAGCTGTCATTCACAGGAGATCCTAACAGCTTCACTGGAAATTATTAGCCAATAGGTTATGCATTTGATAGCAGAGGTATAGTGAGGGGCAATAAATTGGCAGGACCATGGCCAAATTGCCTATGCACACACCAGCAGATTATGTCCAAGGACATGCTACAGACAGAATTACAATTTAAAATTTCAGGACCCTCATTGCTGAGACCTGTGATGAGGAGACTTCTTCTTTCAGCTTTTCCCAGTTAGGGGTCGCCACAGTGGATTACCTGTCTGCTCATGATTGGCAGTGGACTTTTACAGTGTCAAGTTGCCAGCCCAGCACCCAACCTTCCACAGAAGGCACACACACACACACACACACACACACACACACACACACACACACACACACACACACACACACACACACACACACACACACACACACACACACACACCTAGGGCCAATTTAGAGTGTCCAATCCACCTACAGCATGTCTTTGGGATGTGGGAGGAAACCGGAGCACCTGGAGGAAACCCACATGACCATAGGGAGGACATGCAGACTCCGCACAGAAGGCACCTCAGCCGAGAAACGAACCGGAGAACCTCTAGCTGTGCGGTGGCAACGCTAACCACTGCACCACCGCAGCCGCCCACCTGTGATGAGGAGACTGAATGGCTGAAAATCTAGGCTTATATATACCAAGTCTGAGATTGACATTTCTCAGACTATTTCCATTTCTCTTGGTATGAAGATCTCAGAGTTGGTATATAAGTTCAGGGGATATAGGTGCTTGCCCCCCCCCCCCCACAAAAAAAAAAAAGTTTAAAGGAGAAAGGCAGTGTTCGATATTTGTTAAGGAACCTACATACGTACAGTAAAAACATAAGATTATTTTTGTAGATAAAAATAAATGCAAAATCAGCAAAAGTAAAATTCCCTTGGCTTTCTGACATAAAAAGAAACAGTACTATAGATTTGCTGCGGATGGCTCAGTGATACAGCGGTTAGTGTTATTGCCTCACAGCAAGAGGTTCTCCAGTTCGATTCTTGGCTGGGGTACTTTCTGTGTGGAGTCTGGCATGTCCTCACTGTGTTTGCATGGGTTTCTTCCAGGTAATCCAGTTTCCTCTCACATTTTTAAGACATGTGTGATGTCCCTGCACTGGCCCAGTAAGCAAGAAGCCTCAGTACTTACCACTGGCAACAGTGAGGGACGTACACAATGGGAGAATGACAAGTGCACACACAGTAAAGTACAGATTCCCTTAAGAGTACACAGAGATCACAGTCAGTCTGGGGCTAGTTTCTCCCTCTTTCTCCACATCCCCAATAAAACTCCTCACTGACACAGCTATGGAGTTGAGTCCTTAGCCAGGGTTCCAACCCAAGTCCTCCCAACACTCTCTCTGTCCAGCCAGTGCTTCAAGTCCATGCCCAAGTAGCTGATATGTATACACACACACACACACACACACACACACACACACACACACACACACACACACACACACACACACACACACACTCACACACACTTTGAGATTTGGTTTATACACAATCACACATCAGGGAAAGGCTGGCACAGGTTTACTAGCTATGTCTCCTTCTGCCCAGACCATAAGGTATCAGCCACCAGAACTCCTTATCAGCAAATTTAAGGCCCTTCCCAAAGGGTGACCAATCCTACTGTGTAATGGTTCTGTTATCCAAATGGTAGGTGTGACCACGAGCAAGGCTATTTAAGAGTGGCCTGTACAGTGTCGCCAAATACATATGCATGTACTCTAAGAGCTTGAATATGTCTCACAAATATCAGCGACAAAGGTAGGTTTAAATATATTTAATAATAAATAATAAAAGAAAAAGTAATTTTCAGTAGTGCATTGCCTATCAGCTAACCAGATTCTCATGTCCTCAGGTAAAGTGCTAAGGGCTTGTTCCCTTACCAAAGGTCTGCCAGTGCTTCAAAAGTGGTGACCTGACATCCACTTACTCACCTATGAAAATAAGTGCTTAGTTCAGCAACATATTCACACACAGTTTTGTCTGCTTTGCGTCTATGCTCATGAAACTTCTTCCTATAAGCTTCAGGTGTTAATTCTTTACAACATCATAATTTAAACAATCAGTATCAGACAGATTAGAAGTTATAGTTACAGCTTTATCATGGAGTCAGGAGGTCAGGAACTGTAGCCAGAGCCCTTGGTCAACATTATACTGTTTACATACCCTCTCAAACATATGAATGAAACTATAAAAATGTATCACCCTCTGTAAATTGTGGAAGAAATTTACTGACCTTTGTTGCTTCTGGGGTTTGGTTACTCCCTTTCCCATTACCTCCATGACTCTGGCAAAAGTCAGCATCTCCTTTTAATGGTGTCACTGCCTCTCCTTCTACTCAGTTTCCAGGCATTGCAGTTTCTCATTTTCCTCAGCCTTCATATGTTGCAGTTTTTCATTTTCCTCAGCCTGTAGATGTCTCAGTCTCTCTGCTGCTTCTATTTCCAAATGCCTGGCCTCTAGCTCAAGGCTCTTTAACTCCAGATGGATTTTTAAGTCATCTGTGAAAAGGTTGAGCTATCCATTTTATGAGAGTACATCTTCAAGGCCAGTCTGACTGTCCTCCTGGTTGCTATTCTGTGATGCATATGTGGCTAAAGCTGCACTCATGTCTGCTTTAGTCAGGCTGGCATGCACCAGTCCTTTAGCCTGGCGTATTTCAGCCAACTGGCTTCTTGTCAGCTTGCCATACTCCTCTGCTGACATGCTTGCCTGCTCTCCTTGACTAACTAAGCTAACAAAAAATAAAACAATTATGAATTGAACTCTGAATGTTCACTACGTGGCTGAGAGTACAAACTCCTTCAGTGACCACTGTACACAAGGTACAGGAATTCAATATCCACACCACTACAAGCAAATTAATATGTGATGTGGCTAACCCACCACTGCCAACCAATTAATATGTGATGTGGATATCCCACCACTGTCCACCAATTAATATGTGATGCCCCTGCACTCACCCAGTAATCAAGGAGCCTCAATCCTTACCACTGGCAACAGTGAGGGATGTACACAATGGGAGGATGATAAGTACACACACAGTAAAGTACAATTTCCCAAGAGCACACAAAGATCAAAGTCAGTCTGGAGCTGGGTTCTCTTTCTTTCTCCAAATCCCCAGTAAGACTCCCCACTGGCACAGATATAGAGTTGAGTCCTTAGCCAGGGTTCCAATCCAAGTCCTCCCAACACTCTCTCTGTCCAACCAGTGCTTGATGTCCCTGCCCAAGTAGTTCACACACACACACACACACACACACACACACACACACACACACACACACACACACACACACACACACACACACACACACACACACACACACACACACTTTGCAATTTGGTTTATACACAAACACACACCTGGGAAAGGCTGGCACAGGTTCACTAGCTATGCCCCCTTTTGCCAAGACCATAAGGTAGTTATTATTATCACCAGAACCCCTTATCAGCTACTTTAAGGCCCTTCCCAAAGGGTGACCAATCCTAGTGTGTAATGTTACTATTATCCAAATAGTAAGTGTGACCATGAGCAAGGCATTTTAGGAGTGGCCTGTACAGCGTCACCAAATGCATATGCAAGTACTCTCAGAGCTTGAATATGTCTCACAAATATCAGCCACAAAGATAGTTTAAATATATTTAATAATGAATAATAAAAGAACAAGACAATACTCAATCAACACAGTTACTTCAGAGTCCAGAATCACAGGAAATATGTTAAAACAACATTGTAGGACAGTCTCAAATAAATTCAGAAAACATCTAAACTAATCTTTACTATATTTCTATCTATATCTAAGAGATACTATGCCCTAAATACTCAATCAACACATTTACTTCAGAGTTCAGAATCACAGGAAATATTTTAAAACAACATTGCAGGGCAGTCTCAAATAAATACAGAAGACATCTAAACTAATATTCACTATATTTCTGTCTATATCTAAGAGATGCTATGCTCTAAATAACTTACTTACAGAGCAGGATGCAGGCAGCAATGCTGAATGGATGTTTACAATCTCTCTCTGAGAGAGTTCTAGCATTACTATCAAAAATTACTGCTGGGTCAGCTTAGATGACATCACTCTTTGTCACCTGCCTTCAGTTCCCAGAAACTAACACCTCTGTGTTAAAAATACATCTCTCAGATGTTTGTAGAACATGGAAGTCATAAAACAATAAAACACTTTTACATATGAAACCTAGTAATTATTTCTCTTTCAAGACAATAGAAAAACCTCTAGCTCTAGACATTGTGTCTGCTGCTGAGCTGAAACTGAGAGATAAGACAATCATAACACACTTTAATTTCAACTTATTTTCTTGAAGTTTTACAAGTTACCTCTGTTACATAGATTTGCACAGGTATATAGTTAATATACAGTTCTGTTCTTTTCCAGTAGGGTACACTGTGGGCACATCCTTGAAGCTCAGTACTGTACAAACCCTGCTCAACACACACTTCTGCACCAGTAGTTTAATATACATATAGCATATAGTCCTCTTACATTTGTAAGACAAGCATATGAATCATAATAATATTCACAAATGACATGATTATTTACAAAATTCCAGATAGCTGGGCTGGCAGTATCACAACATGCATCTGAACCATTTCTCCCTGGGCCTCCATGGAAAATAGGCTCTGTCGTAGTCGGACTTTCCTGGTCAACAAATGTTAAATAAAAATAAATAAATAATAGTTTCAGCCCTATACAACCTTTCAGCAAACATGCTAATAAGTCACTGCTGCAGGTACTGGCATGCCTTCTCTTCTTTCATAGCAACAACAAGAGAAATTTACATCCATAAAGAGCCTTAACTGTGCTAGCAAATCAGTACATCCTGGAACTTTGGATCATTACTTGCTTACCTCACAATGAACTTCCAAATGAGGAACTCACTTTCTGGCTTGCTGCTTCCAGGCTTTCCCCTTTATACAAGCAATGATTGGCAATTTCTGGCTAATGGAAAGAAATATCTGACTAAACAGGTTAGAATTTTACATATACAAGGTACTTTGACACCCCCATTTCCATATGCAAGTAGTCTATTAGTTAATGCAGTTAAAGTGCATGACTGTGAAAGCTGGAAAGAAAACAGAGTAACAGCAAGTACAAAGATGCTGCTGCTGATGTTATAAACTTATATGTTGATATGTCAAGCTGTTGTGCTGAAAGAGTGCAAAGAAGAAGGGCAACACTACTAACAATATAGGTGTCAGACCAAAACAAGGTATTAAATACACAATGTACTGAATGAATTAACAACTGTTAAACATGTTACAGAAGCTGTTAGCAGGGAAGGAACATAACTTACAGTTCAAGTGGCTTGTCAGTTAATAGAGTTACTCATTGTGTCACTGGGAACACAACGATGTCTGAGCTTGGAAGAGAAAATCAGTTAAGTACAAGGCAGTAATTCATTAGATCTCTGTAGAGACCACTGATAAGCTTTCATGGGTAGGATGAACAAAAATAAAAGCACACATAGTTAAGGGCAGTAATTCCAATAAAATGCATAGCCTAGCAGCATGGACTGCAAAGTTAAAATAGAAAATACAAAATAAAATGGAAGATAATGGAAGATGAAGAAGTAGGAAACTTAATCATGTGTATGCATCACAGCAGTCATGCTGTAATTATTTCAGGGGGAAAATCCAGAGTTAGTTAAGCTACTATACCAATCTAAAAAAGATTAAGCAACAAAGAAACACAATTAAGCATCAAAGAAAGACAATAAAAACACAAATATGTACCGACACACTAGAATGCAAGATATTGTGTGTGTCTTTAAGTCTTCAATACAATGAAAACTGAACTGATTCAGTATGTCATTATTACTATTATTTAGTGTTGTTCCGCATCAAAGTGTTATATGTTCTATGTCAGCAGCTTTAGTACATGTCTACAATTTGATTAAAAAGGACTCTTCGAGTATTACAGAAAGAGTTAATATGCAAAATGCATTTTTTTTCCTTAGGAGAATATGGGTCATTCAGACCTCGAAGCACTTATTACTGCAAAAAGTTACTTTTGGCACAATATGAATAAAAACATTAAACAATAATTTCAAAATTGTTTGCTCTACTTACAGTCAGTGAAAATATGGAATGCTATTACAGCAAGTGTAAGGAAGATGGGCACTGGCATATGTTCTCAATTAACTACACTGGACTGCTGGTAATAGCAAAAGACCTATATAAGCACAAGTTTCTGTTTATAAATTGTTTGGGTTAAAGCAGCTCTGGTAAAAAAAATCAAACTAATAACATAACTGCTTGGGCTTTATGGGAAATATTTAATAACAGGAAATGGCAAAACATTTCATTAAAATCAAGGAACCTGTTTCATAAATACTATTATGAAATGTCTGTGTGAAATGCTGCAGATGACGCACAGACTTCATATGCTGTATCATTCTAAATCCTCTACAATGGCAGAAAGTATATATAAGGCATTAAAATGAAGGTTATAAAAATAATTCAGGAAACTGGAACTGGCTGGCTAGCAGTACTACAACATATTTGATGGCAATAAGCAGACACATTTACGCAATTATGAAATTTACCTCACATGAATTAATGAGTGGAAAACGCATGTAAATGGACTTAACGGAATACTGGAAAGTCTCATGATACTGGTCCAAGATGATTTTCTTAAGTCAATCAAAATGCAGTTATGGAAAAAATTAAGTCTCTTTTTAGCCTGTATGATTGACTTTGTACACAGAGTCATCTGATGTCATCTGATGTAAAACCACTTAATCTCTAAACTGGAGACATGGTAGTAATTTAAATTTTTGCAAAACACACACAGAGAAAAAATGGAATTTGATTTATGTAACAATTTCTATAAAAAGGCAGAAATTTGCTCTTTAAGTTACAATTCCAAAGAAAATGTAGGTTAAAATTAACCATATTGACTACTATGAGATATTAAAATAATAAAACTAATAACTGTTATTTTTTCCCGTAGTCTTCTTTTTAGTATGAAATGAAACAATATAGTGGAAGAAGGTAAGTTAAGAGAAATAATAACAAATTACTATAAAAGAAGTATCACAAAAATACTAATAAAATAAATAACGACACTTATCTTTGCTCCAGGAGAATAAAAGCATTTAAATGTGGGTCTATATTACGATATCGAAAGCGGACACCTGTTCGTTGACCAATAAACAGGGAAATGTCAGTATTGTGAATCGCCACCACAGCGATTTTTTTCCTAGGGGAAAAAAATTGCTTGGGCATTGTTGTGGTTTTGCCCTTTTCCGCACTGTAGTGCGATCTTGGAGTTAGTATATTTAGTTGGGGCGGGAGGTAGGGCACAGCCCTCCACACTGGGGTGTGTGGGGCACAAAGCCCACCACTTTGTTAGATTTATAATGCTGTGTCATTTCTGCTTGGCCAAGCGATTTTTTCCCCCTAGGAAAAAATTCACTGTAGTGGCCGTTCTTGGAAATGCCAATTCAATATATATTGTTTGGCGAACACTGAGCTTTCAATGTCATAATATAGACCCTTTAAATGTAACCTATACTTACTTTATTATTTTATTTATGGATTTCATAATTAAATGAATGCTGCAAATAATAAATCTGTGCTTTATTATACCGGTTAATGGAAAATAATGAGAATAACTACCCATTGATTCAGAGGTATTGCAAAACATGTATATCAGATACACACAATAATAATTTTAACAGGAGATTGCTTATCAAATGAGGGCAAGTCAAAATTTTCATATCATTAGATATTGGCAGTAAATGGATCACCACATTTAAGGGAAGATCTGTATTGGTATCTGCAGGAAAAGATCCACACCATAAAGCAGGTGGGATGGAAAGTTTCAGAAGGCTATGTATGTAATAAAAGAAAACTTAAAATATTTCATTTTGCAGTGTATGTGAAATGATTTGGATATGTCTGCATGTTTGGTGGTTATTTCATTAGCTATCAGGAAAAAAATATTCCTGAACCAATCTAAGAAGTGTATTCAAGTAGTTTAAGTTTAGTTTATTAAAGTATCTAAGTAAAAAAATAATAAACAAGCAAGTTACAGTTAGATTATTTAGGAAAGAAAATGCTCTACTACGGAGTAATGCTTTGAGGGGTCACATGAAAGGGCATTATACGGCACATCTACCACTGTTTCAGTAGTGGATTCTATAAACTGAGTGCATGATAAGCAAATGATAGTCTTCTAGAAGATTCCTGGTAAATTATAGGAATAATTAGCAGCACCTTGCCTCTTAAGCAAACCAAATGCCTGGTATACAAATATTTAAGCCTATGAAACTTGGCCAGTGTCCTCCACTAAAATGGAGACTGATTGTTAGGCAGCAAATATATAACCTTAGAGAATACCTGATGAGTTGGTAACCCTCATCAGATGAAAATTTAAAAATACAGTTGGAGAGAGAGAGCATTCTCCAATCTGGGACCTGCTACCTGGAATCACATACCAGCAGAATCAGGGCAGAGAATACACTACAGCTGTTTGAATCTAAACTAAAATAACACCTGATGAAGGAATTTGCCTGCACATGGTTTAAGGACAATGGTTAAGGACAACAACAAAAGTGTCACATTTCCTAAATTACAAATGTCACCAAGTGGGACTGTCTCAGCAACCTTTTCAATAAGACACCAGTCAGAATGTAGCATAGAAGGTGCTATCAACTCACAAGTTCTAGAAATGTCTCTTATAGTTTATAATATTTTACATAAATTATTGTCACCCTCAAAATATAACACATTTCCTTCAAAACCTTGCAGACTATTCTAAGACATAGTGCAACATATGTAAGAATGTATGTACTAGTAGGACTTTTTTCAGCATACTTGCAAATTCAGTCAGTAAAATGACACGCATGATGTATAATGGTTTATTTGCATGTTTTGTTTTAAATTATATTATTTGTGTTTACACTATGCATGAATGTTTATAAACTTATATATTTGTGTACATTATGATGCCACGATGGTCTGGATCATTGCTGAAAAGGATCTACTGACCAGTCTACTTTCGCTAGTAACAAAAAGAATATAAATATAATAATAATAGGACACTGGAAGTTGTACAATTCATTTGGGACCCTGGGCATATAACACAAAACTCTTGAAGACAACATCAAATGTAGGTTCTACAGTTCAGGAATAGCATGCCCATGACAGATGATTCCTACAAAACAAAAACTGGATCAAGAATATCCGGGCAGGATGTTATTAGTCTAGTGTACCTGGACCCAGGATAAATAGCAAAAACTACATGCCCTTATCATAATGAGTGTATCAAAACTCAGCTCAAGAATATCCCAAAGGATCCTAGGTTATATGTGTAACTGTCATTTACATGACATGACATGAAAGTCTGCTCTTCAAATTTTCCCTTAAAACTAGCTGGTTTCTCAGTAGTAGCACTAAAATCTGAACCTTTGTGACTGGCACTTGCTCTTGAACCTGCTGTAAAGCACTAGGAAGCCTGAAACTGATACAAGCACTCAGCACTCCTTGTCAATAAGGAGAAATTAAACATAGGCACTAAACAGCCTACAATTGCAAAGTACCTTGCAAAGGTAAGGGAAAACAGCTCTTAAACCTTACAAAAAAGCACCTAAACAGGTATGTCCAAGGGTCAGCTTCTGGTGGTTTCTCCTGTCCACATGGTGAATCTGGGCATACTGGGGCAATGCGATAACTGCCTCATGTACACAGACAATCCTCTCCTCCTACCACCCAACACTACAACCTGCGAGAGATGCACTTACATAGCCAAACTGGAAGCAAAGCTCTCTCCGGTCAAGACTGTGCTAGACAGTCAAGAGGAGAAGGCTAACACCTGCATTACACCTCTAGCAACTCAAAGCCCTTCAAAACCCACACCATCAACTCCCACACATAGCAACACTAAACCCACATATGCGGAGGCCCTTAACATTAACCTGCCCAAGCAACAAGGACCTCTGAAGCCGAAACGCAAACAAACACCAATCACAACCAAAGTGACACATAGCTCACAACACCAGTGTGCCACCCAACAACAGCCCCTAAGGCAAGACAATGTACCCAACACTTTAGTCATAGGTGACTCTATAGTCAGGCACACTGATGTCCCACTCACCAGGCTGAACAAGGAGAAAATTACAGTCAGCTGCCTGTCGGGTGCCAGGATCCGCCACATAACGCATGCACTCAAGTCACTCCACAACAAGTACAAATATGACTCTGTCATTGTCCATGCTGGAGTAAATGACTTGAGACGTACCTCCCTGGACTACATGAAAAGAGACATGGAAGAGCTCTTGGATCATGTGACCCAGGCATGTATGATCCTAGCCCTGAGTAGCATCCTGCCTTCACCCAGAATGATACTACAGTATAAGGACAAAATGATTGACTTCAACAATTGGCTAAGCTTCTGGTGTCATTCAAAGGGGATCCAGTATTTGTCTGCCTGGGAAGACATGATCGACAAACCATGATGCTTTGCCAGAGATGGTTTGCACCTGTCAACCCTGGGATTCAGGTTACTGGCTAAAGCTCTTGCCACCCCTATAGTGCCTTTTTTAGGCAAGGTTCAAAGGATAAAACCACCACCGTAACAGATACAAGCATACAAAATCTGAAGGTAATGCTCCTCAATGCTAGAAGTCTAAACCTCAAAATGCACTCTCTCGAGGCACTCCTAAAAATGGAGAACATCGATATCTGTGCAGTGACTGAGACCTGGTTCAAGGCTCCAGATAGCACCCCTGCAATACCAGGCTACAATTCTTACCACACTTTTTGGCCACAAAACCAAGACCGAAACACTAAAGGTGGAGGAGTGTCCATATTTACCAAGGATATTCACACCTCCAGGCTAGTTGCCCAACACAATGCATCTGAAATTCTCCAGGTGCAACTGACACTAGGTAAGACTGAAATCCAAATTGTAGCTTGCTACAGATCCCCCACCATACCCCAAGATTCTCACTACACCTTCCTAAACATACTGGAAAATATTAAAATACAACCAAACACCCTAATACTAGGTGATTTCAACTACCCTGCCATTAATTGGGAAAACTACTCGGGTACCAACTCCTTTTCCCAACAGTTCTTGGAATTCATAAATTCCAATGCCCTGGATCAACTAATCCATTGTCCCACCAGGGGCTCCAATATCCTAGACATGGTCATTACCAACATGGGAGATAGATGCTCCACACCAGTGGTCACCCCCTCATTGGTCAGGTCTGACCATAAGCAAATCACCCTTGACATCCACATCCCACCCCCACCCCCCAGTAAGGAAACCTCCTTAAAAAACTTCTCCAAAGCCAACTTCATGCTACTGAAGTCAAAAATGACAAGCTTCACAACACCCACGCAGACGGGATCTGGAAGTTCGACTGCAGAATCCTACACTAAGGCACTGTACGAGCACATCCACTCGTGCATGAATTGTGCCATCCCAAATAGAACCAAGATGCTCTTCTCCAAAAAAAGGAAGCCAATCTGGTGGTCCCCTGCTATAAACAAACTATACAACAGAAGGAAGAAACTGTTGCAGAAAAGAGGAAAATCCCAGGATGCAAAAAAACTCCCTCATCAGCCTCAGTAAGAAGCTGAGATCCCTCATAAAATCCTCAAAAGCTAGTTACGAAAATAAAATTGCCAAAGATTCCAAAGACAACCACAAGGCATTCTATAGTTATGTCAAGAATCTAAATGGCAGATCTGCTCTGAGCTACAACAGAATGGCATTAAATATACTGATCCCAAGGATATTGCCAATATCCTGGCAGATCGATTTAGTGCCAACTTCACTCCCCTCTCACCCCCTAAAGGGCCCATCTCAATACCAAAAGATTGCCAAATTCCGATAATCACAGCCACACCGGTAAAAACAGCACTCTCCAAAGCTAAGAATACAGCATCCATGGGACCAGATGACATCCCAGGCTGTGTACTACATGAACTACAAAATGAACTGGCACCCTACCTAAGTGTCATGTTTAATCATAGCCTCACCTCAGGCTTCATGCCCACTGAGTGGCGCACAGCTACAGTTATCCTGCTCCACAAGGGAGGATCCACCTTGGATCCCAGGAACTACCGTCCCATCAGTCTGACAAGCCTGATCTGCAAGGGCATGGAACGCATTATCATGGAACTTATAAACAAAGACATTGGCAACCTCCAGACACTAGACCCCACCCAGTTTGGGTTTGTGAAGGGCTGATCTTGTGTCCTGAATCTGATTGACTTCTTCAAATCGGTCTCCAGAGCTGTGGACATGGATAAGGAAGTCCACACAGCCTATCTGGACCTCTTCAAGGCCTTCGACACCATCCCCCACTCTGGAATCATAGATAAACTTACTAAGCTGGGCATAACTCCCTACATTACTCGATGGGTTGCCAACTGGCTTACTGACAGAACCCAGACTGTAAAAGTACCCGACTCCAAATCCAGCTCCAGACAAGTGACAAGTGGAGTACCTCAGGGTTCAGTCCTGGGACCACTATTATTTGGCATCTACTTCTCTGAAGTACAGGCCAACACTAAGGGACTCTGGCTAACAAAGTTTGCAGATGACTGCAAACTGGGAGCCATTATTGAATCCCCAAATGATGTGGATATTCTACAAAAGGGCCTTACAGAAACAGATGCCTGGTACCAGAGCCATGGGCTCAAGCTTAATGCCAAGAAATGTATAGTCATCCCCTTTGGAAAAAAACACGTACCCATGAACTACCACATAGGTGGCAGGACACTAAACATCGAAAGTGTGATGAGAGACTTAGGGACACACATGGACAGTGGTCTCACTTTCGATAACCACATCGCCACAACAGTCAGGAAATCCTTGTACGTGGCACACCTCATCACTAAGGGCTTTTCATCCAGAAAAAAGGAGGTCATTGTCCCACTGTACTCATTCCTCATTAGACCCATTATAGAGTATAATGCCCCATTTGGTATGTACCTCACAAGACATCTGCAACAGCTGGAAAGGCCACAGAAATACCTCACTAAAAGAATCACAGGCCTAAAGCAGATGCCATATGCTGACCTCTAAAAAAACTCCAGCTATACTCTGTGGCATATCGTCTACTCAGAGGCGATCTCTGCTTAACATACAAGGCCATGTCAAACCCTGAGCTGTTGGACATGCTCCACTTAGAGAAATCCCAATCCCTCGAGCCACACGCTCCAAGTATCTAAACTTTATCATCACATTGAACAAAACATGCTGGAGGGATAGGTTCCTGACCCAGAGACTCCCCATACTCTGGAATAGACTGCCCATACATGTCAAGCAGAGCACCTCATTGGCCCTCTTCAAAAGGAACCTTGATGATTGGATGGGGGATAGGAAATTCACCCCGGGGATCATGTCAGTCGCTCTGCTAGACAGGGGCACAGAGAAGTAAATATTGTGGGAAAAAATTTCCAGGGAACTGTTATGGCTAGGCTTGCATAGGCCTTAGGGCCGATAGCCTAGTACCAACCTATGAACCTATGGTGCATTAGAACTAGCATCCATTTTGTGTGGAACAAGATAAACAACAAATCTTCGTGGCATACATTTTGCTGTATGATAGTTGCTTTAACTTAACTAGATATTCTGCTTTGTGAGCAATCAAGGAAAAAAGGGGATATGCTTTGATATTAGAATACCAGACTCTATACTATTTGAATGACTCAAATAGTGCTCTTTATCCAAGCATAATTTGTCTCTATTTATTCAGTCCTATTACCTAATCCAAATAGCACATAAACATTTTGGCAAGAGTTTGCAGCCATAATTTCACATGGAACCAAGTTTTAAACTCTCTTTGAAGGATTAGTTATGTCTGAGATTAATGCTATTGAGAGATGCCTAAGAAAAAGTGTTATCCTATTACACATAGATCCTTGATAAAGAGAGCTTGAGACATAATTGTTCCCACAGCAAAGCATGTTTTAGCAAGTAGAAAATGTTACTGCGGTCTCTAATTAATAACCTATTTGCAGTGGAATATAGGTTCATAGGTAGGTACTAGGCTATCTGCCCAAAGGCATTTATAAGCCTAGACAGAATGTGTTGGCTTTAGCCACCCCCTTAGATTAGTTCTCTGTGCCTGTGTCCAGCAGAGCCATTGAAGTGATCCCTGGGGTAAACTTTCTGTTTCCCATCCACTCGTCAAGATTTCTTTTGAAGAGTGTTAGCGAGGAGCTCTGACTGATGTAGATTGGGATCTTGTTCCAAAGGATGGGAAGTCTCTGGGACAGGAATCTATCCCTCCAGCATGTCCTATTTATTGTTGTAGTGAAGTTTAGATCCATAGAGCGTGTGGCTCAAGGTGATAAGATTTTCTTTAGATGGAGCATGTCCATCAATTCTGAGTTGGACATGGCTTTGTATGTTAGGCAGAGATCACCTCTGAGTAGGCGGTATGCAACCGAGTACAGCTGGAGTTTTTTCAGTCAAGCTGCGTAGGGCATCTGTTTGAGGCCAGTGATCCTCTTGGTGAGGTACTTCTGTGGTCTTTCCAGCTGTTGCAGGTGTCTTGTAAGGTACATCCTAAATGGGGCATTGTACTCTATGATGGATCTGATGAGTGATGAGTAGAGGAGCACAATGACCTCTTTTGATCTGGATGTGAACCCTTTTGTGATTCCATGTAGAAGGATTTTATAACCACTTTGGCAATGTAATTATCAAAGGTGAGATTACTATCTACTTGGGTCCCCAGATCTCTTATTACATCTTCCGTGTTTAGGGGACTACCACCTATGTGGTAGTTTGTGGGTAGTTTGTTTTTTTCCAAAGGGGATGACTATGCACTTTGTGGCATTTAGCTTGAGGCCATGATTTTGACACCAGGTATCCGTCTCAGTGAGACCTTTTTGGAGGATGTCTATGTCAGCCGGAAAGTCAATTAAAGCCCCTAGTTTGCAGTTGTCTGTGAACTTGGTCAGCCATAGTCCTCTTGCGCTTGCCTTTACCTCTGAGAAGTATATGCCGAACAGGAGGGATACTAGGACTGAGCCCTGGGGAACACCACTTGTAACCGGTTTAGAGTCGGACCTAGCTCCCACAACTCTCACCATGCAGGTTCTGTCCATGAGCCAGTTGGCAACCCATCTTGTGACGTAGGGGTTTATGTTTAGCTGGTGAGCTTGTCTATATTACCAGAATGGGGAATGGTGTCGAAGGCCTTTGCGAGGTCTAGGTAGGCTGTGTGTACCACCTTTCCCTCATCTATAGCCTTGGTAACTGTCTCAATGAAGTCCACCAGGTTTAGGAGACATGATCTTCCCTTAACAAAGCCGAACTGGGTAGGGTCCAGTGTTTGGAGGTTCCCAATGTCTCTGTTAATGAGTTCCTTGATGATGAACTCCTTGCAGACCAAGCTAGTCAGGCTTATAGAGCAATAGTTCCCGGGTTCTGTTGTGGTTCCACCTTTGTGATGCAGAATAACCATTGCTGTACACCACTCTATGGGTATGTAGCCTGTGGAGAGGCTGAATTTGAACAGTGTGTTTAGGTGAGGGGTTAGTTCATCTTTGAGCTTGTGTAGGACGCAGCCTGGGACACCATCCGGTCCCATTGATGCTGTATTTTTGGCTTTGGAGAGGGCTGTTTTAACCTGAGTGTCTGTGATTTCAAGGACTCTACATTCTTCTGGTATGGTTATGGGCCCTTTTGGGGGTGAAGTTTGCGCTGAACCTGCCTGCCAGGATGTTTGCGAAATCGGTCAGTTCAGTGTATTTTGTGCCATTCTGCACTAACTCCGAGCAGATCTGAGCATTGCCACTTAGATTCTTGACATAGCTAAATAATTTATTTTTATTTATTTATTTTACATTTGTTGACCGGGATGGTCCGACTGGATACATGTCCATTTTTAGTGGAGGCCCAGGGAGAAAAGCTCCAACATAGTCACAATTGCAGATTGTTACATATAGTAAACAATATGTGAGGAAAAAAATCAATTTACATACTGCTACAAAACATCCTAGCTATAGCAACCACAAAATACAAAAGTTCTCATACAGATTTTTAAAACATGCTAGCTTAAAAATAAAACAATTATAGATTTTGAGTTTAGTTTCTATACATTGTTCTTGTTTGGGGTTACAGGGCCCTTCCCTAGGTTGTCCATTTAGAAAAGATTTAAGGGCTTCCGTTTATGGTCAGAAATAAGTCAAGGGAATATAGAGTTAGATCATTTGAGAATAAAAGGTTAAAGTTTTTGAACTTGGATAATCCAGAGGAAAAGTATGACCTTGGTTTAACGAAGAGGAGCTAATCTGGGTTAGAGCATTGGCAGAGCCAATGTGACTTAAAATGGAGTTTTAGACTCTTCTTGAATTGGACTAAGGAGGTAGTAAGAGTAAGGTTGGAGGGGAGGGAGTTCCATATTTTTCCAATGGTGTTGGTAAACAGAGTATCACCCCCTGAGTTATAGGATTTGATTGTTTGGACAAGTAGCCTGTCTGATGAGCAAAGACAGCTTAGATTGGTGTAAGGAATTATTATATTTTCAGTGCAGGTGTGTTATCGGGTTGTTTAAGAATTTTAAATGCTTCTATGAGTTGGTTCAGCTGGAGAAGGTTTGGTAGTTCTATCCAGCCAAGGTTTTTTTAGGTTAAAACAGTGGTGTGTTCTATAGGGCATGCCAGTTGCAAATCTGGCAATATGATTATAATAGCATGAGAGTTTGTTTAGGTCAGATTTGTTAAGGTTAGTAAGCACGGGAGAGGCAAATAGAAGGGTAGAGAGAAGATGTGAGCGGGCAATGGCTGCTTTGGCCATTAGAGTTAGGAAGGATTTTATCCTGTACAATGACCCGAGTTTCTTGTTAACGGATTTAATGGTTTGGTTAATATGCATATCGAATCTAAGTTTATTGTCAATGGTAACTCCTAATAGTTTTGTATAGGAGTCTGGGGAGATGATAGTGCCATTGTTGGATTGTATGGTAAAAGATGTAGGAGAGGGTTTATGGGTTGGGTAGAAGAGTAGTAGTTTGGTTTTGTTTGGGTTTAAGATCAGGTGACGATCTGATAGCCAGTATTCCACTGTAGTAAAAGTGAGCTGGGTTGTAGTTAGTAGGTTAACTGGAGAGCTATCGGAACATACTAGCGTAGAGTCATCTGCACACTGAATGCAGGTGGCATCAGGGATGACTGTATGGAGGTCAGTAATAAAGACTGAAAAGAGTAGAGGTCCTAATATGGAGCCTTGAGGAACTCCTATGGTATTTGGTAACAGGCAAGCGAGCTTATTCTGCCACAGTACTGCTTGTTGCCTACCAGAGTGATAGGCATGAAACCAGTCGAGAGCTTGGTTGTCTAAGTACAGGGTTTTCAGAGTGTGGAGAAGTAGCTGGTGGTTAACCATGTCAAAGGCTTTGGACAGGTCCAGAAAGAGAGCTGAAGATATTTTTTTGTTATTCCAGTTATGGTTAATTATATCGATAAAAGAGAGGAGGGCAGTGGATGTACTATGGTGTAGTCTAAATCCATGTTGTGAGTTGGTCAGTAGTTTATTCTGGATGAGATAGTATAGAAGTTGTTTGTGCACATACTTTTCCATGATTTTGGCAAGTGGAGACTATATGGCTTTTGGCCTATAGTTTGATAGTTCGGTGGATGAGCTACCTTTATGGAGTGGTATAATGTAGGATATTTCCCAAATTGAGGGGATTGTGGCCTCTGTTATGGTTCGATTAATTAGGATCGAGATGGGGTATGCTATGACATCTGCAACTTTTGCAGATATTCGGCTGGGAGAAGATCTGCAGAAAGGGTAGTTGGCTTTAGCTTCTTCAATAAGGATCGGATAAAAGATGTGGAGACAGGTTGGTGGTTAAAGGAGAGTAGTGTCTTGGGTATAGGATCTGTTACTAAGGAGCAGGTGGTAGATAGTTGGTCGGCTAAGGACTGAATAGTCTCGGTAAAGAAAGTATTAAAGGTATTTGCTACTTCTTCTGGGCTTTTATCACATAATGTTCCTGAGGATTTCTCTGGATGGAGAAGATTATTTAAACCCACCCAGAACTTTTGAGGGTTGTTTTGATGTTTATATTGCAGATGGCAGTAATAGTTTTTTTTGTCAAGTGTGATGGCTTTTTTAGTCTCGTTTCTTAGCTGTTGGAATTTAATATGGTCTAGGGGTGACTTGGTTGTACGCCATTTGGCCCATGCTTTGTTTCTAAGTGTAATTTAGATTTAGAGTATTTTGTTAGCCAAGGTGCTATTTGTGTTTTAATTTTGATTTACCGTTTTGGAGCATGAGAATTAAGTATGGTAAGAAATGTGGCGTTAAAATATGTTACTGCCTCATCTAGGGGAAGGTACTTTAGATTTGACCAGTTACATGATTTGAGTTCCGTTTGGAATTTTGTGGGTTCAAAATTTTTCTTGTTTCTGACAGACCTGTAAATGGGTAATTGAGAGCTGACTGTTTTGTCTTTCCTTATGTATGTGATGAGGTGATCACTAAGGTCATTGGGAAGAGTCCCAAACATGTACATATGGAGATGACTGTTAATGAGTATCCAATCTAGGATACTCTCTTTTTGGTTAGAATTACCTATTCTGGTGGAGGAGGATATGATCTGTGAGAATCCATGGAGGTTTATATGGGTGGGGTTGGAGTCTAAATAGGTTCCAGTCAATATTAACATCGCCCAGAACAATAGTTTCTTGAGGGTAGTTGTTAAATATCCAATTAAGAGTGTTCTCCAGTGTGTCAGAGTTGTTCCCAGGGGGGATGTAGATCCCAATTAGATTTACGCTTTCTTGTTTGTTCAGTTGTAGTTTTAGTGCTAATATTTCAGCATTGGAGATCTGGGGTGGTTGAATGGGGTTAACTATGACGTTGTGTGCTTTTATATAGCATGGCTATCCCACCTCCCTTCTTCTTTGTACGATCAGACCTGTGTATATTATACCCAGGTGGTAAGATCTCATTATCTTTGGTTGATGGCTTAAGCCAGGTTTCTGTTAGACACATTATATCAGGGAGGTAAGTTGCTAAAAGGGCATGCAGGTTATGTACCTTGTTGTCTAGGCTTCTTATGTTTAGGTGGCAAATTAGGAGGGAGTTAGATGACCTGAGAGAAAATGGTGGGCTAGTAGAGTTTGGGGTTGAGGATGGGCCTGGGTTAGGATGGATATCTCTGTCTTTAGTTATATTTTTTCTTAGGTAATCTAATAGTCTCATGAGTTTAAATAATAGTTTTTGACCATATTTGCCTTGTGGTTATTTTTAGAGTCCCTGGCAATTTTTCTTTCGAAGCTTGCCTTGGATGATTTTATGAGGGATTGTAGTTTCTTGCTGATACTGATAGAGGTGTCTTCCTTTCTTGGGATTTTACTCTTTTCTGTACTAGTTTTCTCCTTCTATTGTATAGCTTGTTTATGGCAGGTGTCCACCAGACTGGTTTCCTTTAGTTGGAGGAGTGAGTCTTGGTTTTGCTTGGGATAGCACGATCCATGCATTCTTGTAGGTGCCCGTAGAATGCATTAGTAAAGGATTTTTCAGCTTGGACAGCATTATCCTTTAGCATGGGGGCTTTGAAACTTTCCACCTCAGTCTTAAGTAACGTGAAGTTTGTTTTTGAAAGTTTTTCACTGTGGTTTGCTTGTCTGGGGGTGGGTGCAGTATGTGGATATCCAAAGTGATTTGTTTATGGTCAGATCTAATCAGTGAGGGGTTGACCTCTGGTGTGGAACACCGGTCACCCATGTTGGTGATGACCAGGTCCAATATGTTGTCACCTCTGGTGGGAGTGTTGACCAGTTGAACCAGGGCATTTGAGTTTATAAATTCTGGGAAATGTTGGGCAAGGGAGTTATTACTTGAGTAGTTCTCCCAGTTAATGTTTGGGTAATTGAAATCGCCCAATATTAGTGTGTTTGGTAGGACCTTTATGTTTCTCAGTGTTTCCAGAAATGCCAAATGGGGGTCCTGGGACATGGTGGGTGATCTGTAACAAGCTACAATTTGAATTGCAGTTTTGACCATTGTTAGTTGCATGTAGATGATCTCTGAAGCATCGTGATTTGCCACTAACCTGGAGGTGAGGATATCCTTGATGAATATGGATACGTCCCCACCTTTTGTATTGCGGTTTGGGTTCTGTGGCCAAAATGTATGGTATGAGTTGTAGCCTGATAGTGTTGGGGTGCTCTCTGGAGCCTTAAACCAGGTTTCTGTTACTGCACATATATTGATTTTTTCCATACTGAGGAGTGCCTCGAGTGCGTGCATTTTGAGGTTTAGACTTCTGGCATTGAGTAGCATTACCCTCAGTTTGTTGTTACTTGTGCTATTTATAGTGGTGGGTTTGTCTTTTGAGCCTTGCCTAAAAAAGACAGTATGGGGGTGGCAAGAGCCTTGGCCAGTATTCAAAAGCCTAAGGGTCACAGGTGCAAGCCGTCTCTAGTGAAGCAGCATGGCTTGTCGAGCATGTCATCCCAGGTGGACATACACTGGATCCCCTGTGAATGACACCAGAAACTTAGCCATTTGTTGAAATCGAGATTTTTTTCTTTATACCATGGTATCATTCTTGGTGAGGGCAGGATGCCACTCAGGATCAGGGTCATACTGGCATGGGCTACATAATCAGAGAGCTTTTCCATGTCTCTTTTCATGTAGTCCAGGGAGGTATGGCTCAGGTCATTCACACCAACATGGACAATGATAGAGTCATATTTGTACTTGTTCTGGAGTGACCTGAGTGCTTGTGTTATGTGGCAGATCCTGCATCCACCAGGCAGCTAACAGTAATCTTCTCCTTATTCAAACTAGTGAGTGGGACGTCAGTGTGCCTGACTATAGAGTCACCTATTACTAGTATGTTGGGTATGTTATTTGCCTTAAGGGCTGTGATCACATGGCACACTGGTTTTGTGAAGTATGTGTTTCATGGTTTGTGTTGGGTGGTGGAGGTTGCTTGGATGTTTGCTTTGGAGGTCTCTGTTGCTTTTGCAGATTTTTATTTAGAGCCTTTGAGTATGGTTTCATGTATTTATGTGTGTTTTTTGCCGGTGCTAGTTTAATGGGTCTATGTGGGACTGGTGGTGTGATGCAAGTATTTCCCTTCGCCTCTTGACTGTCTGATCCAGTCTTGGGTTGAGAGAGCTTAGCCTCCAGTTTGGCTGTATAATTACATCTCTCGCATGTATTAGTGTCTGGTGGTAGGAGGAGAGAGTTGTCTGTGAACATTAGGCAGTTGTAACATTGCCTCAAAATGCCCAGATTCACCAGTTGGACTGGAGAGTAAACCTGAAACTGCCCTTTGGACAAGGCTGGATAGGTACAGTGAACTGTTTTACTGAATGCCTGGTAAGGTTGAATAGAGAGCCTTGTCCTTCTGTACAATACAGGAGGGTCTAGTGCTTGGGTTTATAAGTGCTTGCTATGAGTCTTGAGCAAGTGCCGTGCTGACAAATGAATGGCTTGAGTGCTTAAGTTGAATGTTTGTCCTTTGTGGAGCTAGGAATAGTTATACCCTAGCTAACCGGACTGCAAAACCGGGCAAATGCGGTTTTTATAGCAGGGAAATGAAAGAGATAGAAATTAGCCCAAAATGGCCAATAAACTACTAATTTCTGGGCTGAAACCACTCCTCCAGGGACAGATAGGCTGCTCAAAGCTCCCCTCTCTCACAGGTGAACAGAGAAGCTTCCTTCTATCCAAGTAAGGTATGGGCAAACACAGAGATTTGTAACACAGCCTTGAATTCAGCACTTACCTGAAAACTGGACTATACTAGCTTAGAAAGGCGGGAAACAAGTATATTTTGTTTTTTTTTGTTTGTTTTTTTTTTTCAGAAAATAAAGTAGATACAGTCACAAAAACACTTTAAATGCACAGAAAAGGATACTTATTGTTATATATCGCAGATCAGAGTTGTAGTCAATGCCCCTAGTAATAAAGTAGGAAGAAACACAAATACAGTAAAAGCAGATGAATAAAGTGCAATTTATATATATATATATATATATATATATATATATATATATATATATATATATAAAACAATATAAAACGAACAAACTGATTTAAATAAGTTACCCAATTAACCAGAAAAAAAGCACAAAACTGAGCCCTGTTCCAGCAGTCTTCAATCAGACAAGTTCTAACTGTACACTCCTGCTATTAGGGTGCAGGGAACCTTCTCCAAAAAAAGATGGCCTGGATCAGTGCTCAAGTTATACAAACAAAGCTAGGTTCAGCAGGCCTGAATCTGGTCTATGCTACAGCAACAAGGCGCACCAATTTCAGCCAGAGGTCTGAACCTTTAGGGTATGTGGGATGACAGGCAGATTTGTCTCTTTAAGGATAATGAGGCTTGCTCCACATTTCTAATATCGACTTTTCTGTAGTTATAAAAGCTAGAGGTGCCTTCAGACATAAGGTATGAACAGTAATGTACAAAGTGCAATAAGAATGTGGCTTTGTCTAGAAATTATGTTTCTAAGCAATGAGCATATACTGAGTCACATATTATTTTGAATATGATAAGTATGCCATGACCAGTTGACTGTGGTACTTCAGTTCTTGATATGGTCAGCACTATTTAAATTAGTGTTGTCAAGCATTTAGGTGAATGGTTAATTACCCCCAACAAAGTGCATCTTGATGCATTGCTTTCGTCCTATTGAAATTCCCTTAGTTAACTGTTGACACATTATGATCATTTTTCCTAAAACTAAAATGAAGCTAATTGTTCAAAATGCACAGATTTATGACTGTCAGCACACATGTACAGTAGCATTTTTAAGTTCTAGGGAAGCCGGTATGCTTGTCTGCCAACCTTGCAGTGTTGAATTACTTGCATTTGGCACATGTAGCATGTTTTGGAATTTTATGGTCATGAATCATGAGTCAAAACTAGCTCTTGAAACGATAAAATTATCTTTATATGTCATAGCTGTTAGTGTAATTCTAGTTGTTCTTTTGACAAGCCTGCAATGTTTCAGACTGCTCTATCTGCTGCATTGTTTTCAGTGAAAACAGGGAATAAGGCACATTTCCCATGTGTAGCCTGTTATAAGTGTAGTATGAATAATCAGTCAGGCAATCATAAAGTAATGTGTACATACATATCTTACTGTAATGCAAAGTGATTTCACATGCTAAGAATTTTCTTCTGTCAAATGCAGTGATTAATTTCATGTTTATTTCTGCATATCATCTGAAGTTGCTGCTTATCTGGTCTGCACTTAAGATTTTTGCTCAGTGTTCAGGGATCTGTTTTGCCTTCTAATAATGCCCCTGCCCTGAGTTTGTAAGCCTACATTAATATCACCATTTACT
Organism: Protopterus annectens; assembly: GCF_019279795.1. Taxonomy (NCBI): domain Eukaryota; kingdom Metazoa; phylum Chordata; order Ceratodontiformes; family Protopteridae; genus Protopterus; species Protopterus annectens. The sequence continues at coordinate 328,986,876 of NC_056728.1, forward strand.
AACTTTTTAAAATGCTTCTTCCTTTGTCTATGAGTTCTCTGCTTTTTGAAATAGTCAACAGTATAAACAACTCACAAAAGTTATACTAAAGTGTCTTAAATTGTACTTTATCAAAAACATATTTTAGAATAATAAGACTTTTATTCACCAATGTTCTAAGGCAAATAACCAGCATTATGAGGCAGGCAAATAGCATAAAATGTAAATATACTGCTTAATTTAGCATTTTTTCTAATTGTTCTAAGTCTTGCCTTATTTATTAGATAGATATATAGATATATATATGGATAGATGGATAGATAAATAGATGGCTGGATGGCTATCTGGCTGGATAGATAGATGGATAGATAGATAGATAGATATATAGATAGATAGATAGATAGATAGATAGATAGATAGATAGATAGATAGATAGATAGATAGATAGATATGCCTGGACATTGCAAAGTGAAAGCAGTTATATAGTAGACTGCAGAAGCTGGATCAATGGCTTACAGAGACTACGACATTATATCCGTAGCAATAGGTGACCTATACATCTCAGTCATATGTATTCTGCAAAAGAAGACAAAATATGTAGTGACGACATCTCTGCTCCCTCATGAATTCCGCAAGTTGGCCTAAGTGGTAGTTGTTTGAGTGGGGTGGACTGACCTAGAAATATTTTTGACATGACATTTCGTCCTACATCATGTACTTTAACTTCCAATCCATGAAACTAGGGTAGTCCCAGTGGCAAGACATACTCAGCTAGGCTCCTGAAAAATAACAGAATAAGGCAATGTTTCTTCTGGATTTTGTGCCTTTGATGTAAGTTAACAGAATGCTGTGCATTTCACAAGCTTATTGTTCAAAAGATACTGCCATGAAAATGTATTTACTAATACAAACCAAAAGATGATAGCAGACCCAAGGTGACTCTGTCATCAGGTATAGGCTGTAGAATGCCCAGAGCCTGTAAAACAAAATAGGCCAACAGCAAGATTCTCAGGGACTAGTTGCAGCAGACGTAGGACAAGAGAATAATCATATGCCTTGGATAAATGTTTAACTGGGAAACATTCAGCTCACCAAAAGCTGAACGTATCAAGACTTACCTTCACAAGATTCAGTCCCATTGACACACTAAAGTGTGATATAATAGGTAAACTCCAGTAGTGTCTTAAGACATTGAGAATTAAGAAATGAACATCTCAGCCGAAAACATTAAAATGAACTGTTCTCACCTCACTGAAATGGGTTGCAATGACCCATACTGAATCCATTTAAACCATGGTTAAGGACAAAAAGGAATGTCCCTAAAATGAAACCATCTACTTCTCCACTGTTAATTTTGAAGACTCTAGCTGTTAAATATTGCAGTCTAGTAAATTATGAGTAGTGCTATTGCTAAATTCCATCACTGTACCCTCTTCAACTGAATTTACCTCCCACCCCCACCCATGTCCTGATCAGAGAGTCTGAGGCTCTGAGAACAGAATGATGCAGTGATCCTGGAAGAACACAAACGCTGAAAGACTTACATTTCTGTTTGATACCAGTGCATCAATAGTTGAACACAAATAGGGGTAAGAGAGCAAGGAAAATGGATGTTAGATCCAAATCCTGTGAGCTAGACTGAATTTTAATGAATAACTCTCAGTTGTATCCTTTCCTCTAATAACCTGCTAGTGTGAACGCTGGCTCTAGATGATTGCCACTGTTGAAGTGGCACCCCAACCCCATGTGCAAAAATGGGAAAAGGAGTTGTGGCTGGATGGGTAGACGGATGGAGGGATGGATAAGCCATGGAACTTGACGAACTTGGCTTTCTAAACATCCCCTTCCTTAAAAGTATTACTAGCTGGTAAATGTGCAAGGAAATGTAAGCCCTTGCCCTGTGTGAAATACTGAAGGAGATATCCCATCTATCTGTCTTGAGCTGGCAAGAAACTGAAATGTCCAATGTTTAATTTTTTTAAAATAATGCACCTGACCATTAAGAACTTCTTGGATTCTGAGAGATGTACTCATTTTTCCTGTGTTCATATAGGTTTTCTCTGGGTATTCCAGTCTTTTTTCTTAGATTCTGAAGACACTGTGCTTTGGTTGATTGTCTGCTATTTTAACAAATGTCCCCTGGTTTGTATTGAGGAGGTCTTCTTTCTACATGTACACTATAAAGGAGTTATTGGTTCAAAGGGGCTATCCTGGTTCACAAAGGGAAGTAAATAAATGAAAAACATCATGTTCTTATAAAGAACAGAAGTTTATAAACTTTGACACACTGGGCAAGTATGCAGGAGTTTGGGATCCTTGCCATTGTACAGTAATCAGCCAACAATAACATCTGGAATCAGTTATCTTCAGTTTCAAATAAGCACTGATATGTACAAAGAATGTAGCAATATTAAAATAAATTGTGGGTTCCTATAAAAGAAACCATGATGACAAAAGGCAAATAAAAGTGTTTATATTTATTGGCAGTGGCAGATCCATTAGGACCATGGTAAACAAAAAGGAATCTAGTGGCAGAGACTGATTCTCATGTCTTTGAAAACTTAACCTGGACTCTCATTTGATATGTGTTCAGAACGAAATGTGTCTAAACTGAAATAGGCATCAAGAAAGATCACTAAATCTCTTGGTATTCTTCATAAACTGATGCTTATTTATATACAGGATTAAAATGTAGTAATATCTTGAATTTACAAATACTAAAACTTAATTAATTTAAAAAAGTCCAGCCTGCTTTCACATGGGTTTTGCAGTCATCTCTGAAACTCTGGCTGGGATTCATTTAACATATTGGTAATTAGATAGCTTGCTGGGGGGTTGTGGCATGCCAAAGCCAATGATCTGCTCTCTCTCGTGGGGACGGTATGAGTTCCTTCTGAGCAGTGCTGTCACCTACTGAAAGGCAGATAGCTGCACTGATGTACTCCTTAGCACACAGCCAATTGTTGTTAGTAGGCAAACACTGTTTAGTAGCCATGTCTTAGGGGAGCAAATATCAAGGAATCAGTACCATATCTCACAGGTGTACCTCATTATGAGAAACATTTCTCATTTTGAGTCTTAAAAAGTCCATGTTCCTTAATGTTCCTATTGAAGTAGGCTGTTAGACACTCATGCCAAGAGCTCTTTTAGCTAATACCTATGGTAAATAATTCTGAACCACATTAATTTATCAAAATAATGTTTTATAAGTACAGTGGGACACATTTAACCATCCTCTCGGCTTTCTAGTTGAAGTTGTTAGTAAGCTGTTCACTCGCTGCTTTGCACAAACAAAGCTTCTAGTATATGTCATGTTTTATAAAACATTTAAATAATGGCATAATGGAGTAACAGCAAGTGATCTGTATCAGCCTTCATCCGACTAAATCAATCTGAATCAATCACTTTCTTATTATGCAATATCCTGGGATAAAATATTCATGGAGCTAACACTAAATTACAAAATGTCAAATGTTATTGCTATTACAAATCAATTTATCACATATTTTAACACTGTGTGAAAACCTTCATAGTCTAAAAGGAAACATAAGAATGTATTACAGTTCATTTTATTGAAACCATTAATTGCTGAAATTTGCTCCTTTCTCTAATCACTGTTCATGCATAATTGGTGTGATTATATTTAAGCAAGTGGGTGATGGTTGTGGGGTGCCAGTGCAAAACTGCTTGCCTTAATTTTGAAGGGCACTTTCAATTGCATGTGCCATGATGAGAAGAAGTTAACAATAAGATGTCATGAGTCTGATCCGATACCATCTGAATAATGAAAATAAGGATTGTTAAATTTAATGAAGAATGTATACTAAGATGTAATGAATCTTGTCTGATACCATGCTAATAATCAAAATAAGGGGTGTAAAATCTAACGAAGAATTTATGCCATTTAGCAAAGCAGTGCAAAATGTATAAATAAATTGTAACTCAATTTTTCAGTTTATTAATTCTATACAATCCTCACCCCAAAGAAATGAAGCCTACGTGTAACAGAATTTAATGTTTATTTGTATTATATACGTCATAGTATGATTATGTGTTTATGAATTACAAATGCTTATGAACTCTGACATACTGGGCAATGATACAGAAGTTTTGGAACTCTGCCAGATAATAACCAGCCAAGAATAATAGTCAAAATGTATTAACAGGTTTTAAAATAAACACTGTTGTGAGGTCAGAATATAACAGTATTGAAGGAAACTACCGGACTCCCACAGATAATCAGATTAACAACTAGTGACCAATTGTAAACTACTGTAACCTTAAGTTCTCACTTACTTTAAACTGCTTTATTTAGGTTTGAGATTAGTCACTAAAGACATGCAAGCATTTTTGGCAAGAAAGTGTCTTGCAAAAAATGTCCACATAAATGTTTTGCACAAGATTTACTTGTAGCAACACATAAAGAAACTTTAAGCACAAGGAAGTTATTAGTATATTGCAGCTTATGTATGCTGCTGTCCAATATTATAAATCTCTGCACTTGTGGTGATAGTCTTTTAAATAAATGTTTTATGAAATAAAAATAATCACTTACATTTATCACTAGAAGGATATGATTGAAAAATAGTTATAAAATATTAGTTAAAAAAAAGCTACGCCTATTCAACAGAATAGTTCTGCCAAATACTAAACACACATGTGTTATGAACATAAGCAGGAGCACTTATAACTATACCACATACATTACTTTATGTTTCTCCAGTACTAACAGATCTAAATAAGACCGACCTCAACAAACTTTTTACATGTTACAACAGAGTCACCAGGTTCACTGCCAACACCAAATCACAATCCCACCACTGCCAATCCCTACTTACTTGACACTGGCTTGAACTCCTCAACCTAGTTCAATACCATCAGCTCAGCATAGCTCACAAATTACTACACTATCCCGATAAAAACCCTGCTCTATCTGGCCTACTAAACTTCTACAATTCAAATAGACAATTACACTCCACCAGTAAAGGGCTGATAGAACAAAATTCCATGTAGAAACACCTGGAATAGCCTCCCTTCTGACATCAGACTACAAAACATAACTTCCGCTTTAAAACAACTCCTTAAATCTTACCTTCTCACCAACCGGCTATGCAACTGCAATGGCCCGCTATAAACGTTCTTTTGTATTTAAGTGATGTGCTCAACATTGCTCATTTCCTTAAACTTCCTATGAATGCTACTAATGTGTACCACAAATGCGCTTTGTAAATATTGTACATACGTTGAGTCTTTTTAATTCCCTCTCTGACACTCTAACACTATGGTCACTAAACAATCAAATTGCAATATATCTCCCGTGTTTAAACAGAGTTCTCTACAACATTGTTTTAACTTTTGTAACTCCTGGGTTTAAATATAATTAGTTTCATTTTTTTTGTAATATGTTATTAACTGCAGTCTTCATATCAAACTCTGTAACTATCACTACTAAATATTGTTACTATTGCAATTTTGTTGAGCTTTTCTCCCCAGGCCTCCGCTGAAAATGGACACCTGTTGTCCAGTCAGACTATCCCAGTAAACAAATGTCAAATAAGTAAATGAACATATGCAAAGAAACATGTGCATTGTGTAACACATAGCCATCTATGCAAGAAGAAAAATAAGTGTGTAACTAGAGCTACAAAATAAGAACACCTAACAAGCAACAGTAAATAAATAAATAAGTTAGAAAATATGGTTTCTGTATGGAGAGAAGAAGAAACTTATACAAACCAAGACAAGTCAAAAACATTAAGAAAGTTGTTAAAATAAAGATCCAGCAGTAGAGGTAACTTGACTAAGAGAGGTCTTGGAGTCAATCACTCATTTTCTCTTCCCCTGAAATATTCCTTCAGTGGTGTTTATAACTAATATGTATCATGATGTTATATGAGAATTTATGCAGTGCTAGTAATCAGATAAACCTCTCAATAAAAAACACTTATTTTCTGCTCTGCCAAGTAACACATTACAATCATTTTGCCCAGGTCATCAAGTGATAACAATATCCTTAACTTCTTATAGTCATCAGCCAAATCTACCTTTATTCTGGGTCATTACCACAGGTACATTTACAGTGCACTAAGAAGCTTTGCTGTCACATATCTTAGCACTAAGGTCACCTAGGACAGCAGCCCACATTCAGTGACAAAAAATTACATTAAATAAAAGCTACCACTCAAAATATTGAAACACAAAGCAAAGGGCTTCCAACAAACACCACTCAAAATGCTAGAGCTTCATAAACACATGCGCAGTGGCTGTATAAAGTGGAACATCCCAGAATATAAGTGAAACCAACATGCATGGCAGTACACTTGCTGATGCTCAGAATAACTTGTACTGGAGGTGGGCTGCAGAGATGGCAGTGAAACATGATACTGAAGAGAGGGCAGGCAAAATTAAAGACTGATAGCAAGGAAGCTGAAGAGGCATATGCTCACACGCATTTGTGCGTGTGTGTATGTGCGGAAGGGATATGAAACTCAAAATCAGACTGTGAACTATTTATTTCACGATGTTGAGTTGTATTATAATAATAATAATTATTATCATTATTATTTTTATTATGTGTCCGGGTTAACAACGACCGCCACCAGTACTGTTAGCCAGCAGGGTGCTGGTGGAAATTGGGCTACTGTTGGCCGAAGAAGAAGAGGAGGGGGAAGGCATGCCCGAAGGCAGGAAGAGAGGAGGAAGGTTAGGAGTGTAGTACTGAGGGTAGGAACTTTGAATGTTGGCAGTATGACTGGTATAGGGAGAGAACTAGCTGATATGATGGACAGAAGGAAGGTTGGTATATTGTGTGTGCAAGAGACCAGATGGAAGGGAAGTAAGGCCAAGTGTATAGGAGGCGGGTTCAAATTGTTCTATCATGGTGTGGATGGCAGAAGAAATGGGGTAGGGGTTATCCTAACGGAACAGTATGCCAAGAGTGTTTTGGAGGTGAAGAGAGTGTCTGATAGAGTGATGTTTATGAAGCTTGAAATTGATGGTGTAATGATGAATGTTGTTAGTGCATATGCTCCACAAGTTGGGTGTGCGATGGATGAGAAAGAAAAATTTTGGAGTGAGTTGGATGAAGTGGTGGTGAGTGTACCCAAGGGTGAGAGACTAGTGACTGGAGCGGACTTCAATGGGCATGTTGGTGAAGTGAGCAGAGGGAATGAGGAAGTGATGGGTAGGTATGGTGTTAAGGAGAGGAATGCAGAAGGTCAGATGATTGTGGATTTTGCGAAAAGGATGGACATGGCTGTGATGAATACGTATTTTAAGAAGAGGGAGGAGCATAGGATGATGTACAAGAATGGAGGAAGATGCACACAGGTGGATTATATCCTATGTAGGAGGGTCAGTCTGAAGGAGATTGGAGATTGTAAATTGGTGACTGGGGAAAGTGTAGTTAAGCAGCATAGAATGGTGGTCTGCAGGATGATGTTGGTGATCAAGAAGCAGAAGAGTGTGAAAGCAGTGCCAAGGATTAAATGGTGGAAGTTAAAAAAGGGTGATTGTGAGGTGGAGTTCAGGGAAGAGTTAAGACAGGCACTGGGAGGCAATGAAGAGTTACCGAATAGCTGGATAACTACAGCAGAGCTAGTAAGGGAGACTGCTAGGAAGGTGCTTGTTGTGACATCTGGACAGAGGAAGGAGGACAAGGAGACTTGGTGCTGGAATGAGGAAGTACAGGAGAGTTTACGGAGAAAGAGGTTGGCGAAGAAGAAGTGGGATTGTCAGAGAGATGAAGAAAGTAGACATGAGTATAAGGAGATGAGGCGCATGGCAAAGAGAGAGGTGGCGAAGGCTAAGGATAAGGCATATAGAGAGTTGTATGAGAGATTGGACACTAAAGAGGGAGAAAAGGACCTGTACCGATTGGCTAGACAGAGGGACAGAGCTGGGAAAGATGTGCAGCAGGTAAGGGTGATAAAGGACAGTGGGGGAAACGTACTCACAAGTGAGGAGAGTGTGTTGAGTAGATGGAAAGAGTACTTTGAAGGGCTGATGAATGAAGAGAATGAGAGAAAGAAAAGGTTGGATGATGTGGGGATAGTGAATCAGGAAGTGAAGCAGATTAGCAAGGAGGAAGTAAGGACAGCTATGAAGAGGATGAAGAATGGAAAGGCTGTTGGCTCAGATGACATACCAATGGAAGCATGGAGGTGCTTAGGAGAAATGGCAGTGGAATTTTTAACCAGATTGTTCAATGAAATTTTGGAAAGTCAGAGGATGCCTGAGGAGTGGAGAAAAAGTGTTTTGGTACCTGTCTTTAAGAATAAGGGTGATGTGCAGAGCTGCAGTAACTACAGAGGGATAAAATTGATCAGTCACAGCTTGAAGTTATGGGAAAGAGTAGTGGAAGCTAGGTTAAGAAGGGAGGTGATGATTGGTGAGCAGCAGTATGGTTTCATGCCAGGAAAGAGCACTACAGAGGCAATATTTGCTCTGAGAGTGTTATTGGAGAAATACAGAGAAGGTCAGAAGGAGTTGCATTGTGTCTTTGTGGACTTAGAGAAAGCATACGACAGGGTACCTAGAGAGGAGTTGTGGTATTGTATGAGGAAGTCGGGAGTGGCAGAGAAGTATGTAAGAGTGGTACAGGATATGTACAAGGGTAGTGTGACATTGGTGAGGACTGCAGTGGGAGTGACAGATACGTTTAAGGTGGAGGTGGGATTACATCAAAGATCAGCTCTGAGCCCTTTCTTATTTGCAGTGGTGATGGACAGGTTGACAGATGAGATTAGACAGGTGGCCCCGTGGACTATGATGTTTGCAGATGACATTGTGATATGTAGTGAGAGTAGGGACCAGGTTGAGGAGACCCTGGAGAGGTGGAGATATGCTTTAGAGAGGAGAGGAATGAAGTTCAGCAGGGCTAAAACAGAATATATGTGTGTAAATAAGAGGGAGGGTAGAGGAATGGTGAGGATGCAGGGAGTAGAGTTGGTAAAGGTGGATGAGTTTAAGCATTTGGGATCAACAGTTCAGAGTAATGGTGATTGTGGAAGAGAGGTGAAGAAGAGAGTACAGGCAGGGTGGAATGGGTGGAGAAGAGTGTCAGAAGTGATTTGTGACAGACGGGTACCAATAAGAGTGAAAGGGAAGGTCTACAAGAGGGTAGTGAGACCAGCTATGTTATATGGGTTGGAGATGGTAGCATTGTCGAAAAGGCAGAAGTCAGAGCTGGATGTGGCAGAGTTAAAGATGTTAAGATTTGCACTGGGTGTGACTAGGATAGACAGGATTAGGAATCAGTATATTAGAGGGTCAGCTCAGGTTGGACAGTTTGGAGACAAAGCAAGAGAGGCGAGATTGCGTTGGTTTGGGCATGTGCTGTGGAGGGATGCTGGGTATATTGGGAAAAGGATGCTAAGGATGGAGCTGCCAGGTAAGAGGAAAAGAGGAAGGCCTAAGATGAGGTTTATGGATGTGGCGAGAGAGGACATGCAGGCGGTTGGTGTGAAAGAGCATGATGCAGAGGACAGGAAGAAATGGAAACAGATGATCTGCTGTGGCGACCCCTAACGGGAACAGCCAAAAGAAGATGATGATGATGATTTTTATTATTTGTAGTGTTTGTCTAATGTGATATATAAAATGCTTACCCAGGTTATATAGGCTCTAAGCATAATGAGAAATGAACAAGTATATTATTGTAACAAAATTAATACTAGTATAAATACAATGCTTTAACCTTTATTACAATAGGTAGCTATACCCGAAAGCCTGAATATGCAAGTATATCTTGCAGTTGTTTAGCTAATTCTCTTTTAACCTATTTTGTATTTGTGTGACAGTTTATATAACAGAATCAACAAGCTTGATGCTTCTAATTGGAGCCATACTTAAACTGGAAGCAAAATGCAGCATGCAATTTCATTATGTTTTACTGAAGGCAGACATAGTCTAGATCATTCATTTATTTTTCAGACTTTGGAATGGGAGATGTATGGGTTATCAACTATTTATACTTCAGGGCATAGTCTGAAGGGTCTGCTGACCTCTGCTTTTCCTAAAGCTTCAATTTGCCCATTCTTGAAAACATGAAGTATTTGGTTATCTATTTATCTATCTGTCTATCAATCTATCTATCTATCTATCTATCTATGTAATCCATTTGTTTATTTTTGTTTGCTTGTTAACCAGTGTATTGGACTAATCTAAGAGGATCCATTTCAGACATAGCATGGATGTTACATAGCTTTAGGGAAGGGGGTGGATTTTTTGGTTTAGGGAGCAAGTAGGATCTTTAGATTTAGGGTGAGGGAGAGGAATTTAGGTTTAGGGAGTGAGGTGGAGTTTTAGGGTTAGGATTTAACTGTGGATTTTAGGTTTAGGGAGAGGGAGGGGAGTTTTTGTTTAATGCGCAATCTGAAACTTTAGGTTTTTGAGTGGAAGTTTGATAGTTATGGTTATGGTTAGGGAGCAAGAATTCAGGTTAAGGTTGAGCCAGGTTGGGAGCCTTAGAGTTAGAGTAAGAGTTCTGAGATGGCTATGCAGTTTACAAGGGTCAGGTTGTGGGAGGGCTTTGTAGTTCACCAGGGTCAGGTTAGCAGTAGGTAGAACACTTTCAGTTCAGACCAAGATCCAGCAAGGAAATGTTTTGTGAAATAAAATTGCACATGCACTTGCAGTAGACCCATAAAATTGCCCAGAATGATAGCAATAGTCAAGAAGTATACAATTTGGTGGGGATTGTACAAGCAAAATCACTTTTTACCATAACACTAACAAATAAAGACAGGATGATTTGGACTAAAACATTTAAAATACAGGTTTTGTTTTTCTTTCCTTTAAAAAACCATGTTCAGAATCAGAAAAGAAAGCAATTATAATCATCAAACTGTAAGGAACAAGGTAGAATATTAAGTATCCAGACTAAAGAGTAGTGAGGGTTATGTTCATTGGGTTCGAAGCACAAGTTCAGGGGTACATCATTTTAAAATAGTCTTAGTTTTGTCTAGAACTTAAAGGCAGTCTCACTGTTTTTAATGTCAAAGGGCAAAGTATGCCACAAATCTGGCTAATTTTTAAATCCTATCTTACTGGCAATTATTTATTTATTTGCAGTTTGTTTACCGGGAAAGTCCATTGGTCCAAATATTAGCCCATTTTCAATGGAGGCCCGGGAGAAAAGCTCCTAGTACAGTTTTACAATTAAAAATCATCAGTTTGTAATTTATACATATTACACAAATAAAAAAACAAAAAACAGTTTGTCACTTATACATAGTTTGAGTATAAAAACAACAAGACATACACAAAATGGTAAGAAAATATTCATGAGATGTGTTAATGCAGAGTATTCTGAGGACATAAAAATAACAACAGTATGTGAAATAGTAAAAAGTATATAGGAGTGTGGTTTAATAAAGCATAATTAGGTAATAATTAAGAGCAAGGCATTGAGGAGCAAGTTTCAAGTATGTGAGGTGAGTAAGAAGCAATAGAGGAAGAAGTGAATATATATAGTGGAGATGAGTGTTAGGATGGCAAGTAGGATGAAGGAGAGTAGGGGGTGCAGTGGATGAAGTCAGGTGGGATGAGAACAGGATCATTTCCAGCAAGAAGAGAGGTATGATTGGAGTAAGTTTTTAAAAGTGTTATGGTTGTAGGTGGATCGAATTTCAGGCAGGAGTACCATAGTCATGCTAGGGAGAAAGACAATAGAAGTGTCCCAGGGGTACGTATAGGCTTGTACTCGTACAGGAAGTTTTGATTGTTGTACCTAAGATGTCTGTTGAGCTGATGCATTTTGAAGGTGGAGGAGAGTGTGGGACAATTTAAGGGTTTGAAGATGAGCTTATGGACAATAGAGAGCTGAATGTAGGAAAGATAGTTAGGAAGTTCCAACTAATTCAAGGAGTGGAGTGCCTCGCAGTGGTGGGAGGAGGATTTGGATCTGCTAGCAAACTTAGAGATTTTATTGTAGCAGGAAGCGAGCTTAGACTTTAGAGAGTATTGAAGATTGGTGAGGAGAGGGGCACCATACATAAGAGAGGGAATAAGTTAGGTGGTAGAGAGCATGTGTTTGGTTGAGGGAGTAAGATAGCGACTATGGTGATACAACATACACAGTTTTTGATGTGTTTCCCTAATATTAGTTTGTAGGTGGATACTGAATTTTAGCTGATCATTAATAAGGACTCCTAGAAGCTTTGAATGGGGAACTATTTCAACTGGGGTCAAGTTTCGGCTAGTTATGGAAAAAGAGTTCTTATCTATTTTGGGGGATTTAGAAAGGGTAAATATCATGATCTTAGATTTTGAAGGGTTGAGGGCAAGGTGATTGTTCAGCATCCATAACTCACTGCAAGAGAAGGCATCTTGAGTTAGTTTCATGAGATTGGGGAGGGATTTGGCAGAGCAGATAATGGTAGAATTATCGGTATATTGGATTAGCTTAGCATTTGGAATACAGTGATGAAAGTCATTGATGAAGATGTTGAACAATAGAGGGCCTAGTAAGGAGCCTTGTGGGATGCCTGTTTGAGTATGAAGGAAGGAAGAGATACAATTTTTCAATTTGACAGCTTGCTGTCTATTAGAAAGGTAACTGGAAAACCAGCTGATGGAGGAGGAGGAAAGATTGAGATGAGAGAGCTTGGACAGGAGGAGGTTATGTGATACAGTATCGAAGGCTTTGGATAAATCTAGAAGTAGGGTAGATGCAATGTTGCCAGAGTCACGAGCATGGTTAATGGTTTCAAGAAAGATGAGGAGGGCAGTGGGGGTGCTGTGTCCGGGTCTAAAACCATGTTGTATAGGGGTCAGCAGTTGGTTAACTAAGACATAGGATAGGAGCTGTAGGTGGATACATTTTTTGAGAATTTTAGAAATGGGAGATAGGATGGCTGTAGGACAGAAATTAAAGATTTCAGTATTGTTGCCTCCTTTGTGGAGGGGAATAATGAAGTCTTTTTTTCCAGAGGAGGGGTACATAAGATTCTTGGATGGAACAGTTAATTGGGACAGAGATGGGAAAAGCTATGCCATCGGCGGCTAGCTTAAGAAAGTTAGATGGAAGTTGATCATATCATATTGTACTATTGCTTTGTACTTTAGTGAATTGCACTAGTCCTTTCTACTTCTTTTTCCCTGGCTGTGACTATGTTATTTATTTTTTGTTGTTTACTGACTCTTTTTGAATGCTTTTGTTTTTGCCTCGTGGCTCAGGTCATGACTGTAAGGGGTCTTTTGACCAGCTGAGTCACCTGGTTAGCAAGTTTAAATATCATGTGCAGTATGACAAACTTTTTTTCATGAAGAAAGTACAGTTGTGTAAGTAAACTTACCATAAGAGTAGATGTTTGAATGATCAATGCTGAGGTAGCCTTAGCAATATGGTTTATATCCTGCCAAGGATATAGCATCAGGGCACCTTCCATGACGTGCCCGAACCGTTACTAGGTCAAGCTGAACTAACTAAAAATACAGTTTGGGAATCAAGCCCTTCACAGTTTTCATGCCAAAAGACAGAGGAAGGTTGAGTCCTGAGACGAGAATGCTAAGAAGAACAAAAAATAAGTGTCCCCATCCTGGCATAAACAATGCACCAAAACATAAAGGGGGTGGAGGGAAGGAGGGGCTACTGCAGAAGTGACCACTGAAACGTCTACTATTATGGTCAGTTTACCTACACAACTGTACTATGTTCATTATATTGATCACTGCTTCAGTAGCCACTCCCACCCTCCATTCTAGACATATTGGTTTATTACTCTAGTTTACTACATTTGTGTTGGAAAAGGGAAGGGTTGGGAGCCACTGTAGGATTTGTCTAGCAAAGCCTGATTTAGACCTAGAGAAGGAATTGAGCTTGTAATGCCTTGTAAACCTATATATAAAGGACCAAGCTGCTACTTCTAGAATACTTCTAAAATCCAACCCTGTCCAAAAGCCATAGATGAAGCAAGGGCCCTACTAGAGTGGGCCTTGACCCAGTCTGGAATAATTTTGTTGTGGTGGATATAAAAATAGGTAGTAACTTGAGATAACCATTTGGAAATAGTTTGACACAAGAAATGAAAAACTGATCTGAAGATCTGAAAGATTTAGTTCTGTCAGGATAGTACCTGAGTTGCCTGTGGAGATCCAAGGTATGGAGCATCCTTTCTCTCTCCTTTTTAAATTCAGGAAAGAAAACAGGAAGATAAGTTTGGTCTAATGTAAACCTGGATACAACTCTAGGCATAAAAGAAAGGCTAGTTCTCAAAGAAACACTGTCTCTATGGAAAATGAAAAAGGGTTAACTCACCACAAGAGCTTGCAACTCAGATTTCTTTCTTGATGAGTTCAGAGCAATCAGTAAAACAGTTTTCTATAGTAATAACCTCAAGTTAGCCAGATTAGCTGGTTCAAATGGAGGAAGTGTTAGCTTCTCTAACACAAAATTAAAATCCCAAGGAGGGGCCACCTGTTTTCTTGGAGTCTTCTTATGAAAAACCCCTTTCAAAAACATTTTGTCATGAGAATGCATTGAAAGAGGAGAATCCATGGGCAGACTTGCTGAAATGGATGATAAATGAACCATGATGGAGGAATAAGAATGGTCATAGGATAGTAACTCACGCAAATATTGTAAAACCAGAGAAACACTATCTCTGAATAGTTGCTGGTTATGTTGCTGGCAAAGGCTGGAGCACCTTTTCCGTTTGCTAATACATGATTTCCTAGTAGCAGGCTTTCTTGCCTCTATTAGTACCTGCTGCATGTCCTCGGTAAACAGGTGCCTAAATAGTGCTAACACCCTATCATCAAGGCAGTTAGATGACCTTAACTGGTATCAGGATGTATCAGCCGCCCCTGATCTTGTGTGAGTAGATCCATTCTGACAGGAAGCTTCTGGTAATTGCCCTGGCCATTTCAAACTAAGGGAGAACCACTGTTGCCTTGGCCAGAAGGGAGTCACTGCATTCATCTTTGGGGATTCCTTTTGAATCTTCAGATAGCTGTGGAAAGGGTGGAATGGCATACGAGAACATTCCCGTCCAAGGAAAGAGAAAGACATCTGTCTTCCTAGCCTTCTTGATTGGAGTCATGGAACAGAATCTTGTCACCTGATTGTTCAGAAAGGATGCAAATAGGTTTACTTGAAGAACTCCCCACAGATAGATCAAACATTGGCAGACCTCCAATCTAGTTTCCATTCATGTCAGCCTGCCCTTGCCTGCTCAGCATGAATGCCATACAATTTTGCTGTAATGGAATGTAGAATGCCTGTAGAGTGTGACTGTGCTGTGAAGCTATATCCCAACTTGATATGGCTAGTCTGCAAAGGAACTACAACTTGGTACCACATTTTTTGTTGATGTACCACATGATTGTGGTATTGTCTCTAAATGCTTGAAGAGGTCCAGTGGATGAAAGATGATTCAGAGAGTTGAGTGCCTTGATTAGTGCAAGCGTTTCTTTTATATTTATGTGCTTGTGTCTGTCCTTGGTGTCCCACACACTTTGCAATTTTATCCTTCCTAAAACTGCTCTCCAAGCAAAGTCCGAGGCATCTGTGGTGACTGCTTGCTTTGGAGCAAGGAGGGAGAAGGGAAGACCTAGGTTTAGAGAAATTTGCTGTCTCCACAAAGTGATTTTCTTCCTACAAACCCCAGCATTGAGATTAGAAAAGCAAAGGATACCACTGTATCTTTCTCATGTGGAGTCTTGCCAGGTGTATCATGAAAATCAGAGATGCCAAGACACACCCCAAATCCTTCACAGTGACTGAAGTCTAAGTGGAAAACCTTAGAAATAGATTGAGTTACAGATTTATTTTTTTCATGTGGAAGAAAAGCTCTTTGAATTGTGGTGTATAGTTGATACCACAGGAGAACCATGTTGTGTGAAGGAGAAATAAAGACTTTTGAATTTTTTCTTGATATCCCAGCTTGTGAAAGAGATCTCTCTGCCAAGTGAGCGATCCTAATATTTTGAAAAATTCTCTTCAAAAACAAGCAGGTAGACTAAAAAATGGGAAAATGTAGATACTCTGTAGCTTGCAATGAGCTATAACTGGAGCTAGACACTTGGTGCAGTGTATAGTTCATAGTCTATGACAGAGAACTGATAATGTGATCCAGACACACAAAACCTTAAGAAACTCCTGATGTCTGGATTAATAGGGATATAATGATAAGCACCTTTTAAATCTAGTATTACCAAGGCACTTTGATGAAGAAAAGGTAAGTTGTGAAGTGACAATATTTTGAACTTGGGCACTATCACAGACTGGTTTAGGAAACAAGGACCCATAACCAGTCTCCATGTACATTCTTTCTTTGGCATGAAAAACATCTTTGAATAAAAACATTTCCCAGCCTGGGAAGGAGGAGCTGGTTTTACCACTCTCCAAGGTAGCATATGTTGAAGAACAGGGGAAAGTGAAGGAGTTTGGTTTGGTGGTTGAAGTAATCCCTGGAAAGGATGGATTTCCTCCTACCACCACCTGTAACCTTCATGAATGGTCTTCAGAA
The DNA here is from genome assembly GCF_019279795.1 of Protopterus annectens. NCBI lineage: Eukaryota > Metazoa > Chordata > Ceratodontiformes > Protopteridae > Protopterus > Protopterus annectens. The sequence continues at coordinate 329,003,327 of NC_056728.1, forward strand.
GAGAAAAGTGGAGATTCAGACTTTTTACAGGAGAAAAAAGACAGCCAGGGGGTGGGGTAAGGCCCTTTAAATAGTCATTATAGCTTGCTGGACTGTCCTTGCTTTTGGGGAGTTCTTAAATTCTTTTTGGAACACCCCTGCCATTTCTTTTTAAACATCGGTTTACCAGCATTTTGGTGAAACTGGTTATTTTTTTTTTTTTTTGCTGATATTGGATAATGTGGTGGAGAATCCCTTACAAAATTTGGAAAAGGAGGGCTTTATCAACATACCCCCTTTATCACACTTTCTTATAACCTCTGCAGTAAAGGAAGTAAAAACAAAATCTCTATCCATGGGAGAATTTAAAATCTCATTTTTACATCATCTGGGAGGTCCTGAGAATGCGACCAGACAAAAATCCTCAAAACCATCAGTGGCCTTATTATAGCTCTGGACAACATATCAATTGAGACATACACACACTGTAAACAATGAGCTGTGACCTGTAAATGGAAGAAACTCAATTATTTGAAGCAGATTGTTCCTCATAAGAAGAAACTGCAGACAAAATATTCTTCATTCTTTTACAATTAGTCAGAATAAACTTTAACATATGAACCTGACAATTTAATAAAACCATAGTTGCAGAATCATGCACTTTCCCCCCGTACTTAACAATAATCTTTCCACTCTTTTCAGGAGTAGGATTGCAATTAACCAAATGTTTAGCAGCAGAAGGATTAGCCAAAACTATTGCTGCTGGGTTAGGTTTGGGATGAGTGCATAAAAACTTAAAAGACTGAGGAACTTTATACATTCTAAGTAGCAGGCTAACTATCAGGAAAATTGCAGGCAGTGAAACATACATCTACCAAGGCTGATACAAATAGAGGAATGGGTACAGGTTATGGAAATTCCCTTTTTAACAGCTCATAGTATATTCTGTGGGACTGAGAAATCTCAGTGTTCTCCCAATTGAAAACACTGTGATATTGTGGAAATAGGCTCAGAGAAAGAGAAAACCCCACCGGGAGAATCTGAAACTGAGCTCTATTCTGAGTCTGAATCAGAAAAGTCATGAGAAAACCCTGTATCTGGCCCTTCACCTTCCTACTGAAAAACACTGAGCAACAAAAAACAAATAAAAAAAAATGAACGGCAGTAGTTGTAGAAGAATCTTTTACTAGCACAAAAAGATCTGGTAAATGTAAGGTTTGTAAAAATATTAAAAATATTTCAGGTAGTTTTATTAATGGATGTAAATTTATTAGTAAAAGTAGATTCACTTGCAATTTATGTGGAATAGTATATATAGTAGGTTGTGGTTGTGAGGTTACAAAATGGTATGTAGGTCAAATCAATAGAGCAGTTAAAGTCAGAATATTGGAACATTTAGGTGATATTCGCAACAGGAATTATAGAAGTCCAGTGAGTGAGCACTTTTGTAGTACACACGGTGGGGGGGGGGGGGGGGGGTTGGTCCTTAGCACATTTTTCTTTAGTATTCTTGCCAATCCCTTTGATGTGAGAGGGGTGAGCTGAAACAAAGGTTAAATGTACTTGAAAGCAAGTTGATTTTGAATTATGGTACTTTAACCCCTAGGAGCTTAATTTGGAAATGAATTTGGTCTAAGTTTTACTTGTTAAAAAAATGTTCTGTGCTATTCAAATTTTGTGATTTTTTATAAACTTTTGCATTTTTTTCTAATTTTGTAATATATAAAAATTATATAAGTGCATTTTTGTTTAATATTTGTTTAATAATGACAGTGATGCACTTTAAATGTAGTAATGCACTTTAAATGTTGAAATGTTGCAATGTAGTTTAAATGTAGCAATGCACTTTAAATGTTTATACTTCAGTTTAATTAGTTAATTGATGGGGGTAAGGGGTTCACCTGGTAAATAAAAAATGGATGAATTTTATGTAATGTATCCTTGAAGGCGAAAGGCCGAGGTACCGATCTTATGGTGCTAGTAAAAGATTCTTCTACAACTACTGCCCTTCACCTTCCTATTTAGATTCAGAATCTTGAATCTCTTTTTGAAAAGAAGCATCTATCATTTTATAAGCTGCCTTATAAGAATGATCAATAGCCCGAATTAAACCATGAGCCAGACCCAGTAAACTACCCCTGTCTAAGGAAATTAGAGGAGGAGCAAACACGCTTAGTTTCTTATTTCTTTTTGACAGGAACAATGGGGCCAACAGTGTTACTGATGACAGCAGCAGCAGCTTCCCCAAGGCTGTGCACTCATTCTGACCAAACAGGGAAGTCTTCTCTCCTGCCTCTCCCAGGACTGAAAAGACTGGCTCTCCTTTGCTCACTGAGGGGACACCCAGTGCTGCAGAGGACACGGCTAACCCCTGTGGTGGTCTGTGACTTACAATCCAAGGGTGGCTTCAAGAAGTGAATGAATGGGTGAGGCTCTCCAGAATGGTATTTCTGTATTATGACAGGTCAGTGACTATCGCCTGTAATCAAACAACAGATGATGACAGTCACTTTCATCCACAGACTGCCTCAGTGCCCACTCATTATAGCCATTTATATACCATATACACTTCAAATGTCTTATTGTGATCAAGAAAGCCAAGCTAGCGGGTGGAATGGTGCCTTAAATAAAGCCTTTCATGCCCATCGCATTGCACACTGCCCACTGTACCACCTCAGTGACCTTCCTCTCATTTCTCCCCATCCTTGCCTGACACCATCTAGACAGATTACTTCTTTATTTTCTTTTTTCATACTTTATCTTACTTTTTATTTTTTCATCCATCCTTTTAACACACTCTAAGTGTGTAGGAAGTAACTGAATTAAGCGTCTTTGCAATAGGATATTGATGGAGTGCTGATGCATGAAAGCTTTAATTTTATGTTGTTTTTATATTTGCATATTGGTGAATTATGACACTTAAGTCCCTATCTGTCTTTCTGCACCTGATTTTATTATTTGAATTATTTAGAGACTGCAATCCTCATTGACTTACTAGAAAAAACATGAACTTTATAAGGAGCAAACCAATATATGAACACACACACACACACACACACACACACACACACACACACACACACACACACACACACACACACACACAAACACACAAAGTCCTGATATCCTGGTACCCAAGTAACAGTGATATTTCAGGAACACAACTTTATTCATCATATATTACTAATGTCTGTGAGCCAGCTGACTTTGTGCTTTTATTTTTTTTCCACAGGTGTTTGTAGATATAGTGGAATTACTGGATGTCAAAACAGCAACACCACCCAAGGCTGCTCCAGTGGCATAGAGTGATAACACCCTGACTACTACCTAATTGACCGTGGATTACTTACTGGCTTGGGTGACTCACAGAGCAGCAGGGAACGATGGCTGTGCCAGTCTTGGATGGGATGGCATTCGTCACTGACACTCCTTTGGGGAGGCATGGTTCAAAGAGGTATGTTTCCCTCCTATCTAAGTGATAAGCATAGGAGGTGGCAGAGAAGTGAGTAGGCCAAATAAGGAATGCCACAGGATGGAAGCAGAGATGGACAAGTCCCCAGGATGCCCTTAGGAATCACAGTTAGCCCCAGCAATGGCAGAGCAAGTCCAGGGGGAGCAGGAGACAAGCTGGTAGATATGGATGCAGGGCACTGGGGGTGATACCAGTGACACAATGTCCCAAAGGGGAAACATAAAATAAAAAAAAAAACTGGCACCCCTACGTCATCATTATACTACATGTGATGACATGGTTTACTATCAAAATGCTAAAACTGAAAACAGTTTTCAACAAAATTACCGACTTGTTTATGTGACTTTGCTAATATCAAATTACCAAACATGTCGGAAATGGTAACCACTGCAATCGACATTCGAACACTGGAAGTTCCAGTATTGAAAGTCTGTGTTACCATTAACATTTTTGCAGGGGACAAGCCTCCCTGCACTCCCCAGACCCCCTCCATATTATATATACCAACTTTGAGAGGGAACATTTCCCAATCTGCACTGTACTGTAATCTCAATTCAGTACATCAACTTCATATTAGCAAATGTGTACTCACTTTCACTAACATGAAATCATATATTTTCAGCTTGACATTGCAGGCATTGGTAGAACACATGTTTGAGGAACATGTTTTCGTCAAACTGCATTTCCACATTTTGATTGTAAACCGTGATGACATAGGTCATAGCTGGTGTACACTTAGTAAGGGAAAACTTAACATTTCTTATGAAAGCTTTAATTTTTAAAAGGGTAAAAATTCCTTAGCTTTTTTTTTAAATAGACAGATCAGCACTCTACTAAGAGGGGCTTTGACGGAAAGGTTCGGGTAAGTAAGAATTTCCACTCTACATCTTAAGATAGGCAGACTAGACAGATAGATGGTATAGATAGATAGATAGATAGATAGATAGATAGATAGATAGATAGATAGATAGATAGATAGATAGATAGATAGATAGACAAAATAAAGAGAAGGCTAGATATGAGACTTGAATATAGTTAGAGGGCTTGAGGAACAGCAGGGCATTTTTGTTTTGTGATCTAAGGTAGCATGCATGGGACAACCTTGAGACAGCTTACCAGAATGCTGGGTAGAAATATGGATTTCTATTTCTTTAATTTTTTTTTTTTTTTTTAGAACAAAGTGTGAAGAGAAGGATATCAGTATACTCTTTGTACTAGGCAGTCAACTGGCAAGGGAGAGACAGGTGGAGTGTTGTTTATGCACTGAATAAAGCAGGACAAAGCACAAATATGACTAGTTATTTATTTATTTTTCATTTGTTAACCGGGTTAATCTGACTGAGTTTTGGCTCATTTTCAGAAGAGACCCGGAGAGAAAAGCTCCTCAGGACAAAAAACAATTTATTAAATTTAAGTAACATAGTAGTAACAATCAGCTTTAGGATCTTTCAAGCAGAGACCTGGAGAGAAAAAAAGCTCCTCAGGCAATACAATTACACAGAGTATTAACAATTGGCAGACAAGTATGAGAGTTGTTACAAACAAGGTTTTAAACAATTAGCAGAATAATATGAGACTAGTTACAACATCATTTAAGCTGCTTAGAGGAAAATGAGTTAATAGTTAGGCAGATGCTTATTTTAAGTGGGTAGGATCCAGTTGTATAGGAGTTCAGAACAAGAAAGGAAAGTAAGAACGGCTAGTAGGAGATGTAGGGGAAGTAGAGTATAGGAGACAGACTAGGCAAGTAAGTTACTTTGAGACTGAAAGAATTAAGATTGGTTGGAGATGGAGGAAGGGAAGAGGTAGAAGAGGCAGGGGAATAGGGTTAGATATACATTAAGAGTGAGGTGGTGAAATAGGTGAAAGGATGGTGGTTTCAGTTTGGTTGGCAACAGTGGCAAGACCACTTTGTTTTTAGGTATTTCCTTGTGGCTAATTTGAAACTCTTGCTATGCTGGAGGGATTTTATTTTCAAGGGGAGTTGGTTCCAGGATGTAGCTGGGTTATAGTTATAGAGAAGGCAGCCTATTTTGGTTTTAGGTTTGTAGATGTCTAATAATTCTTGATTTGAGCTGCGTAGAGTCCTAGCAGTTAATCCTAATTCTACTTAGGATTTGTTGATCCTTTTGGTTTAGAGTAGAGGCATAGGTAAGGAGGGACTGGTCAGTATTTCATTTTGTGCCAATGAGAATAGTAACACAATGTAGTAATGGGAGGATTACTCTAGTACAAAAATGCTTATCAGTGCTATTGTACTCTTCATTTATGGAAAACTGGGTTGGGCAACTGTTAAGAATGTTGCAACTGGTTTCCTGGTTGGAACCTACCAGACTCACCTTGTTATAATCCATGTATATCAAAATAAGCCTCAAGAAAAAAAAAAAACAAACACATCAGGAAGAAGTCGGGCATTGAAGAAAAACTCTTCCAGTGAAATAAAAAGTTTGTAAAATGCTGGAAATGATCATGTTGTCTTCAACATATCTTTTCAGGTCCCCTGGGCAGAGAGTGAAGCTCCATCCCTCTATATTGTACAAGATGTGAAAAGGGAAATCAGCATGAAGATAAACAGATCAGTTGAGAGTCTCTCAGTGAAAAGCAAAAAATTAACTCCAGGGAGGAAGAAATGGATAAGCTAAGAGATGAGGTTGGATGCAAAGGCAAACAGGTCCAGAAGGGGAAATATCAGAATGCGTAGAACCAGTTAAGGGACAAACACCTCCTACATTTCTTTTGAATGCCTTAGGTATCTGGACGAAATCATCAAAAGAATCCACAAAACATGGAGAGAACCATCCCTCATGGACCAAACATGCCACATGCTGTGTTGACTCCCCCCCATGTTATACTACCAAGGAATGTCTGTTCACAGCAAAAAAAAGAAAGAAAAAAAAGAAATATATATATATATATATATATATATATATATATATATATATATATATATATATGGATTCCATACATTTGGTCGAATTACACTTAGTTGAAAATGATACCAGGCATTTCACTTCACTGAAAGCTCACTTGACTGAAAGCTCACTTGGTAGAAGTTCATTTGGTCGAAAATGGAATATAGCCCCTGCCGCACTACAGTGCAACCCTGGAGCAAGAATATTAAATAAGGAGGGGTGGGGGGCACAGGGGGCATAGCCCCCCACATAATTTTAATGTATTCACTATTATAAGAAGGTATATCCATTAGAAATGCATATATATATATATATATATATATATATATATATATATATATATATATATATCTTTAGTAAAAACTATTGGCATAATGTGGGGGGCTATGCCCCCCACACCTGTGCCCCCCACCCCCACTTATTTAATATTCTCACTCCAGGGTTACACTGCAGTGGGACAGGGGCTATATTCCATTTTCGACCAAGTGAGCTTTCAGTCAAGTGAGCTTTCAGTGAAGTGAAATGCCTGGAATAATTTTCGACTAAGTGTAATTCGACCAAATGTAAATATATATATATATATATATATATATATATATATATATATATATATATATATATATATATATATACATGGGTCTGCTTCTCTTCTACGAAAACATGTTTTTTTCAAAGAGCAGAACTACAAACCCATTTCAGAGAAAGTGCACTTAATCGAAAATGCACTTTCCCGAACACTGGTTCACTGAACTGGAAATAAAAAAACAAAACCCACTGCAAACAGTGGTGATAAGGAAATACACCTGTATTCCCACTGTTGTGTGATCTTGGAGTTAGTATATATAAGTAGTGGGGGTGTGGGGGGCTTGCTGACCCTACAAAAGTGTGTTTGCAGTGCTTTTAGTTTTTTTTTCTGGTTCAGTGAACTTGTGTTTGCAAAAGTCCCCTTTCGGTTAAGTGCACTTTTGCTGAAATGGGTTTGTACTTCTGCTCTTCGAAAAAATGTGTTTTCATAGAACAGAAGTAGACCCATATATATATATATATATATATATATATATATATATATATATATATATATATATATATACATATACACACACACATGCCCTCACACATATATGGATATATATGTATGCATACACACACACATATATATATATATATATATATATATATATATATATATATATATATACAGACACACACACACACACACATATATATATATATATATATATATATATATATATATATATATATATATATATATATATATATATGAGACCAGGATGATAATCTGATTAAATTAGTTCCATATTAGTTAGCAAAATAGAAACCTTTTGATACAGTCGTATCAAAGAACAGAAAAAGAGGCATCTCCAATAAGCTCTTGCTTCCTAATAACCATTTCTAGTGGCAGATGGCAAACAGTACCTTTTAAATACCTTGGCTGATATCTGGAACCTCCTGAAAGCTGATGGAGACCAATGAAAAATGGCAAAGACACAACAAGAATGTCATTTGGGCACCTGATGTAGAAAATGAACATGTTCACTGAAAAGAAAGCTGTCAGAAGGATTACTGAAGGGTTAGAGAATAATACCGCTTCCAAATAATCTTCATAAAAGTATGAATTGATCAGAAGGAATATAATCTTGGATGCCGGAGAGATAATCATGACAAATGATAGAAAAGGAATGAAGAAAAGATAGTGGTCAGGGAAACCAACTCATTTAGAAGCAGCTTCTTAAAAAGGCTTGTGAAGGAGATGCCCTGATGTGTGGAGAGGCAGCTCAGGAAAAATTTGCACCACATGATGCAAACACTGTAGTCAAGTAGGTGCCACTGCAGAACAAGTGCAAGTCGGAGGAGTTAAAGCAACTTCTCCAGCTGACCAAATCAGGAGAATATAGACCATACAAGGCGACATGGAGGACTTGATGTCACAATGGCAGAGCAGTAAGGGAAGGACAAAAACAAGATATGCAAATAGGACTTGAGTTACTAAGTCCAGCAGTCCAGAAAGCATAGAGAGTGAAGCTAGAAAAAGAAAAAAGAATAAGTGCACATCAGAGAGCTCTCTTTTGTCTAGAAATTAAGTTTGAAGCTTAAGCAAATGCAATAATATAATAATTGTAACACACAAAGGGGAGAATGAAAGGAATTACAAACTGTCCAAGGGCATGCTGAAAACAAATAAACTGAGCATGGAACCAAATGGAAGCATTTCCATTGCTAAGGAAGTGACTTCTGTGACTGACAATTTGAGATACAATAGGATTTGTGGACATTCAGATGGGCTTCACTTGTACATGTGGATTACTCTCATACAAGCAGGAATTAACAATGTGTTGGTTTTCCTTGATCTAGCAGCTTGTTTCTTGCTGACAAGACATAAACATGCAAAGTGTTTGAATGTGATATGCTCTTCTAGTATACTATATTACAAGGTCAGAGAGTGCTGGTACACAAATAAAGGCTGAGGGCAGAACATAGAGAAGGGGGATATTAATGGCTTTGGAAACTGCCCTTACTGGAGCTAAAAAAAAATGTATGCACAAGACACTTCAACTAAGAAATCCGATGGCACAGAAATTCTTTTGCAAAATGTCAGCACAGAGCCCTGCAGACTGGGTTGCGCACAAATCAGAGGAAAGAAGAAAACAGGAGGTTGAATGAAATCCCATATTAAAGCAGATACAGGACACAAATACACAGAATGGTTTACAACAAAGGTAATGTCCAAGGCCATAAGGAATTTAGGATGCATGCTCATTATGTTATAGTATCTCGGGTTGAACTGCTCCCTAACTGCAGTATAGTTAGTAATGTCCTGGGAGACAGAGCTGTGGCTGGATGAAGAGGAACTTCATCACAGATGGGAGAGCAGGTTTCAAAGCAGGTAATAGAATGGGGTGGGGGAGCTGAAGAGCCGACACAGAGAAGGTGTTGCTGAGTGTAGCACAAAAGAAAGAGTGTTCTTAAGGGCATATAGTGTTTCAGCTACATGGCCCATGACATTTTATTTTTTTTTCTTTTTAAATCTTTATGGGTACATTCGGGCCAATGAAGTCAAACTCCACTAGCTGTGGACATGCATGTTTCTGCCTTTTTAATTACCTCATCAGCACAGCATAAGCTGAAACACTATCCCCTGGATTCACAAATCCTCCGTGTAAGACTAAATAAGTCTTACTCGGAGGCTGCGGTTGAACGGTATGACATCAGCGTGCCATGAATATTCATGAGGGCACGCTGACCCAACTGCAAGTCTAACACGGACCGTGCAGGAAAGTAGGGGGCTTGTCCGACTGCCGAGCAGTCTAAATGTCACCGCCCCTGCAAGTGTCTGAAATGCAAAATGTAAACACACAAGAGCGAGTCCGCTCAAATGTCCATGTACCCAACACCACACTCCCTGACATTGTAAACCCCCAGCACAGTTATAAAAAGTAAAACATTAATTTTATTTTTTCTAATTCCCGAAATAGCTGCCCTTATTTGCGTGTGTGTGTGCGGCTGTGCCCATTGCTTAGCTGCAGTTAGCAATCCTGACATGGAAGAGCATAAGAAGGAATGTTTATGCAAATTACACCGAATAGCAATAGCATAATGGTAGAGCGTTCGCAGAAAGAGGAGGCATTCATGGTTTGAGTCCCACCACTCCCCTTCCTATTTATGTTTTAAATTAGTTATATGAAATAATACCCGACATATATGATTAAAATTTCACTAAAAAGCAGTGAAATGGCCTATGTATCAGTAAACAAAATATATATTTATAAAGGATCCTGATATATAATTGCCCGCAGTTAAGCAGCGCTTTACCCAACTCATTGTAGTTGCCCATAGCTAAATAGCGCTTTACCCAGCACAATGTAGTTGCCCATAGCTAAATAGCACTTTACCCAGTGCAATGTAGTTGCGCTTAGCTAAATAGCGCTTTACCCAGCACAATGTAGTTGCCCATAGCTAAATAGCACTTTACCCAGCGCAATGTAGTTGCGCTTAGCTAAATAGTGCTTTACCTAGTGCAATCGGTTTGCACGGAGGTGCGCGCCGCGCCAACCAGCGCACCGTAGGGCAACGTGGAGCAACGTAGAGCAAAGTTGCTTAAACACAGCCACACCCCCTAGCCTGTCTGGACAGTAGTAAAATAAAATGCAGTGACAAGGTTCAAACCCAGGACTCTGTGCACCATAAACAAAGTACTGAACCCCTAAGCCATGACAGCTTAGGATAAACAGCCACTGTTAACATACATATACTCATAAATGGTAGATTAACCATTACTAAGCAGGTCTGCAGTCAGCCGAGAATTTTCAAAAACGGCCAGTCACAAAAATGTGCGGGAAATGCGGCATATTTAAGCCCCATAGGCGGGAATACTCGCCACAACTGATTGTAGCTCACATCTGCAGTTAGAATGGCTGGTGCTGGAGAGGGTACACGCTTCCGAGCGCTACGTTGGGGCATCAAGGAGTCGAAATACATGGTTTGGCTCCTTGTCCACCGTCATGAGTCAAGACTCCTGCAGGGCCAGTTCCAAGGGATGGAGTACAAGGCAGAGGCTTGGAACCGGTTAGCTCATTGACCTCACCAGTGTCACAGGCATTCCTCAGACTGGTGAGCAGGTCCGTCTCCACCATGCAGACCTGAAGAGATGGAAGCAGGACCTACTGAACCAGTGGATACAGGAGGCCCATGGGATGCAAGATGCCCCACAACTGAGTAGGTAGCCATGGAAGTATGCAGTATGTAAAAAATGATAATTGATTCTGTATAATGGATAGGTATGTCTCAATATCCCTTCATTTACTTCACAGCTGCAGGTGACCGTGCTGTGAATCAGCAAGCCTATGTAGATAGGCTGCTAAGGCTGCGCCACCAAGCAGGTTAGTGATTATTCTGCATGTATTGTTATATAAAATAGGGGAGAGAGCCTGAGAGAAAGTGTTGTAGTCCAATAATGCAGCCATAAAATGCCCTGAATAAGTCCTCTGCATGTACTGTCATATGAAATAAGTCAGAGAGCCAGAAAAAGAGCATAGTAACCCATTAAGAAAGGTAAAATATGTCCGAAATAATATCTCAGCAGGTACTGTCATATAAAATAAGTGAGCGAGCCTGAAAAAGAGTGTTCTAACCTATTAATAAAGGTATAATATGTCTTGAATATGTCTTCCATATGCACTGTAATATCAAATAAAGAAGTGAGCCTGTGGAAAAGTGTGTAATGTAATTAATAAAGGTATAAAACCTGGAGTGTGTCTGTGTCACTTACTTTGAAATGTTGTTGTATCCTTGCATTATACAAATAGTACTGTTTTAATAAGTGCTGGAAACACACAGTTGGGCAGTCCCATCTAAAGTGGGTGATGGAAGTGCTAGTAGCTGTGAAGCATATATGCAGTCCTCAACAGTCAGTTACTGGCTGGCATGCATAAGTAAATCTGGCACACGGGTAGCTTGTTAATTTGTTCCCCAGAAATGTGAGTGTGCTACAAGAAATGCAGGGTTCTGTACAAAACTGAACTGAAAATGTCATGTGAACACATCCAGATATATAGATAAAGAAATATAAATACAACAATAAATATGTAGCAGTAACATCTGCATCCTGGACAGTTAGTATGTCAGATATAGGTCAGGTATATAATGAATTAGCCAAACCCATTACACAACCTAATGCATGTTGCCAAGTGTAATAATACATGTAGGGGATATACACCTGCAGTCAATAGGAATGTAGTGTAGACTAAAAGTACTTATAATATGTTAATTGAGGTTTCTTTCTACATCCTACTGTATGTGCATAAACAATGCAATTCCACAACTCAATGGGTATGTGTAATCTCAAAACATTTTTTGGGACATATGTCCTATTGTTCTATAAATATCTGCATTCACTTTGATGCATGTGCCCTGTTCAAACACCACAATCATGGTGGCCTGTTGCCACCAATCATCCCTGCATGCTGTTGGAATGTCCACTGTCGTTCAGTTTATGCATGTGTTATGCTTGCTGTTCAACTGTTGGAACCTTGGTGTGTTGGGTTAATGGGAATATTACTGCATGCTGTTACAACTAATTTGGAATGCTGTTGTTTATGTTGTAATTAAACACACCTAATCACAGAACGTATGGGAAGGCCGGTCCCAGTGGACTCACCTGTCCCTCCTCAGCTGGCAAGTGCACCTGGCACCAGCAGGTCCGGTGCCCAGCCTGGGCTCCCCTCCTCCATTGGTCCTGTGCCACCTTCAGGTGGAAGCACTGCAGGGGATGGGTCTCATCCCCTCGTGCAAGCATGGGTGGAGAAGGGCCTCCTGTCACCCTTCAAAGGGTCTGGGTTGTGGTGCATAGGGAGATCCAGCGTTCAGTCGCTGATCCCCTACGCCAGCTTGAGGCGAGGATGGCACGTCTCATGGGTGAGCCTGCCCGTCCTATGCAGCCCCAAGCACAGCCACCCTCGGGGCTGTGAAGGTGCAGTGGTGACTGCCCATGGGTGGGGATCTCAGTTCCACTGTTACCATCTGTGGGCTCATGGGCTTTTGATTTCCAAACATCCGTCCCTGTCAATTGTGTTCACCCACCCCATGTGTCATACACTGCCCCTGTATGCATCTTGTCTGTCTTGTCTGTTTACCTCCTCAACCTACCTCCCCAAATATACCTACTTCCTCAACCTCACTTTCCACTCTCACCTGAAAAAAAAAAAAAGAAAAAAAAAAAGGGCAATCTGTACCCACAAAAAAATTATGCCCCATACATAGCTGCCCATTTTGCACACATATCCGCTGGACATGTAAAGTGATAATTATAATTGGCAGTACAGCATACTTTGTTGTCCTCACCCCTCTCCCAGTGGTGGAAGGTTTCAAATTTCACTCCAAATTGATTGCATATGCACAGCTGTTGCCGGTAAAGAAATGGGCAGCTATGGACCTTCCCTACACCCGTCCTGCACATCCCGAGCTTGTTTTCCTACTGTCTTTCCCTCTTTGTGCCCCCTTTTTCACCACTTTCTTATCTCCCCATTTTCTTTTCTTTCAAAGAAATTAGCGCGGGGGTTAGCGGGAGTAAGCACTTTTAAGTAGTAGTAAGCGGGTTTAAGCGAGTGTGCGCATGTGTGCGCTTAGCTAAGCATTGCTAACCGTCACGCAAACCTGCGCAAACCAGCTTACAACTACTTAAAAGTGCCTTAGTCACTCTATGTCAGGGCCCTTGTTCTGCTAAGCAGCAAAAGAAAATACCTCTGCCAGTCTCGAACCCCAGACCATTGACACAATAGACTACATGAATTACCACTAAGCCACAGCAGATATACAATAACCTGCTGCTCAAATAAATATATCATGCATTTCAATGACTGAATGTAAAGGAAAAATAGGAAGGCCATAACACAAAGCTTGTTTTGTGGATCTTTACCAGCAATTGTTGTGAAATGCATTACATGAGTGTGATATGAGAAGCAGCCATTCAAGCAGCAAATAAAGTTACAGAGGCACTTTACAACCCCCACACAGTATCATAGCAGGACAAACAGTGGCAAATCTGATTAGGGCAGAGGCCATACTACCCAACTGTGACTACTTAACAGGGATGTCCCTGATTGTGAAACATATTTAAGCTGTGTCCCTCTGAATCCTTCTGAAAAGTACTGACGTCAGTCAGAAAGGTGGGGTATTACACAATGAATACTGACAATAATAACAGTAGACACTGCTTGTACTTCATAAAAGGAGTACGAATCCATATGCACTGCTTCACACAAGTCTAGACTTTTACTGTCTCTATTATGTGTAAGGTGTACTTCACATTTAACTACCTATCCCTGACTCCATGCAAAGATGTAACTGAGTGTTTCATAGGCCTGGCAGAGGCACAAACACACAGGCATAGCAGCTATCCTGCTGTTACACACACTGAAAATAGCTGCGGTAGGACTTCCACAAGCATACCCTTATGTAGTAGTACAACATATAAATACCAAAGGATGTAGCCATGTACTGGTAGCAACTGACTGTAACAATGCCATTGTACTAGTGATGAAAACACCTGTGGGTTGCACAGACAAAGAATAACAGTGTAACATTTGACTACCATCTGGCTACGTTCACAGTTGGGAACTATGCAGACAGACCACCTGCCTTGATAAACCAACAGGTACACACCAATCCTTTAAGTCCAGTAAGATAACATTCACATAATAATACATAATGCTCTCTGTATGTCAGCATCCCCCCACACTTTAAATACACTTGTGTGTTTAGGGTCTACCAAGGATGTAGGTAGGCATACACAATACTGGAATTGTCCAGTTGTCCTGTGAACCCTGTGCTAATGTCAACAATAAAACCACAAACCCTGCAGAAGTGAGTACATTAATATTCACAGTATAACAGTTCACAAACAGTTCATGTGCCAAAAGGATACTTCTCAATAACTATGTTTGTATGGCAGTTAATTATATGAGTGGAAAATAAACTACATAGTCACATAAATGTTGTGTAAGCATTTGTAGGGGTGAGTTAAACTCTACACTGATAGCTCTGTACTGCAAGTGGCAACAGTCAGGCCTGAGTACAACATGTACATCACTGTCTACACCTCTAGCTTCAGATATAAGAAGTATACCAACCTTCTGACTTACACACCAGTGTCCACAGCAAACAAGCATGGGCCCCACTCTGGAAATTTGAAAGGGCTACACCTACATACCTTAGCAATTTATAGCATTGGGTTGCTATGACAGTGAGTACTGCAATTACCACACAGCAGGCTGTATGCATTTACCAAATGCTGGGTACCAATTGGTGCAGAGGGCATCACATGCACATGCCCAGATACCTATAAAAGCAGATTGTACTTGCTATCCCCACATGCAATCATTACATTGTATGTGTCAGCAACTACTGACAAACTTAATTACTTAATAAAGAAACCTTAAGTAAATATTATATTTACTTCTTTAAAACCTAAATATATTAATTAAGAAAAAAAAACTTAATTAATAACCAATAATAACTAATAAGTAAAAAACTTTACTTAATAAATAAAAAAAACCTTGAAAAGCATACACAGACGGATCTGACAGTGAGTAACAGGTATGTAACAGATTTGTAGTTACCGGCAAGCAGTAGATGTTTATGAATAGTACTATACATACTCAGAAACATGCATAAGTGGCAGCAGTAGGTATGTATGCAGCGATGCCATGCATAACTACTGCCATGGACAAATTAGTGTGTACCTGTGTGCAGTGGGACATAACTGTGACATATGTATCTCAGCATTATATGTCAAACATCTGAATATGTTATCTATGGTCTGTACAGTACTGCGTATAATGGCAGTTTGGGGGAGTAGTGCAAACACCTATATAAACTTGGATGTGACAGAGTAAGACATGCATGATAGTAACATAATTTGTAGCTCAGCATTGGCAACTGCTGTACCAGGCTAGTATAGTAATGTTAGCATTTGCAGCTATATATACTTCCTGTACTATTACTGTATGCACACATGTGACAATTGTCCATGTTGTAGCAAGGCTCAACAGGTCATCCGTGAGGTGTACGGACTTACAACAGTGTGGACCCTGTGTGTGTATGGCACACACATATGGAGAGATATGTATATGTCTGATAAATTAGCATCTGAACATGTGCATAGAGCAAGGGACATACTGCAACTGTTTGTGATGGGTGGACAATTATATGTTGTTGCAGGTTATGTGCATTTTTATATGTAGGTGGTAGTGTGTGGCAAACAAGACAGCATACAGTGCTGGCATATGACATGTGGCATTTAAACGCCGTGGGTATGATTCCTCAGGTTTTAGTCTTCCAGATAGGGGGTCCTGCTAAAGGTACATGGGCTGAGACTACCTTCCATGCATTCTGCACAAGACTGTGCAATATCATTACATAACTGCATCCCTCTCAAACTTTGCATAATTGGTATTCCCACCATGAAAGTTGGACTGTATATGTGCCTATATGTATATCTATATGTACACCAATGGATGTTCATATGTACGCCTAAGCTCAATGTTTTAAACGTATTCCCATCTCTCTTGTTAAAAACCCTGTACCCATGAACTACCACATAGGTGGTAGTCTACGCAACACCGAAAGTGTGATGAGAGACTAGGGGACAAAGGTGGACAGTAGTGTCCCTATTGATAATCCCAGTGCCACACTAGTCAGGTAAGCTGAGTACGGTCCACATGTCATCAGAAAAGGTGTGTCATCCATGGAATAAGAGGTCAGTGTTCCACTGTACTCATCAGTCATAACACCCATCATAGAGTACATTGGCCCTGTTGGTATGTACCTCAGAAGACATCCGCAGCCACAGTAGACACCAGACACATACCTCACAAAGAGTATTACCAGACTCAAACAGATGCCCTATGCAGACTGTCTTACAAAACCACAGCTACACTGTGTCACATACCGCCTACCCAGAGGCAACCTCTGCCTAACATACTAAGCTATGCCAAATCCACAGGTGTTGGACATGCTCCATATATACAGATTACACTCCATAAAAGCTATACACTGTACTGATCTAAACCCTGTAACGTGAAAAAGCAGAACATGCTGGAGTGGTACATTATCATCTCAGACACATACCATACTCTGGAACTAACCACCTATCAATAGCAAATGAAGGTCCTCATTAGCAGTTGTCATGAATAATCATGATGAGTAGGTGTGAGATAGGAAACACAACCCGGGAGTCACCACTGTGGCTCTGCATGACAGGGGCACATGAACCTACATTACATGGGTGTGGAAGGGCAGGGTACCATATGGCTAGGCTTCCATAGGTCCTACTGATAATAGCCTATTAGCTACCTAGGACCCGATACACACACGCATGTACTTGTTGCATTACTTGCTATGTGAGATTGACTGGGTGTGATGGTGAATGTGTAGGTGAATGTGTCAAAGTTGTGTATATGTGTGATAGCCTAGTGTGAAACTATGTATATCGTGACATGTAGTGTTGTAGCTCAAATCCCAGCAACAGATACGTATGCTATTGCTAGGCAGGAAAAGCAGTAAGGCATATGGTGTGACGTAGTCCCATGGTGCTGACCTGAATGTGCCATTGTAGGCTTAAGCAGTACATCTATGCTTATTGATTGGTAACACTAGTGGATACAAATCCTGTATGAACAGTAGTACTACCTGAAGCTGTAGGCCTAAACAGCACAGTATGGTTTATATCCACATTGCTTGGACACACTGTTTTATTTGTTACCTGTAGTCCTCACACATTACAAACCTCAGGCATGAGGTTTTGTAGGTGCTGACACACAGTACTGTATGTTACACAGGTAAAACTGATCTGGGTTGCCATACCTATGTGTCCTGTAGGTATGTCTGATGTGTGTGTGGGTATGCCTGTAACATGGACTTGGTGGTATGTGTGTCACAGGATATATGTGCATATCTAGCAACATGTGTAGTGTATTACAGCAGTATGCCACCTATAGTGATGAATGTGCACATTTGTTACTGAGGGGTTTGCTATCAACAAGTAGCATGGTGTACTGATAGTACTTAAACTGTACTTAACATTCATTTCAATGGATGACAAATGTCTGCATGCATTAGCTTCATACACACCCCCTGTGGCAAGGTGGTGCATTGTGTCACATAGAGTGTGCCATGTACTGTTGTATAGTCTTACATACTGGTTCCACTTTGTTGCTGTGCAGAACATGTTTTGGAATATAGTATGTGCCAGGCACTGTCAGGCAGTTGTGGGCTGAGCAGTCCTATGTGGTATTAAAGGTGTGTATCTACTGACAGCAAATAGGTTGCTATATATGGCATTTCACTGATGTCTGTAATTTAGCATGTTAAGTGTGCCACATGACTTGCTCACAATGACTGTTTTATTGTCTTACAGGAATAGGTCTCACAACAGGAAGCCTGCCTATTCCCCTGAGGAGGAGGAGGTCATCTTTGATGCCCTGGTACAGCATTACAACCTGCTGTTCTCCAGATCTAGCCAGGACCAGAATGGACGCACTGCACTGTGGCAGGATGTTTTCCATCAGGTGAATGATGTAGGCATGCATAACCGGACTTATGAGCAGGTATGCCATCACTGCAGTGATTTAATCAGACATGTCCGGCAGCATGCCTCTGATGTCCACAGACAACAGCTTGCCACAGGTGGTGGTGCATCAACACATCCCCCCCCCTCACCAGAGTGGAAGAGCTGCTCCTTAGCGTGGTGGCTCCTGGACAAGCAGTACAACAGACATGCATCATCATGGAGGCCGGAGTCACCCAGCATGTAGATACAGAGTGTGCAGGTAACATGGCATATCTGTAGACTACTGTTAGATCAATTGTTAGAACATGCATTTACCAGATGTGTACTGTGCATTCAGAAGATGTGGAGCCTGGTGTTATGCAATACTGATAATTTGGAACATAATTTGTATGCCTGTGACTGTCACCTCTTGTACTACTGTGGAATTGCAAACACACAGCAGCAATGCCATAGTTGCTGACACTGACAAACTGTCTCATATCCTTGTAGGTCCCTCTGGTGTGATAGCAAGACAGCACACCCATTCTGGTGAGTGTTCTACATTTAATATAGCATATAACATGTGCATGTCATAAGAGACCTGTAGGCCATATACACATGTAAAACACCTACACATAATGCATGCTCTGCATGTTCTCTGTGGGACTATGCACATCCAGTAACATGAGTATCCTCCTCAAACACATGCAATACACAGAGCATCCCAACCAATTGTGGTACACTGTAGTGGACATTGTATAGGCAGAGTCAATACACATGCACACAACATACACCACTTTGTCATATGCAGTTAGTGTTAATTTGATACACATGGCATATGTAGACACCTGCTGTAAGGTCATACTCCAGTATCCCAAATGTCAACAACACAGCACACATACTATACCTGGGGGTAGAGGACTATCATGGGGCGGTGTGACATGCTTCAACACACAACACATTCATGTGAGGCAATGCTCCCTATTGAACACCTTACATACCCATGTAACAACTGGCTGTGAAATGGTTAATGTAGCCAAAGTGGTGCAGGTCAGGTACAGCATGATAGTTGCCAGTGTGACATACATTAGTGGCCTTGAATGACCACATGATGCTGCCTGATGATGGCTCATGGTACTACACTACATCCAGTTACAGTAACTACAGTACTACACATAGCATTCATTTCTATACACCTGACAGTTGTGTGCATCCGGCCATGGTATGTATACCTATGAGTGATGGTGCACAGGACATTGGAAAGCATTCCAGACTTGCACAGCAATGTTGTGTCCATGTACACATTGTGTTCAAGGGTGAGGCCAATCATTGAACAACACACATGCATCAAAGACATGTATAGTGTTATCAACAAGGACTCTCCACACTCGCACTGCATGCTGTTGAGCAACACACATCCTGCATGCTGACACATGTGATAGGACTCTTTGGCTTGTGATACTGTACTGCACCATCAACCACTAATGGATATGTTATGTATTGCTGTTGGTGTGTGTGTGTGTGTCAACTTGACTGAGTAGTGTATGTGTGCATGTGTTCATGTGTGCATGCGTTCATGTTTGCATGTGTGCATGTGTTCATGTGTGCATGTGTTCATGTCTGCATGTGTGCATGTGTTCATGTGTGCATGTGTTCATGTGTGCATGTGGCATGTGTGCATGTGTGCATGTGTACATGTGTACATGTGTGCATGTGTGCATGTGTTCATGTGTGCATGTGTGCATGTGTACATGCGTGCATGTGTGCACGTGTGCATGTGTTCATGTGTGCATGTGTGCATGTGCGCTAACATCCTGTACAGATTGTGAAGTGTGTTTCCTGTCTTCCTCTCACAGGTGCTGAGATATTGGATGATTGCAGCAGGGAACCTGAGGTCACTGCCACAAATAGTGGGCATGATGACACATGTGTAGTGGCACAGGCAGGTTTGTCAGGGTCCGTCGTTGGTCCGCCAATCGACAGTACACAGCTGTCCACCCCATCCATGCCCACATTCATACTGCCGATACATCCCTCAACACCAATGGCCTTAGCGGAGGAACAGCATACAGCAGGCACCGACCAGGATAGTGTGGTATCTATGGCACATGCAACCCCACACAGCAGCCATACCCAGACACCTGGAATGGTACCACATAGGCATATGTCCAGGGGTGCTCGTGGGAGCACTGCTGGTCGTAATGTCCCTGGCAGACGTGCCCCACAGGTCTCACAACCTCAGCCATGTTCCAGTCTGTAATGCAGGCAGAGGCACATATGGAACGGTACACCAGGCAGGGACTAAGGGTGCAGAGGGCTCACAACACCACTATCAATGACAGTATCCGTGACCTTGCTGGTGCCATCCGTAATTACACCGAGGTCATTGATAGACGTTGGGGGGGAGACACTAGATGTCCTCCGCAATGTAATGTCCATGTGCCAGGACAGTGCAGAACAGCTGAGACATCGACGTGGATGTATGCCAGCAACATCATCAGCTGGCACTCGTCGTGGATGACACACAAGTCCCAGCTGCTCCCGTAGTGGCAGTACCAGCCCCAGCAATGTTGGGGCTGGGCTGTCAATAGACCGTCCTAGACAACCACGTGCACGTGACTCTGGCCAGTCCCGGCTGGGACATGGGTCCAGTCGACATCCCTCTGCCTCTGACGACAGTACCCAGTCTGGCTTGCTACCCGATACTGTCCGTGGCACCCCTGGCAGGCACAGGTACTGTATCCGTGGCCGGAGACAGTGAGCTGTACAGCCTGGCAAGTACAGTCAGTGGCTGTCCCACAATCACCCATATGTGGCAGCCACAAGGTGGAACTGTGTGCATGCAGACGCACACACATAAACCAAACACCTAGGGCTAACACATACACACACACATTACACCAACATTGACCCATACTGTACTGTGGTCCCTCACACACACACACACACACACACACACACACACACACACACACACACACACACACACACACACACATACATGTCGATTGGATGGGTCATTGTCGGGCTGTGGCAAACCAATACCACACCCTGTGCATATGATGAAACTGTGCCACCTCCTGTCATCTGTGACAATGATGCAGGAACAGGCTTACATGGTGCTGATGCACAGGGTGACCTAATAGCAGTGTAGCAATGTTAGCATGTTGTCAACAGCAAGGTGTACTGATATCCTTGTAGGTATATCTGAGCAGGCATGATGCATTAAGGCTATGATTATCAATGTAGTATTGTTTACACCAGTGTTAATTCCAATACTGTATTGTCCAGCCATGTGCCACTTGGCTGATGTGTGCGGTACTGGCAACATGTGTTGGTGAGTGGATGGTACGTGTGTGATGTGTGCAGTACAGATTTGCAGGTGTACATTTGTGAACATGGTGGAGGTGCACTATCTGCATTTATGTGCATAGTAGACACATGGGAAGGGTGACATGCCCTGTATTACACAGTGTTAACACTTCATATTTCCTATTGGTGGCCAGTATGCATTTTACTACACATATGTTATGACTTGGGTACACATGTGTGTATGACATGGTTTGACACTATGCTGTGGGTGATACTGTTTATATCGGTCATTGTTTTGCATACTGGTAGTATACATAACCTCAACAGCCTGACTTTACCCAATCGTTAGCTGATGTCTTGACAACTGACACACAAATGCAGGATACACAGTAGCAATTGAGTCCTTCCGGTACTATACTATACCAGTAACCAGTAGTATTGGCCACCACACATTCCTGGGACCACTCCTGTTTGGCATGTAGACATCCCAGGTAGAAGCAAACACACTAGGGATATCTCCGTCCAGATCTGGTAATGCATACAGTGGCCTACAATGCATTCTCCAGATGAGACACTTATCCTCCACAAGGGTATCATACAGACAGATACCTGTTGACCAACACATGCTGTAAAGCTATAAGCCAACTATAGCATAGCCATCCACATTTACAATACATAGTATCCTGACAGTACCACATTGTTAGTAGCCCACAACATGTAGCAGGGGTACCAATGTGTACATACAGCCACATGTTATGTCATCTGTCCTTTGGTATTCACATTTCCAAAGGTATGCTGATGTTCCTCAGTGCATCACATAAGCATGAAGGGGTCTGTATGCATATCCACGGAGGTGTTGTACACCTGTAATGAATGGCCATTATTGACAGACTGTGTTGTGTTTGAACATGTCTGACATATACCCCAGGCATGAACCCTCACTCACACTATTCTATAGAAACTGTCATGGGTGTGTGTGACACAGATGACCTAGGCCACAGATCACTACAGTGGCTGGCCTTGACACATAAATGCTACTTCTGATTCGCAGGCCTGTACTGAGACCCATTCGGAGTCTGGTATGCCGCAAGATGCTTCGTCGGTGTCCGGTATGCTGCAAGATGCTTCGTCGGTGTCCGGTATGCTGCAAGATGCTTTGTCGGTGTCCGGTATGCCGCAAGATGCTTCATCGGAGTCCGGTATGCTGCTGTGCAGGCACTGGCTTCTGAGGGTGTATTCAGGCCAGCAGACATTCATATTAAACAGATGCCATCGTTTTCATCCAGGCCTATAACTCGCACCACGCCTAGAAAACAGACGACCAAACAGCAGGCTCAAGCCCTTATGCCTAAAAAACAAATGCTTAGAATGGCTGAAGACCTTATTACCTTAATTAGGGAAGCCAGCCTTCCCCCTCTAAGAGATCTATAACTGATTTTCTTTCTGATTCTCCTGATCAGGAATCTGATATTTCTGCTCCTTCTGATTACCAGGATTTGCCCTTATCTACTTATGAAGATTCTGATGCAGAAGATTCCATTCCCTCTGCTTCCCCTCCAGAAGACTTTTCTTTCGGTGAAATTTTGCACACACTTAGGGAGCATTCCCGCTGGCAAAGCCAGGATTACTAACTCCAAAAAAAGACTTAAGGAATTCTTACTCCTACCTCAACATAGGCCTTTTAGCTATCCCTCCTGTTCTGGACATTGTAGAGGATGCTTTCTTGGAATCTAGCCTTTCCCCAAACACTTACCTCCAGCTCCCAGAAAACCTGACCGGTATTAGAGTACCTAACTCTCTCAAGTTCCTCTTCAAATATCCTTCTGTGGATCCAGAGACCATTTCCCAAGGACCAAAAGGCATTAAGGCTACTGCTGCCAATAATCCTACCCCTTCTGATAGAGATTCTAGAGCCTTAGACAGATGGGGTAAGAAGGTATACACTTCTGCTACTTTGGCCATTAGGGCTTTAAATTGCCATTTTCGCATGTTGAAGTATCAGCAGCATGTTATGGGGCTACTTAAACAAAAACTGATGTTGATTCCTGACTACTGAGCACAAAATTACAGGATTTAATGCATTCTGCAGAGCAAATTGGTAAACGTGCTTTGCAATGTGGTTTTGATGCTTTAGAAGCATCTTGCAGGGCTGCTGTCACTGGGTCTGTACTTAGAAGGCATGCTTTTCTTAAGGAACAAAACTTGCCAGATCTGTAAAAGCTAAATCCTTAAACCAAGGCCACCTTTTTGGCAACAAAGCAGAAGTCCTCAAAGGGATGGAGGAAAAAGCTAAATCTATGCAAACTGTTTAAGATTTCCTACAAGTATGGCCTCAAGATTCAGGAGGCATTGGCCTTGAAAGAACTGATCCTGTACAGTCCCTTCCAGGCCTTTTCAGTCCAAACCCAGGAAAAACAGACCACCTACTCTACAGTCTCAGGCTACGCACAGACCTAAGCAGTGGGGGAATCCCACTTCCAAAACAGGGAGTAGTAAGCCACCCCCTTATGGAAAAATGGCACAATGACTTAACCTTAACCCTTCCAAGCCCTGCTCTACTACCTGCTCCCTTAGGAGGAAAGCTCGCCGTGCATGCAAAAAACTGGGAACTCATTACCCAGGACAAATGGGTGTTGAACATAGTTTCCGAAGGATACAGATTCCACTTCCACACCCTACCAACCCCAAATGATTGGCCAGACATACCCCCAAATCAATGGGTGTAGGCCCAACAGCAGGTTCTCTCTTCTCAATATCAGGGATATTCAGCCTGTCCCAGCAGAACAAAGGGGACAAGGTTTTTATTCAAGACTTTTTTTTTCTTGAACCTAGAAAAGACAACTCCTGGCATCTTAACCTGGACCTCTCTATTCTCAACACCTTTCTGGTAGTTCCAGAATTCAAAATGAAAACTCTGCAACAGCTGCTTCCCATGCTAGCCAAGGATGCCTGGCAGGCAACCTTAGACTTAAAGGAAGCTTACCTTCAAATCCCAATAAGCGAATCTTGCAGGAAATACCTACGCTTCAGGACAGGCTCCATGCACTATCAGTTCTCTGCATTTCCCTTTGGCTTGTCTACTGTGCCCATAGTATTCACAGTGTCTAGCTCCAGCCATTGCATTTTGCAGGCAGAGAAACATTCAAATTTACCCATACTTTGACGATTGTCTAATTTAGGCAGAAAGCCAGGACTTGCTATTACAACACGTGGCATACATAAAGAAACTTCAAACCTCACTGGAGTACACCATCAATGAAAAGAAATCTCACCTAGTACCCTGCCAACAGATTGTATTCCTGGGAGCAAGCTTGAACACAACTTCCCAGATGGCATTCCTCACTCCGGAGAATAAAGTTTATTTGACAACCTACTTCAAACTATTGGCCACAAAACCCCAGCTGTCTGCAGAAAAAATACTGCAAGCCCTGGCATTCATGTCCTCTTGCATTTTACTAATTCCATATGCGAGACTGCATATGAGGAAATTCCAATGGTATCTAAAAAGTCTATGGTGTCAACATTCTGAGGACCTTGAAACAATGATTTCTATCATTCCTTGCATCAGCACAGAGTTCCTTTGCTGGGCAGAGGCCTGCTACCACAACAAAGGACTCCCTTTCAATCTACCCCCTGCCGCCCAAATCCTAACAGATGCATCAGACTATGTATGGGGGGGCTCTCATGGCAGGGCAGTGCATACAGGGCAAATGGACCTCGAGACAGATGCACCTGCATATCAATCAAAAAGAAATGTTAGCTTTACAGAATGTTCTGACAGCCTTCAAAGACCGTATTCTTCCAGGACAACTATTGGTTAAGACAGACAACACCACAGTTATGTGGTACATAAACAAGCAGGGGGGAACCCACTCGTACCATCTCTGCAGACTAGCCATGGCTCTGTGGATCACAGCCTTGAGCTACCAAGTACACCTGCAAGCTCAATTCTTGCCAGGCAAACTAAATTCACTGGCAGACTTGAGCAGAAATCTCATGGACCCACACGAATGGAAACTAGAACTCAAAATATTCAGCCTCTTGAGGAACAAATGGGAGACTCCAGAGGTTGACCTGTTTGCCTCCCGTAAGAATTACCAATTGCACAAATTCTGCATAAGAACTCCCCACAGCCAAACTTGGAACGTGTATGTCCTGTCCTTTACCTGGGAAAGCCTCTCAGTTTATGCCTTTCCCCCTCTGCCTCTCCTCTCGAAGGTTATACTAAAGATCAAACAGGACAAGCAAAGGATAATACTGATTGCACCAGACTGGCCACACCAGCACTGGTACCCACTCTTGCGCAGCATGACACTGCTACAACCATGGCACCTGCCTCAGACCCCTTCTCTGCTGTCCCAGCAGGCGGGCAGATTCTGCCCCCTCTGCTTTAAACCCTGAACTTTGCAGCCTGGCTTATTCCTTCAGCTCTTCCTTAGCATCCTTCAGTAAGCAGGTACTGGATGTCATTCTGGAGGCTAGGAGGCTTAGTACTAGAAAATCCTATGCTGAAAAGTGGAAAAGATACTGCTCCTGGAGCCTGGCTCAGGGGATGGGCACAACGGTGCCCAGCTTACCTCATATTCTACAGTACTTAGCAGAAATGCTCCACAGCTGCCTATCCTTCTCGTCAATTAAAATTAATGCCTCTGCCATTTCAGCACATTATAATACTGAGCCATCCCTCTTCTCTCACCACTTGCTAAAGCAATTCCTTAGAGGGGCCAAAAAATTAAGACCCCCTAGGAGAGCTTCCACTCCAGCCTGGGACCTTAACATTGTATTGGAAAAGCTCACCATCCCCCCCCTTTGAACCAGCTGCTACAGCAGAGTTGAAATTCCTTTCTTGGAAAACAGCCTTCCTTCTAGCCATCACTTCAGCAAGAAGTGTGTCTGAATTACAGGCCCTCATGGCAGTGGAACCCTTCATCATCTTCCATGCGGACAGGATTTCCCTCAGGACTAATCCTTCCTTCATGCCCAAGGTGGTGTCTTCTGTGGCCCTAAATCAGTCCATTCATTTGCCTACTATTTTCCCTATTCCACAAAATGGAATGAATACTGCACTCTCTGGACGTGCACAAAGACTTAGGCTTAGTCCTGTCCAAATAGAATCTATCGGGAAATCTGAGCAGCTGCTAGTTAGCTTTGCTGCAGGGGCAGAGGGGAAGGCCATTTCAAAGCAAACCATTTCAAAATGGATAGCCCATTGCATTCATTTCTGCTGCAAGCACCATGGACAACCTACCCCAAAGGGGTAAAGATCACATTCCACCATGGCTGCATCAACTTCTGCGGCAATCCTCTGAAGGGTCCCTACCAGGGACATCCTTGAAGCTGCCACCTGGAGCTCTGCACATACCTTCACCAAGCATTACCACTTGCCTATTTTTTCTAAATCAAGAGATGGATTTGCCACTGCAGTCTTGCAGGGATTAATAGCTGGCCCTAATGCCCTTTAACTTCCTTCTCCCTTCCTTAGCTTTGGGAATTGACCCAAATGTGATAACTGTAACAGTGAAACACGAAGAACATAGTACAATTATGTATACTTACCATAAATGTAGATGTTGGAGTGTATTCACTGTTGCAGTCCTGGTTACCCTCCCTCCACCCACCTGACTTCTCTTGCCTCTACCTCTCCTTCTGGTTGGTATACTTATTTTTCTCTTGTATTTGCTTTTTGATGGGGGGTATACCATACCATTTAATTGCTTCTTGTTGTGAGGGCACTTGACATCTGGGACAAGAAAAACTAATGTAATGGCGTCGGCTGTATGTTTTATACCCCTGACAACCTGACGTCAAGGAAGAAGCAACAGCATCCGACACAGAAATCCAAAGACTCTGGTATATAGCCCGGCTGAGGGCTACCTGCAGGCAGATAACCCAAATGTGATGACTGCAACAGTGAATATACTCTAACATCTACATTTATTTTAAGTGTACACAACTGTACTTTTTCAATCCTTTTTGTAGTGCTTTAGTGTAGAATAAGTCTACTTTGCTAGTTTTTAGAGTAGAGCGTCCTATCCCATTAGTCTAGTTGTGAGAGTATGATTGTGTGTGGGCTTTGTCACCCTTTTTCTTTTGTTAGCTGTTAGGGCTTTGTATATAGTTTTCATGGCATTAGAGCTTTAGTGAGTCTACAATGTCTCATATACCTGCTGGATTTAAGAAGTCAGGTCACTCCAAAGCAAATACAAATATGACTCAGTCATTGTACATGCTGGTGTGAATGACCTGAGACGTACCTCCCTGGACTACATGAAAAGAGACATAGAGGAGCTCTCTGATCATGTAGCCCAGGCTGGTATGACCCTGACCTTGAGCAGCATCTTGCCCTCACCTAGAATGATGCCACAGTACAAAGACAAAATGATCGATTTTAACAATTGGCTAAAATTTTGTTGTCATTCAAAGGGGATCCAGTGTCTGTCAGCCTGGGATGACATGCTGAACAAGCCACGTTGCTTCGCTAGGGACGGCTTGCACCTGTCACCACTGGGCTTTCGGATATTGGCAAAGGCTCTTGCCACCCCCATAGTGCCTTTTTTAGGCAAGGCTCAAAAGTCAAACCCACCCCCATAGACAGTACAAGGAACAAGAAACTAAGGGTAATGCTGCTAAACGCCAGAAGTCTTAACCTCAAGATGCACCCACTCGAAGCTCTCCTCAGTATGGAGAACATCGATATCTGTGCAGTGACAAAGCTGGTTCAATGCTCCAGAGAGCACCCCAGCACTACCAGGCTATACCTCATATCATGCTTTTCGGCCCCAAAACCCGGACCGAACCACAAAAGGAGGGGGAGTTTCCATATTTATCAAGGATATCCACACCTCCAGGTTAGTGGCATTGCACGAAGTATTGGAGACCATCCATGTGCAACTAACAGTGGGCAAGACTGCTTTTCAGTTTATAGCATCCTACAGACCACCCTCTCAAAGTCAGGAATCCCATTCGGCTTTCCTGAAAACATTGGAGAACATTAAGATCTCTCCGAACACCATTATATTGGGCGACTTCAACTACCCAAACATTGACTGGAAGCACTACTCAAGCCCCAGCACCTTAGCCCAAAGATTCCTGGAAATTATAAACTCAAATGCTATGGAACAACTAGTCACCACTCCCACAAGAGGGGCAACATACTAGACCTGATCATTACCAACATGGGGACTCTATGCTCCACACCAGAAGTATATCCCTCATTGGTAAGATCAGATCATAAATTAATTTCACTGGACGTCCACATCCCGACCCCACCCCCAGCCCAGAAAACCACAGTGAAAAACTTCTCAAAAGCGAACTTCTCACTTCTCAAAACCGAAGTGGAATCCTTCAAGGCCCCAGGGCCAGTGGAAACTACAGCCCAAACTGCAGAATCCTATATAAATGCATTCTACGGACATCTCCAGGAATGCATGGATCATGCTATCCCAAACAAAACCAAGACCCAATCATCCAAAGGCAGGCGTCCAGTCTGGTGGACCCCTTCCATAAATAAACTGTACAACAGAAGGAGGAAGCTACTACATGATAGAGCAAAATCCCTAATAGGGAAGGCATCTCTGATCAGTACTAGCAAAAAATTACGATCCCTCATAAAATCCTCCAAGGCCAGCTTCGAGAGAAAAATTGCACAGGACACCAAAGACAATCATAAGGCTTTTTTCAGTTATGTTAGAAACCTGGGATGCAACTCCCAGACTTGTTCTGAGTTGATTCTAAGCGACAAAAATACACTGAACCCACAGACATCGCCAATATCCTGGCAGACAGGTTAAGTGCAAACTCTCCCCCCCCCACTGAGCAAGTATCTATCCCGGCAGAGGGCTGCCTCCCAAACATCTCACATGCTCAGGTGATGGCTGCCCTCTCCAAAGCAAAAAACACTGCTTCCATGGGACCAGATGGCATCCCAGGTTGCGTCCTACATGAACTACAAGAGGAACTAATCCCTCAAATAAAACAGCTATACAATCTTAGCCTCACTACAGGATATGTGCCCACAGAATGGCGTACAGCAACAGTGGTCCCACTCCACAAAGGTGGAGCCTCTACGGACCCTGGAAACTATCGCCCCATAAGCCTGACTAGCTTAGTCTGCAAGGCTATGGAGAGGATCATCATGGAGCTCATAAACAAAGACATTGGGGATCTACAGACACTAGATCCTACCCAGTTCGGCTTTGTCAAGGGCAGATCCTGCCTTTTGAACCTGGTTGACTTCTTTGAAACAGTCACCAAAGCCATAGATGAAGGGAAGGTAGTCCACACAGCCTATCTGGACCTTGCAAAGGTATTTGACACAATACCCCACTCGGGCATCATAGATAAGCTATCCAGCTTAAATATAAACCCCTATGTCACAAGATATGTGCCCACAGAATGGCGTACAGCAACAGTGGTCCCACTCCACTTCTAAACCTACCACCCTAGAACACCAAAAAGGAAAAAAACTAAGGGTAATGCTGCTCAATGCCAGAAGTCTCAATCTCAAGATGCACGCACTCGAGGCCCTTCTCAATATGGAGAACATCGATGTCTGTGCTGTGACAGAAACCTGGTTCAAGGCTCCTGAGAGCACCCCAGCACTAACAGGTTTCACCTCATATCATACGTTCCGGCCCCAAAATCCGGACAACACCAAGAAAGGAGGGGGGGGTGTCCATATTCATAAAGGACACCCACACCTCAAGGTTGGTAGCGCACGATGCATCGGAGACCATCCAGGTGCAATTAACCATAGGCAAGACTGCTCTGCAATTTGTAGCATGTTACAGGCCACCCTCTCAAACTCAGGAACCTCACATGGCCTTCCTGAAAACATTGGAGGATAAATGTATCTCCAAACACCATCATACTAGGTGACTTCAACTACCCTAATATAGACTGGGAACACTACTCAAGCCCGAACACTCTAACCCAAAGATTCCTGGAGTTCATAAACTCAAATGCCATGGAACAACTAGTCACCATCCCCACAAGAGGTGAAAACATACTTGATCTCATCATCACGAACATGGGATCAAAATGTTCAACCACAGAAATGAAACACTTACTGGTGAGATCAGAGCATAAACTAATCTCGCTGGAGGTCCTCATCCCGCCCCACCTGAAACAAAAAAGACCACAGTGAAAAACTTCTCAAAAGCCGATTTCACACTTCTAAAAACTAGTGTGGTCTCCTTTAAGGCCCCTGAGCCAGTGGTAAACATTACTCAAACCGCTGAATCACTTACAAATGCCTTCTACCAGCACCTACAGGACTGCATGGATCAGGCAATCCCAAACAAAACTAAGACTCTCTGTACCAAAGGCAAGCGTCCAGTCTGGTGGACCCCAGCCATAAACAAGCTCTACAACAAAAGGAGGAAGCTACTACAAGATAGAGCAAAATCCTTGAAAGGTAAGACACCTTTGATCATTATAAGTAAAAACTAAGAGCTCTCATAAAATCATCCAAGGCAAATTTTGAGAGAAAAATCGCCAAGGACTCTAAAGACAATCATAAGGCCTTCTTTAGCTATGTTAGAAACCTAGGAGGAAACTCCCAGATATGCTCAGAATTAGTTCAAAATGATGTGAAAATTACTGAACCTACACACATTGCTGACATACTGGCTGACAGGTTCAGTGCAAACTTCTCCCAAAAGGAGAGATATCTATTCCAGAGGTTTGTAGCCCCCCAAACAGCTCCAACGCCCAGGTGAGAACTGCCCCCACTAAGGCAAAAAACACAGCATCCATGGGACCAGATGGTGTCCCCGGCTGTGTGCTTCATGAACTCAACGAGGAATTAAACCCACAGTTAGGACAGCTGTTTAATCTTAGCCTCACCTCAGGATACATTACCCAAGGAGTGGCGACGGCGACTGTGGTCCCACTTCATAAGGGCGGTGCCTCCACAGACCCTGGCAATTACCGCCCCATTAGCTTGACAAGCCTTATGTGCAAAGCCATGGAGAGGATCATAATGGAACTCATAAATAAAGACATAGGGAACTTGCAGACTTTGGATCCAACCCAGTTTGGCTTTGTCAAAGGCAGATCCTGCCTCTTAAACTTGGTTGACTTTTGAGACAGTCACCAAGGCCATTGATGAGGAAAGGCAGTCCATACAGCCTACCTCGACCTGGCAAAGGCCTTGACACAATACCCCACTCAGGTATCATCGAAAAACTCATCAGCTTGAATGTAAACCCATACATCACAAGATGGGTTGCAAACTGGCTAGCGACAGAACCCACAGGGTCAGAGTTGCTGGAGCCATGTCAGACTCAAAGCCTGTCACAAGTGGTGTCCCACAGGGCTCAGTCCTGGGTCCACTCTTGTTCGGCATCTACTTTTCTGAAGTACAAGCAAACACAGGAGGGTTATGGCTGACAAAGTTTGCAGATGACTGCAAACTGGGCCATAGTCGAAAACACATCTGACACAGATATCCTCCAGAAGGGCCTCACAGAAGCGGATAACTGGTGCCAGAGCCATGGCCTGAAGTTAAACGCCAAAAAATGCATAGTCATACCCTTCGGGAAAAACAAGGTTACTAGCTACCATATAGGTGACAATCCACTGAGCACAGAAAAGTCATCAGGGATCTGGGGACCCAAGTTGACAGTAGTCTTTCGTTTGACACTCATGTTGCTAAAGTAGTTAGGAAAACCTTCTATATCGCCCACCTGATCATGAAGGGATTCACATCTAGATCAAGGGAGGTCATCGTCCCCTGTACTCATCACTCATTAGACCTATGATTGAGTACAATGCCCGTTCGAATGTATCTGACCAGACACCTGATGCAGCTTGAAAGGCCCCAAAGTTCCTCACCAAAAGGATAAAGGGTCTCAAAATATGTCTTATGCTGCCCGACTGAAAGAACTCCAGCTTTATTCAGTCTCATACCGCTTGCTCAGAGGTGACCTGTGCCTGACATATAAGGCCATGTCAAACCCAGATTTGATGAATATGCTTCACCTCAAAAATCTAGATCCCTCAGAACCACAAGGGCGGAGACTTAAACCTTGACACGGTTATAAATAGAACGTGCTGGAGGGACAGATTCATCACCCAGAGACTCCCTATGCTGTGGAACAAAATCCCGGTACATGTGAGGCAGAGCACCTCGCTGGCCTTGTTCAAGAGGAATCTTGACCAATGGATGGGAGATCGCAGATATACCCCAGGGATTACTTCAGTGTCACTGCTTGACAGAGGCACAGAAAAATGATAGGCATAGTTTTTATTCAAACTAAAGGGGTGGCGAAAGCCACATAACTATGGGCTAGGCTTATAAATGCCCTTGGGCAGATAGCCTAGTATGAACCTATGAACCTATGAACCTATAAGATGGGTCGCAAACTGGCTCAAAGACAGAACCCACAGAGTGAGAGTTGCTGGAGCCATGTCAGACTCGAAACCGGTCACAAGTGGCATCCCACAGGGTTCTGTCCTGGGACCACTCTTGTTCGGTATATACTTTTCCGAGGTACAGGCAAACGTGGGAGGACTATGGCTCACCAAGTTCGCAGACGACTGCAAACTGGGCGCCATAATCAACTCTCCAGCTGACACAAACATCCTTCAAAAAGGTCTCACAGAGACAGATAACTGGTGCCAGCACCATGGTTTAAAGCTAAATGCCAAAAAATGTATAGTCATACCCTTTGGCAAAAACAATGTGCCCACAAATTACCACATAGGCGGAAACCCATTAAGTACAGAGAAAGTTATTAGGGACCTGGGGACCCACATTGATAGCAATCTCACCTTTGAAAACCACATTGCCAAAGTGGTTAGAAAGACCTTCTACATAACCCACCTCATCACGAAGGGCTTCACATCTAGATCAAGAGAGGTAATCGTGCCCCTTTATTCATCCCTCATCAGGCCCATCATAGAATACAATGCCCCTTTTGGGATGTACCTTACCCGACACCTACAGCAATTAGAAAGACCCCAAAAGTATCTCACCAAGAGGATCAAGGGTCTCAAACAGATGCCATATGCTGCTCGGTTAAAAAAACTCCAGCTCTACTCAGTTGCATACCGCCTACTTCGAGGCGATCTATGCCTGACATACAAAGCTATGTCAAATCCAGAATTAATGGACATGCTCCACCTCAGTAAATCTAAATCCCTTAGAGCCACACGCTCGAGGGACTTGAACCTCAGCACAGAAATAAATAGAACTTTCTGGAGGGACAGGTTCATAACCCAGAGGCTCCCTTCGCTCTGGAATAGAATTCCAGTTCATGTGAGGCAGAGCACCTCACTGAATCTCTTCAAGAAGAATCTCGATAAGTGGATGGGGGATCGTAGGTTTGTCCCAGGGATTACTCCCGTGTCACTATTAGACAGAGGCACAGTAAACTAAACCTTAAAAAGGGCACAGTATACTCAAATCAAGGGGTGGCGTAAGCCATACAGAATCGGGCTAGGCTTATAATTGCCCCAGGACAGATAGTCTCGTATGAACCTATGAACCTATGAACATACATATGTGACCTAAGGTCTGCGAAGCAGCATTACAGACTGTCAATGGTAACAGATGTATTCATGTAGAAAGCAGGCTTCACACCTATGAACTCACTGAGGTCACATGTACATATATGTATTTGCCACACAGATAACAATTGAGGTCACGTATACATATATGTATGTGCCACACAGATATGTACATATATGTATTTGCCACACAGATAACAATTGAGGTCACGTGTACATATATGTATGTGCCACACAGATACCGGAAGTGTGCAATGCACATACTGTTGTTTTACTGATATGTCATACAGTTGTAAAAGCAAAACCCACAACACATTAACCAACAGTGTCACACACACACACACACTCAGCAATTGCGGGATTCAAACCCCTACCTAACTATGTTATGATACGAGAGAGATCCGCAGTAACACGACATGCTATATGCTTTACTGGACGCTTTCATTTCCACTGCTGTATTTCTGTGAAACTGACATCATCAGACATGCCAAAGAGGAGATTACCTCTTTGAATGTGTTTTCACACACTCCAAAAAGGGCACTCCTCTCAAAGGAAACCACCCTCCCAACACACACACACTCAGCGATTGCAGGATTCAAACCCCTACCTAACTATGTTATGATACTACAGAGATACGCATTCACATGACACGCTATATGCTTTACTGGGTGTTTTCTTTTCTCCTGCCATATTTGTAGGATGCTGACATCATCAGACTTGCCAAAGAAGAATCTACCTCTATTCATGTGTTTTCCTAGTCTCCAAAAAGGGCACTCCTCTCACAAGAGATCACACACACACAGCAATTGTAGGATTCAAACCCCTACCTAACTATGTTATGATACTACAGAGACACGCATTAACATGACACGCTATATGCTTTACTGGGTGTTTTCATTTCTCCTGCTATATTTCTAGGATGCTGACATCATCAGACTTGCCAAAGAAGAATCTACCTCTATATGTGTTTTCCTAGTCTCCAAAAAGGGAACTCTTCTTACATAAAATCACACACACAGAGCAATTGCAGGATTCAAACCCCTACCTAGCTATGTTATGATATTACAGAGGTACGCATTAACACGGCACACTATGTGTTTTACTCGGTGTTTTATTTTCTCCTGCTATATTTGTAGGATGCTGACATCATCAGACTGGACATGGTAATATGTGTGCACTTTGTTTTATGCAATCCCAGAAATGAACCATGTGGGTCAGCAGGTGTTAACAGCTTGAACAGGACTCCACAATTCTTAGCTTGTGTGATCTCTCTCTGTGGACAAATTTCCATTCCTTCATATGACGCTACATATTTATGCACAGGTTGTTGAATTTGTGGATACAACATGTGTCTGTGATGTTGATAAAGGGCTACTCAGAGTCTATGTGGGACGTGTGTAGCTCCCTTCAGTGATGTGTGTCCTGGGTGGCTGCCTTGCAAACAGTCTAGCAGGTTTGGGAACCATGATCTGCCCATGATCATACCACAGTTGGTAGGGCTGTGTGTTTGTCGGCTTCCAATAGCTCTGTTTATGACTTCAATCATGATGGACTCAATGGCCTTGCAGATCAGACGTCATAGGCTTATAGGACTATAGTTCCCATGGTCTGTTGTGCACCAACACTTGTGGGGTGTACCATATGTTGCTGTAACACATTCAACAGTTTCAGATCCTGTAGAGAGGGTGTGGCTCAACAGACTGTTCAGGTGCAGGGTCTGTTTGTTCTGTAGTTCACTTATGACACATATCGGGAAACAATGTTGTCCAATTGCTGCCATGTTTTTGGCTTTGGAAGGAGCTGTTTACCCATTCTACATGTGATATCTCCTGGTATGATGATAGGGACATTTGTCAGTGGGAGGTGGGTATGTATGTATGGGCCTGTCTGACAGGATGTCGGCATTGTCAGTCAGGTACAGTTGGCCCTGACTCAGGACATATATGTGTGTACAGTGCTGTGTATGACATAGCTGAAGGAAGTGTCATGGTTCTGTCTGGACTCCTTCGCAGATAATCTTTCAAACACACCAACATACCTGAGCACTAAACCCCTGTTATACTCTTTTACACACTTAACACCCTACTGATCCCTTTTGATCAGTCAACAGAGAGTATGCCATCATAATATCCTGGCATGTCCAATGGTTGGTTTCGCGTGTACTCTCCAGTCCAGCTGGTGAATATGGGACTTTTGAGGCAATGTTACAACTGCCTTATGTACACAGACAACCCTCACCTCCTCCCAACAAACTCAGATATACGTGGGAGATGCAATATATAGACAAACGGGAGGCTGAGCTCTCTCGACCCATGACCGGCACAGTCTATCAGGTGGTGAAGGTAACCACACACACCACAACTCTGTCACACATAGACCTATAGTGACAGCAAACAAACTACAACATACTCGGAGGCTCTACATAATATCTGCCTAAGCAGCAGAGACCTCCTAAGCAGACACCCAGACAACTGCTACCCCACGACATTACCCACATATCACATGGTTCACAAAGTCAGTGTGCCACACAGTCACTGCCCTTAGGGGTAAAAACACACCTAATACACTTGTAATAGATGACTCTATTGTCAGACACACTGATGTCACACTCACCAGGCTGAACAAGGAGAAGGACACTTTGTGCTGTCTGTCGGGTGGCAGGTTCTGCCACATTAAACATGCACTCAGGTCACTCCAAAGCAAGTACAAATATGGCTCCATCATTGTCCATGCTGGTGTGACTTACCTCAGATGTTCCTCCCTGGACTACATGGCAAGGGACATAGAGGAGCTCTGTGATCATGTAACCCAGGCCAGTATGACCATGACCTTGTGTAGCATCTTACCCTCACCAAAAATGATGGCACAGTATACAGACAAGCTGATCAATTGTAAGAGTTGGCTAACATATTGGTGTCATTCAAAGGGGATCCAGTGTCTGTCAGCCTGGGATAACATGCTCGACATGCCACGTAGATTCACTATGGACAGCGTGCACCTGTCACCCCTGGACTTTCAAATACTGGCTAAGGCTGTTGCCACCCCCACAGTGCCTTTTTTGGGCAAGGCTCAAATGACAAACCCACCACCATGGACAATACAAGGTAAAAGAAAGTACGGGTAATGCTGCTCGACACCAGATGTCTAGACCCCAGAATGTATGCACTCAAGACTCTCCTCAGTATGGTGAATGTCGATATCTGTGCAGTAACAGACACCTGGTTCAGGCTCCCAAATGCACATCAGTACTACCAGGTTATACTTCATACCATGCTTTTCGGCCACAAGACTCGGACCGACCAACAACTTTAGGGGGAGTATCCATATACATCACAGATACACAAACCTCCAGGTTAGTAGCACTGCAGGAAGCATCAGAGACCATACATGTGTAACTAATAGTGGGCAAAACTGCCTTTCAGTTTGTAGCCTGCTACAGACCACCCTCCCGAACTCAGGAACCCCACTCAGCTTTCCTGTTAACACTGGAGGATATGACGGTCTTTACAAACACTATTATATGGGGTGATTTCAACTACAGAAACATTGACTGGGAATACTACTCAAGCCACAACATCCTCGCCCAACGGTTGCTAGAATTTCTAAATACAAATGCTATGTCACAACTGGTCACCACACCCACATGAGGGGAAACATATTGGACCTGATCATCACCAACATGGGGACTCCATCTTCCACACCAGAGGTATACCCCTCATTGGTAAGGTCAGACCATACATTTATCTCACTGGACATCCATATCCCGTCCCCATCCCCATCCTAGGTTCTCTCAGTGAAGTACTTACCAACAGCAAATGTCACACTCCTCTAAACCAAGGTGGTATCCTTCGAAGACCCTGGGACAGAGGTAAGTATGGCTCAGACCGCTGAATCCTTTACAAACACATTCTATTGACACCTACTGGAATGCATGCATCGTGCTATCCCAAATAAGAACAAAACTCACTCCTCCAAAGGCAGGGGACCTGTCTGGTGGACCACGTCCATAAATAAGCTATACAACAAAAGGAGGGGGCGACTACATGATAGAGCACAATCCCAATAAGGGAAGGCATTTCTGATCAGTACTAGCAAGAAGCTACGTTCACTCATGAATATATCTAAGACCCACTTCGAAAGGTAAATTGCACCACACACTGAGAACAATCGTAAGGCCTTCTTTAGTTATGTCATGAACCTGGGTGCCAACTCCCAGATATGCTGTGTGTTACTGCGAAATGACAATACATACACTGAACCCACAGACATTGCCATCACCCTGGCAAACTGGTTCAGTGCAAATGTCACCCCCCATCCCCCCTAAAGAGCAAATGACCATCCCAACAGAGTGTAGCCTCCCTGACATCACAGATGATCAGGTGAGTGCTGCCCTCTCCTAGGCAGACAACACAGCATCAATGGGACTGGACGGTGTCCCGGCCTGCATCTTACACAAGCTTCATGACGAATGTAACCCTCACATGAAGTCACTGTTCAATATCAGACTTACTACAGGATATGTACCCAAGGAATGGTGTACAGCAACAGTGGTCCCGCTCCACAAAGGTGGTGCCACAACAGACCCCGGACACTATCGCCCTATAAGCCTATCTAGCCTGGTCTGCAAAGCTATGGAGTGTATCATCATGGTACTCATACACACAGACATCAAGAACCTACAGGCACTGGATCCTACACAATTCAGCTTTGTTGTGGGCAGATCTTGCCTCTTGAACATGGTCGACTTCTTTAAACAGTTACCAGGTCCATAGACATAGGGAAGGTAGTCCACACAGCCTACCTGGACCTCGCATAAACCTTCACAACAATACCCCACTCAGGCATCATACATAAGCTCACCAGCTTAGATAGCGGCACATATGTCACAAGATGGATTACTAAGTGGATCAGGGATAGCACTCACATGGTATGTATTGCAGGTGCCATGTCTGACTCTACACCAGTTACACGTGGCATCCCACAAGGCTCAGTCCTGGGACCTGTCTTGTTCAGTATATATTCCTCTGACATACAGGCTAACACAGGAGGAATATGGCTGACCATGTTCGCAGATGACTGCAAACTGGGTGCCATATTTGACTCTCCAGCTGGCACAAGCATCATCCAAAAGGGTCTCACAGAGATGGATAACTGGTGCCAGAGCCATGGCCTACAGCTGAATGCCAATAAATGCATAGTCATCCCCTTTGGGAATCACATAGTGCCCACACATTACCACATAGGTGTTAATACATTAAATATGGTAGAAGTTGTTAGGGATATGGGGACATGAGTAGTTTGTAATCTTGCCTTTGACAATCGCATTGCCATAGTGGTTAGACAGACATTCTATATAGCCCTCCCTATCCCAACAGGTTTCACATCTAGATCAAGTAAAGTCATTGTGCCCCTATACTCATGAGGCCCATGATTGGATACAATGCCCCATTTGGGATTTACCTTACCCGACACCTGCAGCAACTGTATTGGCCACAAAAGTACCTCACCAAGTGGATCTAGGGACTCACACAGATGCCCTGTGCAGTTTGGCTAAAGTTACTCCAGCTCTACTCAGTCACTTACCATCTACTCGGATGCGGTCTGTTCCTGTTGTTTACAGCCATGTCCAACACAGAATTAATGGACATGCTCCACCTCAGGATATCCGGATCCCTTAGAGCTACAAGCTCCAGAGACTTACACCTCAGCACAGATATTTATAGGACATGCTGGAGGGACACATTTCTATCCCAGACGCTCCCCTCACTCTGGAATGGGATCCCAGTCCCGCATAGGCTGAGCCCCCCACTGACTCCCTACAGGAGACATATTGATGAGTGGATGGGTGATCATATGTTTACCCCTGGAATCTCTTCTGGGTCCCTGCTGGACAGAGGCACAATAAAGAAAATGTAAAAGGCCTATCTTGTGTGACCTACTATTCACAGGCACAGTCTACTAATCTAACAGGGCTGCAAAAGCCAAACATACTCTGGCTAGGCTTATACATGCCCTAGGGCAGATAGGCTAGTATCAACCTATGCACCTATGATAATGTTCGGGATGCACATTGTTTATTGATGATACTGATTGCAGGTTTTTTCTCTTCTTTGCTTTCACACTTTCTACGAACAACTTAAGTATCTGCAGAACATATTTTATTATGACAGGGTTCCAATATATTATATATGTGTCTGTTGTCATATAACTGTGTGCACATGGCAGATTGGTGAATACTGAGAGGTGCCTGTGTTAACACATGCAACTGCCGGATATGTGTGGCCCACTGCTATACTCAGACATGGCCTACGTGTGTGAGCATGCTCAGTCTGTCCTTTTAGTGTTTTGTTGCCTGACATTTGTCTCATTTATTCAAATGTGTGAGCATGCCCAGTCTGTCCTTTCAGTGTTTTGTTGCCTGACATTTGTCTCATTTATTCAAGTGTGTGAGCATGCCCAGTGTGACCTTTCAGTATGTTGCTGTCTGAAGTCCACTACATTTGTTGATGTGTGTGAACATGACCAATATTAACAATTATACTATATGCATGTTGAAAATCAGGTTCTATTCTTACTGCAGTGCTCTCCTTTGTGTCATAACTTGACAGGGATTATGCTGTGCCTGCAGGGTTTCCATGAGATACGTTGCATAGACTTAGCAACATTTCTTCATACAGGCTGATCAGTGCAATACTGTCATGGTTTAGTGGTTCAGTAGTATGACTGTAGTGCACAGTATCCTGGGTTTGAGGCCTGTCACTGCTTTATATTTTCATACTGAGCAGACCAGACTGCTTAAGGGCCAGTAGAGCAAATATGAGCATGTTGGCTTTTGTTCAGCTATGCCCAACGTAGACCAGGCTTGTCCAACATTGCTCAACGTTAACCAACATTACAGAAAATTGCCCAATATTGCTCAAAATTGACCACGGTTGTGCTAGTGTTAGTGTATGCAATTGCTTTACATATACTAAATGGTGGTGAAAGCTGTTTAGCACTGCTTTATATTGCTTAACACATGGCAATCATGCCTCAGGTGGTGCTGCAGGGCTGCCTATGTCGGATGCACATACTGCACTCCCTATACATGTTTGGAAACAGGTAGTGTCAAGTTAGGCATCCCTTTTACTATTTGTGCGAGTCAGAGAGAGGTATCATTTCCAGGGTTCCTACTGAGCCAGTGTATGTGCTATGCATTGCCTCTTTGCCAAGGCCAAAGCATACTGTGCACGCCTCCTTCTGTCTACTGGGGCAGGCTCAGGTTGTTCCTCCTCTGAGTCACGCTCTGCCTGTGATGGCCTTGGCAATGGTGAGGGGCTGTTTGGCTCAGGCCTATGCTGCTCCTGCTGCAGCTGTTTTCGCAGAATCATATTATGTAGCATGGCACATACCATGACAATTTGGGTACATATAGTTGGTGAGTACTGCAAGGCTCCACCAGATGTGTCCAGGCACCGGAACCGTGACTTGAGCAGGCTGAACACACACTTGATTACATTTCGTGTTTGTGCGTGTGCCTCATTATGGCATTCCTGTTCAGGTGTGTGTGCGTTT
Source organism: Protopterus annectens (assembly GCF_019279795.1). Classification (NCBI taxonomy): domain Eukaryota; kingdom Metazoa; phylum Chordata; order Ceratodontiformes; family Protopteridae; genus Protopterus; species Protopterus annectens. The sequence goes on from NC_056728.1 coordinate 329,045,133, forward strand.
CTGATGGGTGTCATCAGCCACGGCTCCAGTGCATAGCCAGCATCCCCCACTAGGTGACCATGAGGGATGTCCCCATTGGCAAATGTCTGGTACAGCTGCGTCAGATGCCAGATATGGGAATCATGGTAGCTTCCAGGGCAGCCAGCACACACATTCAGTATTATGCCCTGGGCATCACACACGACCTGGCAGTTGATGGAGTGGAAGCCCTTGCGGTTGAAGTAGACCCTACCCCACTCACCGGCTGGTGCTTTGATGCGTATGTGCGTGCAGTCTATTGCACCCACTACCTCAGGGTATTCCGCTATTTGCTGGAAGAGACGCATACTGCTGGCCAATACCTCACGGGAATTGGGGAAATATACATGATCACTGACATGTGCTGACATGGCATCCAGGAACTGGTGCAGTACCCTGGATGCTGATGCCTGTGATATCCCCATCATATCACCAGTTGGTCTCTGGAAGGTATCTGTTGCTAATATTCTTAGGCCAGCACATACCTTGATTTCCACTGGGATGGGTTTCCCCTCTGTTAGTTCTGTGTGTGAGGCGTGGCCTGCACAGCTCAACAATTTGCTGCAAGAGGTCTCTGTCCACTCTATAGTGCTCCACTATCTCCAGCTCATGTAGCCCCTGGTAGGTTACCCTAGGCCTGTACACTCTTCTCCGTCTCCTCACTGTGGGTTGTCCAGCAGCATTCGCATTGTCACCACCCTCAGCATGTTGCATATGTCATCTTATAACAGCAATGGCAGCCCCTAACATTTCTTTGTCTCAGTAAAGCTTTTTCAGTTTTCACTTCTATTAGCTTACTGCAGTGTTGCAGTGTCTCTTGAGAGAAACATAGTGGAATGTTGTTTGCAGAGTTTTAAGTGCTGGGCTGGGCTAGTGTACTGCCTGTGTAATTGCCTGATTCTGATTGTTTTCACCTGCTAGCTCTGCTAGTACTCCCTGGTTAACTTCCTACTATTTGTTGTGCTTCCTTTTCCCTTTCTGTTTCCTCAGGGGGGCAGCGATGCGCACACAAGCGCAAACACACGCACACCAGCTCACACACACGCACACATGCTTACACTGACTAAAACTTGCTTATTCTTGGTAAAACGCGCGCACACTGGCGCAAACGCGCTTACACAACTTTAAACAGCCTTATACATGCTTATTCCGACTTAAACGTGCACACACACGCTTACACGTGCGCACACAGTCTTACTCGGGTTTACAGGCGCACCTGCGTGCATACATGCTCAGCAAGAAACGTTAGTGTTATCCACGGCATACACCTTCAATTTCTTGCCTTTACCTAGCTTACTTGTTGACACACCTCTTCCACTGATGTGTAAATGACAACTGATGCATGCCACTCTTCTCCAATGAGCTTCACTTCTTTCATACATACCCCCCTCGTGATGTCACCTATCTTCTACTCTGTTACTCCCCTTATCCTACTCCTACACTCCACTGACTGTGCTCATTTGCTATGTAAACTTGCGATTCACTATCCTAACCCTCATTTGCATAGGATTGCCTACTAATGCTTGGTTACATCTCTTTGACTGAGCTTACCCCCTTAGCAACCTCTACTCGGTGGCCATGTTGTCTTCAGCCTGCCATTCCCTTGTATTGTAAATTCAGAATAGCAATAAAATCCACATTTGTGGACCTTAATTATTGATTTTCTGGTTTTTGCAGCACCGCATGTTTGCACGGCGCTGCGCTATGCTTAAACCCCGGGGATCGAGATGAAAAAAAAATTTATTTTATTTTTATTTTGCATCAGTGAACATTGCCAATAGCCATATTTTTGGCCATTGGCATGCTTCCTCAATTGGATGCATCGTTTTTTTGGAGCTGTCACAGCTCCGTTTTGCTATTTGCACAACCATACTCAGTTGTCAACCGAGTACATTTCTGCAAATAACACTACTCTTACTCGGACAGGTTTGGGTTTCCTGGATCGCAAATTTACCTCATTTGCATAGCTTTCATCTGCAATTGAGGTAATTTGCATATCCAAGCCCTATCCATGTAGGACTCATTTTGGGAGCTCTGTTGCACACCCCTACCGGCTGTTCCTGGATTGCTCGGCAGACATGTTGGCTGCATGGAGTCTTACTCTACTCTTAGACTCCGTGGAAGCCTTCGCGAATCCGGCCCTATATGTCCTTAAGGGATAATTTACATATATCCCATGGGCCTCCATTACAGGAAGTTTAAAGTATTGCACAGTGAAAACCCTAGCTTTGATGGGTTTGTTTTGCAGTATTTACTGAATGGTTTGTCTGTGTGACCTTTTTACCCTTTGGTTTGACCAAGAGAGGAAATATGATGGAGACAAGGTTTAGTAAACAGCAAGTCTAATCAGAGAAATCCATTGTATGGCTCCAGTTAGCAAAATGGGTAGTGTCATCATGTTTCAAGACACTCATTGAGCTAAGGATATATAGGTAAAGGATTCAAGTAACGCCACAGTTCTGCTGAAATAGGTAGGCATGGTAATGAAGAAGTAAGTCAAGTTATGAACAAGAGAGTAAATGAAAGGGAATGCATGTCTACAGACAAGAAGGGAAACACTGGTGAAGGTCAGTTATGAACAAAGAGGCATGAGGGGAGAGGGAGCAGGGTGACAGCCCAGGTAGGTGGATACCCTGTATACACAAGCTGATTAATAGAAAATAAGAACTAGGGATGTAGTGCTCAGATGGATTGGGGAAGATCTGAAGTAAAGATAAAGGGAAGGAAAGAGGAATGGGGATGAATCTCAGGGAGAAGTTAGCATCAAAATAAAGGAGCAACTGCTGAGGAATTGGAGAAACAGAATAAACAGACTGAAGTTTGTCTGGTAGCTAGTTCTAGAAAAGGACATGCAGTGCCAGAAAATGATTGGTCAGTACCTTCCAGGGTGGGGTGAGATAAAAGGAGTAAAGGGGAAGTAACAGACTACAGGTAAGAGCAAAGCAGGAAGGGCCAAAAGATGTTAGAGATTATACCAGAGAATAGTCTTGGAGGCAAGAAATAATCATTATAAGAAGGGAAAGATAAGATGACAGAAAAAGGGGATTAAGGAAGTGTAATTGAGCAGGGTCAGGAAAAAGGTGATATACTCTAGTTTGTCAACACTAGAAGGATGGGTGTAGGTGCAGGTTGCACCAAAGGATGGAGAGGAGTAACATCTAGATGTCAGGGAAGAGGATTAGAGACAAGGGAAGCAGGAGGAAGGGGCCAGGAGGGTTTTGGAATTTATGACATAGAACATGGTGAACATCTCACACCTCATAAAAAGAAACAGGACTGTAAGCCAGTGTGAAATAGAAAATACTCATGTGGATCTATTGCAAGAGGCAATACTCAAGCTTGGAAAAAAAATTAGGAAACTAGAAGTAAAGGGTTTCCCATGGTAGTAGTTACAGCAGTCAATCTTGTTGGGTGCACACCTGCCATCAACTAAAGAGACTCTGATTAACCCCAAATAAAGTTCAGATGTCCTAGTAGGATTTTCCAGACATTTACTCAGTTGTCTGCTACAGCAAAAGCCATGGTTTGCAGAGAGCTTACAAATAATCAAAGGGATCTCGTTGAGAGGTATCAGTCAGGAGGAGGGTACATAAAAATTTCCACAGCATTGGATATACCATGGAAGACAGTGAAGACAGTCATCAAAAAGTGGAGAAAATATGGGACAACAGTGATGTTGCAAAGAACTGGACATCCCCCCAAAATTGATGAAAAGAGACAGGGAGGCAGTCAAGAGACCTACAGCAACACTCAAGGAGCTGTAGGAATTTCTGGCAAGTACGGTTGTGCACTCCGTGACAACAATCTCCCATATTATCCATATGTCTGGACTATGGGGTAGGGTTGCAAGATGGAAGCTTTTCTTACACAGAAAAACATCCAGGTTCAGCTAAAATTTGCAAAATGATACATCGAGTCTCCCAAAAGCATGTGGGAAAATGTGCCACAATTCCAAAAGGTACGTTTGGCACAAAACAACACTTTGCATCATCAAAAAAACACTATCCCCATGGTGAAGCATGGTGGTGGCAATATCATGCTTTGGGGTTGCTTTTCTTCAGCTGGAACTGGAGCTTTAGTAAAGGAATTATGAACAGTTCCAAATACCAGTCAGGTTTTGCCCAAACCCTTCAGGCATCTGCTAGAAAGCTGAAGATGAAGAGGAATTTCACCTGTCAGCATGAGAATAACCCCAAGAATACATCCAAATGAACAAAAGAATCACTTCACCAGATGAAAATTAAAGTTTTGGAATTGTCCAGCCAGAGCTCAGACCTAAATCCAATAGAAATTCTGTGGGGTGACCTGAAGAAGGCTGTGCACAAGAGATGCCCTCACAATCTAACAGATTTGGAGCGCTTTTGCAAGGATGAGTGGGCAAATGCTGCCAAGTCAAGATGTGCCATGCTGATAGACTCCTACCCAAGAAGACTGAATGCTGTAATTATTTCAAAAGGTACTCCAACAAAGTATTAGTTTAAGGGTGTGCACACTTATGCAACCAGCTTATTGTATGTTTTTTATTTTTTATATTTTTTCCCTTAACAGATTTGTTTGTTTTTCAATTGAATTGTACAGGTTATAGGTCACATTAAAGGTGGGAAAAGTTTTGAAATGATTTATTGTGGTCTCATTTTTTATATCACAAAAAACTGGCATTTTAACAGGTGTGTGTACACTTTTTATATCCACTGTATGTACTGTGTTCCAGGTAAAGATAGAAGCAAGAAACATCACAGATCATGTGACCATCCAGAAATATAAGAAAGATTTGGAGTGATGGAGCACTTGCCTTGGATACCAGCTTGTAGGCTGTTCCTAACTGGGTACATAACCCTTAAAAAGGAATTATAGTTGATACTCACTTTGTCCAAATATCTGGATATAATTTCCTTTCTAACCCTGTGCTCTTCCCCAGTTCCGTACACGTCTAATTTGCATTCTTTACCTGCCTTTAAATCACCTCCAAATTCCCCATTAAATGTATCCCACACTACACTAACTCTTCACTATCATTTTTGTTCTTGCTGTTGGATGTTATTTTTTTATGTTCTCCTGTTTTCCCCATCATTACAGGTGGCTATAGGACTGTAATCCTTTTCCATGCATTTTTTTGCAGCTCATATCCATGAAATCTGTTCCTTCATCTCTTTCTCTTTGGCAATCTTGTATTACTTCCTGGCAGTTTCTTACCTTTTTTATATTCATCATCTTTGTTATGTTATCCCTTCGAGTATTTACTTATGGCCCTATGCATCTCACTATAGTTTAGCTAAGTGGACATAGAGCTAGGCAACAGAAAAACAATGATGGAAGTTTATATTAGAATTTATTAATAACTTTCTTTCACTTTTTCTTTGCATTATAGCTGTATTGTGATACACACATTACATTAAACACTAAGGATGAAACTCTATACACTGCATGCTTTATAGCCTTTCATTTTCCAGATGTCCCTTTTTATCCATAGTTTCTATCATTCTTACAGAATATAAGACCTGAAAATCTTTGTTGTTATTACTTATTTCACCATCAATCTAGCTAATGTATCTTACACCTGACATTCACAATTTTTTCTTAGATAGGCTGTCAGACTTTTGGAAAATAGCCAGTTTCACCAGTCCTGTTTATTGCCTCTGTGATTGTCTTTGCCTTTTTTAACAAATCAGTTCCACGGCTGCTATGTGTTTCATTGAACCACTGTAACGGATTCATCCCTCACTTGCCACATCCCTTTTTTCCTTAGAACTGATTTACTCATTTTTTTTAAATTAATGTTATTTAACTTTCACATTTCCCTATTATTGGAACTATTTCTGCTAAGTGCTTAGATCTGGGTAAGATGAGGGTTCTGATGATATTTAAAAATGCCTTTAAAATCTGTACTGTTTATCAAGTTACTATTTTTATGATGAAGTGAATGGAAGATGCTATTCCTACTTAACTTTATTTATGTTGTTTATTTAAGTTTCTTTAAAAATAAGTGTGGATTTAGTTTGGGTTATTTTAGGCAGGATAGGGCATTTTAGGACTGTGTGTGTGTGTGTGTGTGTGTGTGTGTGTGTGTGCAGTAGATGAGGTTTTGACTAGTTTCGGGGGGGGGGGGTATGTTAGGTTTGATGATCTGCAAAAAGGTGCTTTTTTCTAGTATTTCACATTTCCTTACAAAAAAAAAATAACCTTTAGAAGTATATATCATTGCCATATTTTACTGAATGTTGTAGTGGTAACACAGACTAAATGGTATTATTGTATTAGTATAGTGACAGCTATGTTAAGATATGTTAGATTTACAGTGTAGTTATATTTTTAGGTAGTTTAATCTTGTTTCGTATAGTCATTTAGGACTGGGTCCATTTTATAGGAACGTAGGAACACACTAGGCAAGTGATCATGGAGATCATAAGATGCCTAGCTATATATACCTTTAAACAGACAAACTTAAAAGTTCTAGCCACCTGTTTAAAGCACTTAATAGTGCTCACCTCCCATATCAAGCAAGGCCATACATGATAACGCTGGTGTAAATTTGTGACCGTCAATCCAGTCATCAAGTCTAGCGTTAAAAGTAGCTAAAGTAGTACTTTGTTTGATGTGTAGTAACATATTTCATAGGTTTGGAACTTATATCTCCAGTAAGCCTTGTTTATTTGTTGTTGTAGATTTAAATCCTTAGTGCAGATGTTTGGTGAGCCACTGGTTTTGCAAAGAAATAGGAGGTAAAATAGAATTGTGTCCTTCATGGCTTTAAAATAGAGACACAGGTCACCTTGTAGCATCTTGTAGGTTACAGAGTATAAGCAGAGTTGTGTTAATCTGATGGGATAGTTAAAGGATTTAAGACCTTTAGTTTTTGTGTTTAGTAATTTTTGGTGCTTTTCCAGCTGAGCCTTATGTTTAGATTTGTGCATACCAAAAAGGGGCAACATATTCAGTGATGGGTCTGATAAGAGAAGAGTGCAGAGGTAGGATGATTTTTCTGAATCTTGAAGACATCCCTTGAAAATGAACTGGGTCATAAATCAGGATTTCCTAACGATGGTGAAAATGTGTCTTTGGCTGGGGTGTCTTCTGTGCGGAGTCTGCATGTCCTCCCTGTGGTCGTGTGGGTTTCCACCAGGTGCTCCGTTTTCCTCCCACATCCCTAAAGCCATGCTGCAAGTGGATTGGACATACTAAAAATTGGCCCTAGGCGTGAGTGCGTACATGTGTGGGCCTTCTGTGGAAGGTTGTGTGCTGGGCTGGCAACTCAACACCATACAAATTCCACTGCCAATCATGAGTGGACAAGGTGATCCGCTGTGTGACCCCTAACTGGCAAAAGCTGAAAGAGAGAGAGAGAGAGATGAGAGAAAGTTACCTACATAAATATCTAGATCTCTTATGACTATATCTCTTGGAAGAGGAGTACCATTTATAACACAAGAGGTAGGAGCAACCTTTCTGCCAAACGCTACTATGCTGTACTTTTTCATTTAGTTTCTGACTGGTTTTGATACACCATGTATTTGCTTATCCTAACCCTTGCTAGAGCTATTGTGTATCACTGGAAGAATGGATAACAATGCCCAACTTGCAGTCATCAGCAAATGTGGTCTTTGCTTTTTTGATGGTAATGTGTTTTTTGACTGGATGGTTACAATCAATTTTTATTTTAATTTACTTTATTTTATTTAGTATGTTTATTCTTTGACAAAATAGAGTTTGATTTAATTTCAAGTGGAGTAGTTTTTTGGAGAAGTTTAGTATTTTCGTTGGGATAGTTTGATATTTATATTTCATACATGCAGAGTGTGTAGTATTTCTACTTAATAGAAATCAAAACAGGGATTCAGACTAACATTTCTGATTGGCTGAAAAGCTGATAATATGCATAGGATATAGATAAATGCATTGATAATGATCATGGTTGCATACATGAATGAATCCTGAAACACGATTCATGGATATCTATATATATCTTTCTATAGCTGTCTATCTACTTATCTGTCTATCTATAAAGATCACTTGCATCTTTTTTTCTTTTCTTTCATTCATATGCAAATAAAACGGAAGGACAAAAATCAGTGAACTCATTGCATGAGGAAATACTTTACTATCACATGCAGTGACGCCAGCATGTATTTCCCATCTCTTTTCCTCCCTGCCTAATATTCCTGTTCTTCTTCACCTTTGTTCTCCTCCTCTACCTTCATGCTCCTGCAAGTTACCCCTTCCTGAATAACATCCTATAAACACAAGTGTTTTGAAGTAAACAGCAAATAAATTGCACGTTTGTGTGTGTGTGTGTGTGTGTGTGTGTGTGTGTGTGTGTGTGTGTGTGTGTGTGTGTGTGTGTGTGTGTATGTGTGTGTGTGTGAGTGAGTTTTCCAGAAGCTAGCTGTACTACTTTCTTCACCCTAGTCTTCCTCTTCTTCTCATTGACTGAGACTGCAGCATGACTTCTTTGCACCCCATTCTTTCCTTTCTGATGTCTGGCTGACATTTATACCTGGATTTCCCTTCTAGCCAATCAGCAATCATACAAATGCATTTTGGAAAAGGAATCATTCAAATTTTATAAGGATATTGTTCATTTACTTCAGAAATAAATTGATAAATATAATGTAATGAAGGAAATGTCAGCTACTGTGCGGAAACGTCTATCAGTAAAATTATGAATAATGAAATTCATACTGTATTTATTACCAGATGTGTATACAACTTGGTCAAATGATGCTGTTGGATGAAAATTAACTTTGTATTTTTCATATGGAATACATTCGTAATATTGAATATTCCGAATGATGAAGCACAAAAAGATCAACCCTGAAGGGATGAATCACAAAACATTGAGAGAAAATATACCCCACACCCCCTGCTACTTATGTATAAAACCCAGTCCCCACTGTACCACAATCTCAGACAAAAAGTGACTGGTTTCTGTACAGCTGGTGCTAAAGTCATTCAATATTACCTTTCAGGGTTAATCTTTTGTGCTTCAACATTCAGAGTGCTCAGTGTTTTCAATGTATTTCATATATATATATATATATAGCAGGGAGTGTGTGGGGGTGCAAGGGGCTTGGACCCTGCAAAAAAAAAAAAAGTTTACTGCTTTTTTTTTTATAGGGTGCATTTCAAGCAGTTGTGCTTGATAAAATACAGTTCAATATGTTGATCTTTTGAAAAAACAACGTACACCCATATATATATATATATATATATATATATATATGTGTGTGTGTGTATATATATATATAGAGAGAGAGAGAGAGAGAGAGATAAATTCACACAGGATAGTTCACCGGAAGAATTAGCCAAACATAATTAGAGATATGGGAGGGTAAGTCTCTTCATATTTAAGTAAATAATTCATCTACATGTAGTTTCCATTATTTGGGATACCCCCAGATGGGAAAACTAGAAGGAGAATTTTGGTCTGCAAAAGAATATAAGACTATATAGCTCCAGAAAAACATGCAAAAAACCCATAACACATACAATCTCATAACGTCTGAATGAATAAATTTTAATGTAATAATTATCATGTTTACACTTCATGTGTTGATTCCAAATGAATTATTTTTTAATGCAATAATTACCATGTTTATAAATCATGTATTAGCTTCTCAAAACAGAAATGACTTTTTTTGCCAAAGGGTTTAACTTGCCTGCCCTACGCCAACTGCTGGGTGAAGCTTAGACTCCTACACACTCATAAACTTACAAGAAAAGTGCACCTTGCAATGTTTTTGAAAATTATGGAGTAGGTCAGGTTTTTTTTTTGTCTTGCCAATGTGGCTCAGCTTATATGCCTTCTCTTAACAGCACTGGTAAAATCCTTGGACATATGTATAAAAGGGATATTGAAAGAAAAGCTGTCTTGCTTAGTAATACATTTCCTCATGATAATATACAGTGTTAACACAGAAATAAGTATCTCACAACCAGAAATGTTCCATCCTTTAGAATCTCCCTGATAACTTGTTGAAAAATATGTGACTTGTTTGCCATCGTTATTATCACAGTAGAATTACAAATATAAGAAGTAAACAAAAGACAAACAAATAAAGAAAGCAACTTATACCAACAGATTCCATGAGTCCAGGATATTTCCCATTTGTCATATATAGCTATATAAATTACTCTTGCCATGAAAACTGTCTGCCATCAGGTATTATTGAAAATAGAAAAATGATACAGGTTGCATAAACACACACACATTCTGCCACTCAGTTGCTGTGTGTGTGTGTGTGTGTGTGTGTGTGTGTGTGTGTGTGTGTGTGTGTGTGTGTGTGTGTGTCTATGCACGTGTGATGACTTCATCTACTTTCAAGCATCTGCAAAATCACTGATAAAAAGTTCTTTAAGCACTTTTATGTATATAAATAATTGTAAAATACATTTTATTATGTGTATTTAGTATTGTGTCTATTCCCTTCTGTAAATTTAAGCACTTGGGCATGAATTATTCCTCAGAGATAAGGTGATTTGCTCTTCTTAGTAAAAAAATGTGATTCCTAGACATGGACAGTGGTGGCTTACTGGATCCCATTTAAATACAATTAGTATGACTATGAATTACACAGGCAGCATTCTACCTTCTCCAGGGTTGATGCATAATACAAACAGAAGATGACTGATTTTAATAATTGGTCTAGTTTCTGATGTCATTATAGGGGGGCAGAATATTTGTCAGTATGGAAGGAGATGGTCAACAGACCATGCTGCTTTGCTAGGGATGGTCTGCACCTCTCTCCTCTCTCTCTCCCCTCTATTCTTTTGAGTATTGGCTAAAACATTGTCATTCCCCATAGTGCCATTTTTAGACAATGCCAAACTGAAAGTACTTCTGACATAGCAAATCAAAACCAAGAAAATCTAAAGGTGTTACTCCTCAATGCTGGGAGTTTAAACAGTAACTCCACTCCCTGCAAACTCTCCTTACCCTAGATAATGCTAACATCTGTGCAGTCCCTGAGGCATGATTTAAAGTCATGGAGAGCACCCTGGCAGTGCAAGACTATAATGCCTTCCACACATTTACACCAGCTACTACACAGGCAAGAAATGAAGGTGGAGCTGCCTTGATTTACATCAGAAATAAATATACCTGGTCAAGCAGATTGATGCATTTGAGTTTATCCATGTTCAAATCATCATAAGCAAAATCCCATACCACTTCCTTGCGAGCTATAGGTCCTCCTCTAAGACCCCGGAAACCCATACCAGGTTTTTAAACTAGGAAATATTCACCATCCAACCGAATAACATATTCATGGGTGACTTTAATTATCCCACTATTTACTGGGAATCATATACTACACCAAACATGCAGGCACAGAGATTTCTGGATTTTGTGAACACAAACTCCTTGGTACAGATTGATAATACACCGATAGGGGTGCAAACATACTGGATCTGGTCCTCACTAATATGGGAGAGTGCTATGCACCTCCTAGTGTAATGTCTATTCTGATGAGGTTAGCCCACATATGGTTTAATTTTAAGTAAAGATAAAGTCAAGAAGCCCAGCTAACCCTGGAACATTAAGTCTAACTTCATACTCAAGTGATAACTTGGCAAAATTTCAAGTCCCCCTAAACCCCGAGAACACTGCTTCTGCCTATTGTAGAACTGTTTACAGAAAGTCTATACAAGCATGTTAATAGCTGCATAGAGGCTCTACCCACCAGGAAATACAGAACTAACTCAAAAAACAATCCACACAGGTAGAATCAAAATATCAGTAGGCTGTGTAATAGAAGGAAGAAAATCAAGGCAAAAATTAGGAAGTGTAGCACCCAGCAGGATAAAAACCCTCTCATTAAACTAAACAAACAGCTCAGAGGACAAAGTCTACCAAAGCCAAATGATAGATAAATCTGGCCTCCTGTCACCAATGCACTACAGTAAAATCAGGAAAGACCAGTTAAGATCACAACAGGTGTTTTTAAATGTTTAATCCACTCTGCCCACAAAACAGGTAGTAGAAGTTAAAAAAAAAACTTAGGCTTTTTCATCCACAGTAAAGTTAATAACAGACTTCTTCAGAACTAACATTGATTATGCATGTTTGCACTTAAATATTACTAAATTCCTCAAAGGTATAGTCATTTTTTCTTTTTTAAAAGCATCCCATGAATCATTTAAAATAAATACTTTAAAATTCTGTGGTGAAAATATATAATAAAATATTATTTGTATCCAAAAAATTCCATATAAACAAATCTAGTCTGGTTTATTGCAATCACCAGTTAGAACCAAATACAGATGTATTTTTATCTATAGAATATTTAATGCCCAAGAAATTAATAGATGAAAAATTATTTGACTGGTTTCTATATTATTCTGGTATAGTATTTTTTGCATGTTCTGTCTAATGACACCACTGAAAATTTTGCAATATTGAAATCATATTAGGAATCCAGAAAGAACTTGCTTATCATTTGGAACAATGGCTGTGTGAAATAATTGTGTTAGAAATATATATCAAGCCATCATCCACGTAAATAGTACTTAAAATGACACCGTATACTTCTGATTTTTTGAATACTTAGTAATAATTTGAATTAATGGTTCCTTATATAAATTTAAAGGATGGGGTAGAAGGGACACGCTAGACAAGTTCCCATAATGATTTTCATTTGAGATGATAATAAACCACTAACTAATAAACTGGTAGTAGAGGTATCATATACTTTGCACATAGACTGTATGAAAAAGAAGAATGGAATACGAACATGATCAAATGCCTTAGAAGAGTGCAAAGACCACCTTTTATTATAATGTTTGTTATTATCATACTGTGTTAACTCCGATATCATGTAATTATCCTTTACTTACCTTGGCTCTGTGATGCAGAGGGATAATGTTTTGACCATAACCTAGATGACCTGTGTTTTATTAATGGAGCAGGTGCTTCAGCAGCTGGGAAATGGAAGATGAGAAATTAACTGCTATGACTTTTCCATCCTTGGGGGAAGGTATGGTGGCTAACTTTTCTGCCAATCTTGTGCTATGGTGGGCTCCCAAAGCACAGAAAGTAGGTGCTAGTTTTAGGAAGGATATACACTGCAGCTACACAAGCCAGTGTTGGCATACTTCCTGCATGTCAGGGAATGTGCATGTGTAAATGAAGGGGCAATGGTAGTTCCTGTGGTGATGCAAATGTGTATAATATCACCAGGGCAGGGTTAGGGCCATATAGGGAAACACCTTCATATTGCAAACCCTAAATGATATGAAACGTCCTTGGGGAATGCATCATGTATTTGCCTGTCCAGGGCAAGTATCAATGATCATCACAATGCCCCACTTCAGGGGTAAGGTGGGCTTACCTGGCTGAAGGGGCAAGGGTAATCTCCACCATGGAAATGGAGTAGAGATCCCAGTGTGTGAGCAGATGTGCAAAGATGCTTATGTCTGCCTAAGTGACTGTACCTGGATGACACTGAAATATGAGATCAAGTCTGACTGTGAGTTTTGATGGTCATCAGTTGTGGGGCAAAAAGCATAAAGAAAAAAAATATCCTGCATTTGAAAATTTTCCAAATACTTTGATTAGAAGGAAAATATTAACCATGACATTACCCTATGAAGTCTATTTTTAAGACAAATTAAATAAACGTATCTCTTAATTTATCTGGAATTATAAACCAGCTAGAGTCAATTGTAACAAACTGGATGACCCAAAATTAAAAAGCAGCATGACAATTCCAAACTTTAAAATGTATTACCTGATTAGTGGATTTATTAAGTTGTTAAACACATCTGCTACATAAGATTTAAAGAAACATTGGATACCATGTTGGGTTAAATTATTGCTGTAATTATAAATTTAATCTCATAACATTATTCCTTCTAAATATAGCATGTAATATGACCTAACAACTGTCTTTAATTATGATTCAGTTAATAAAATATGCCAAAAAATAATGGAAAATGCAAAAAATTCTAAACAAATGTTTGCTGTGTCAACCTGTCAATATTAATCCTAATATAACTTTATCATCTAATATGTTAATATTATCTTTCTTTGCTTCACTACCACACTGAAACACTGATGATTTCATTCATGATGGCAAGTTTGCTTCAGTTTTATATTTACTAGTGAAGGCATAGCTCCTTAGTAATTACATATTACCCATTAAGTTATGCCCAAATATTACATGTGATTACTTTCTGTAACGATAACTTAAACTTAGTGAAACTTAGTGAAATCATAACTAACCAGAATTCTTTATCATATGCTTTTTGTTCCATGCACTAAAATAAAAAAACACCATTTGTTTAGAATCCCATGCATCTAACTACTGCACTGGCTTAATTGCTGAGGAAGATACAAACTACTCTCTCAGATGTGAAAGTAACCATATAAATAATCTGGAGCATGTCAGGTCGCCAAAAGGAGTTTCACAGAAAGTGAAAGCAACAAAGTAAGTTTGTCAAGACTAAATTTGTCAACAGTGATATATATATATATATATATATATATATATATATATATATATATATATATATATATAAAAGGGTAGAGGGTGTGATGGTATCCCCCACATGGGGGGGCAGGGGGCTTGCCCGCTGCAAAAAAAAGATTTATTTGGATGTTTGATGAATGTAATTTCAGCATTTTTTTTTAATTTTTATTTTCACCAAAACTATCCTTTGTAAGTCAACATGAATCCAAATAGTCACATTTCCTAAGTTTATGTATTTGTAAATCATAACATAGTTCAAATGAATTGATGGCTTATGGAATGCCAGTTTTGCCTTTTTTCCTTTAAGTGCAAATAGGGCCAGTTAGATTTTGAACATTTATTTTGCAGAAGCTTGCCTGATAGAATTAGGACAAACTTTCTTAAATATATATGCAATCATAATATAATAAAGATTAAGTCATGTGGCCTTGTTGCATTTTCAATATTCCTACTAGGAAGTTAGCTGAATCTAAGTTTTACACCACAAATAATCACTTCGTTAGTGAATTTTTACATTATCCAACTTGGATGAATAGTGAAAATATTTAATTTAAAGTCTGGAAAAAATGCTAAGAATTTATTAAATTCTGTTAAGATTTTTGAAATCTAATTCTAAGTATGCAAACAACTACCAGAATGAATGTTAGTTTAGTTATATGATTTATTTAATAAGAGGAAACATGCTTGCATTTTGGTGCAGTACTTCAAGGTTCTCATGCAAGGTTCTAGCATCAGCTGCATTGTGACAGTTCCAAAAGTAAGGGGTATGGTAATTTTAAGAAATGCCAAGAATACCACAGAACCCAAAAGCTTTCTTTCAGCAGTGCAACAATAACCATAGGACAGCGGGTTTTAAAACTGGCGGATAAAGTCATTTGATTCAGAAAGCCTTTGTGGCTTGTTCTTTATAATGCAGTTCAGATTATGTGCTTTCCCGTTCCATTATTTAGTATAATGGGTGTAACCACTGTCTGCTACTGTGAAAATTAAGAAAAGTTTCCATAGAGAAATGCTATAGAAAATGCGCATAACCACGTATTTAGGTCTTTTATAACAAAGCTGTTGCTTGACAATTAAGGATATAATAGCTTCCATGACAGAGTTTGAGCTTTCTATATCGGTAGGTGGAGGATAGAATAACACAGCAATTTGACATTTAAGCTGCTGTTGTATTATGCATTTATAAATTACCTAAATGGGTTTATGTATTAGTCTGATGCAGGTGTGGCAGTCAGCAGGCATTCCATTTTCTTTCTTTTTTTTCTTTTTTTTTTAAAGATGAAAAGGAGAACTCCACTGACTCTTAAACTATTAAAGCAGGTGTTTGCTTCTAAAAGAAGAGGTGCTGACTCAGGGAAGGAAATAGCTTGATTTCTCCACTGAGCTAAGTCTGGATTTGGTTACCCCTTTAATGTCCAGTTGTTATAGACTATATACATATATACATACATATAAATATACCAAAACACTTGTTGCCATAATGTGTCCAAGCTGTTCTTAAAAATATCTAAACTAGTACTTCCTTTCGTATAATTTGGTAGTCTGTTCCATGCATCAGCTGCCCTTTCAGAGAACAGATTAGTACACTTCTCATTCCTATAGAATCCTCTACAGAGGCTGTCTTGACAATTCTCTAGTTCTTTTAGATAACCCCAAACACTCCCAAGAGATAGTTATGTCTAAATGCTCTATATACCTGAATAAGATTTCCTCTTAGATATCTATAAGAGACACTATACAAGTTCAGATATTTTAGTCTTTCATAATAACTTAAATTTTCACATCCATGGATGCCCCTTGGTATATTTCCAGTTTACTCATGCTTGTTTTCTTATAAGGTTTCCATATTGTTATTCCAGTCCAAGCTCAAGTTTGGGTCTAACGTAAATAACAAACAATGACTTCATCCTTTTTAATTTCCTAGACTTTATAAATCTTTTTATATAGCCAATAGTTCTATAGATATCATAAGTAGAATCTTGTTTTTTATGCTAAAAGCTGTAATACTTAGGATCTTTCTCTTTTTCATATTAGCGCAATAATGAAGGCAGGAAAACCACCTAAAATTAAGTACAGCCAAACTGTTGAGAGACCACATAAAGGCAGTGGTGTGCTTTTGTCTTCGAATGCAAGTCTCGAAGAGAAGGTTCTGGTAAAATGCTGAATTAGCATGTAGCAAGGCCTGTTAACTGATCTGGCTGAGCTTTTTGATTTGTTTCAGTTAAAGTTATAAAAATGGTTACACAGTACAAATTGCAAGAAAAACCTAGCCAAGCTAGAGTTTTCACTGTATGATACCATAAACCTCCTGTAATAGAGTCCCATGGGATATGTGCAAATGACCCCTTACAGATATCAAGTCTTTTGGCTACATGGCTTCGTAATGCTGAAGACGTTTATTTATCAAGTTTTATGGATACATTCAGGTCAATAAAGCTAAACCCCGCTAGCTGTGGACATGCATTTTTTGGCCTTTTTATTGCCCTCATTAGCAATGCATAAGTGGATTGATTATACAACACAAGGTATTTAAAGCAGCTGATGCCCATAAACATTACTGGTGCCTGCAAAATATCCCAACTAACACCTAAACCAAAATGTTAAAAGGTCACTTAAGCAAACCACAAGTTAAAACCCAGTCAAGCTAGAGTTTTTGCTGCATGATATCTTAATCCTCCTGTAACAGAGGCCCACCCTATATATGCAAATAACTCCTTAAGGACATTAAGTGTTTTAGCTGCATAGCTTCTGAACCTTCATGACTTTTGGTCTTTATGGATATATATTCAAGTGAATATGGACTTACACATTTCAACCTTTTTAATGATCTCATCAGTACAACATAAATAGATTGCTTGGGTATAGCTTAGAAACAGTTGGTCTTTAAAGCCAGCTGATGCCCATAAACATTAAGGTACCTCCAAAATATCCCAAGTAACATTCAAACCAAAGGCTACAGTCACACAGACAAACCATTCAGGAAAAACTGAAAGAAAAAAAAAAACAGCCACGCTAGAGTTTTCATTGTTTGATACCCTAAACCTCCTGTAATGGGGGCCCATGGAATATATGCAAATGACTCCTTAAGGACATAATGTGTTTCAGATATGTGAGTTCTGAATGGCCTTTTTAGCAGTGTCTTTTTCTCATACAGTGACAGTGCAGAAAATCTGCAAAAATTAGTAATACCAGCAGCTACTCAAGGGGATAAGTAAGAATATATCTAATAACAATACTGGATGAATACTTAGGACCCTATATGAATGTGGTGATATAGGAATTCTATAACTTGTGGAGAGGACATCAGAAAGTTGTCTTCAGCAGTACAAATCTAAGTGGTTGTGACTATAAGGTTGTGATGGGGTCTGGGCTTATGAAGGTCTGCTATAGCCTGCCAGCTACACTGTATAAGCAATAATGCCTGACAGGGTGTGTGTTAATGTGTAATTAACGCCCACTCAGGGGGTGTTATGAGGCCCGGCACCACAGGTGTCTCTCTCATACACACATGATATCCTCTGCTTTCATACATGCATTCACTCACACACACAGACAGAAAAATAAACATACACATGCACATACATATACACACATACACTTCTTTCTGTTTTTTTTTTTTTTGCACCCATTGCTTAGCGAGTGTAAAAGTAATGGCAGCCGTTTTTCACCAGGCATTACTTGTACATTAATGCCCTGCTGGAGAACATTCATTCTCCAATCAGGGTGCTGATGTACAGTTTGCCCCTTCTCTAAAACAATATAAATTATTTTGGAGCCAAGCAGAACTACTAAAATAGTAAGGTTAGACTCAGTGTGGCAATGTAGTGTTTAAACAATAAGGCCCTGAGCAACCTGTTTTGTTTATTAAGGACCATTTTCCATGTATACAGGAGGGTTGTCCTGGGGACATAGCTTCTGAACTGTAAGCCACCTTGAAGGAATTTAGTCATCATAAACCTTTCCCAGACCAATACTTCAGCAGTATCAGTGTACAAGTACTGAAGTCTGCAAGGAATAAAAAACTTCTACCTCAAAATCTAAACTAAATATATATGTATGCATACACACACACGCGCACGCGCACATGTGTGTGTAGCAGAGTAAATGGTCACAGAAAACTGGAACTGACTATAGTTACAGATTGATTGACAAACTGTGCTAAATGTTAGATGCAAGCACTTAAGTCAACAGGTAAGGCTATAAAAGTTTTACAAAAGCAGTATTTACCAGAACACAAGAAAATTCTGAAATTTTATTTAAACAAAAGGTAGCAGGCAGACAAAATTCATCAGTCAAAGTCATCCAGTAAGACTGCAGAAATCACAGGTAAACTCAAACATCTAGCACCTTTAGACAGGAACAGTTTGTGGACAGAAAATGCTGCAGCTGTATATTTAACTTAGATTATAGGAGGTAATTGAAAATCAGTTATAGGCATAATACAGTACTGTAAAAATTTCAGGCAAACAAAAATTCTTCATGCATATTAACAGCAA
The DNA here is from genome assembly GCF_019279795.1 of Protopterus annectens. NCBI lineage: Eukaryota > Metazoa > Chordata > Ceratodontiformes > Protopteridae > Protopterus > Protopterus annectens. The sequence goes on from NC_056728.1 coordinate 329,064,109, forward strand.
ACTGTTTTGAGAAGCTACACATCAAGTCATCTTGTTTTGTGCTTGTATTTCCTTCATATCTGGGCCCATATGGCTAGCATTAAGTAAAACGTTTTGAGGCAAAGTAGTAAGCAAATATAGCTTCTGTTTAAAGGGGTGTCATCACCTTCTCATGCATGTATGCATTACACTACCTTTCATTTCTAGTTATGATTAAATGGTAAAGCTGCAGTTTATTAAAAAAAGGCAATAATGCACTTTACAGTGTTTTAGCTTTACTCATGTACATAGACACAGCTGGTAAATGATGTTGGTATCAGACTTCAGACACAAATATACAAACAAAAAAACAGCACTGAATCAGAAACAAATTACTTCTCTAGTCACTTACCTACATTATGGTTTCAGCATTATATTGCAAATGTTAATTTTCAATGTAAGTTATACCCCTGAAATAGAAAGCTGGCATTACTTTCCAGTTCATCATCAACTCTCTTTTTTTCAATTTCTGCTTGAGGTTAGGGTGTTGTGATAACTGTTGCCACTTCTTTCAATTTAATATGACTCTCCTACTTTTTGTGATATCAAGCCTGACTGTCGCAGGTTTTCTCTCACACAATCCATCCATCTCTTCGCTGGGTACCCTTGTTTACTTTGCCTTCTTCCAGTCTGCCACAAATCTTTTTCACCAAATTGCCTTCTGCTTTCCTGCACGTGTACCAGAACCACAGTAATCTGTTCTCCTTGGCCTTCTGTTCAACTGGAACTACTTGGACATTCGCTTTAATGTCCTCACTTCTTCCTCACTTCTTCATCTGTCCCACAGTGTGCATCCTATCCCAGGCACTTCACCACCATCACCTCTGTCTTCCTCAATTGCCCTACCTTCACTGTCCATGCTTCTGCATCATACAGCAGTACTGGTCACACTACTATTTTGTACAGTTTACTTTTCAGCTTCATTGGCATTCTTCTGTCAAACACTACCCCAACACTCTGTCATTTGTCTTGAGCTCCTCTCATTCTTGCTTTGACCTACTCATTTGCACTTCCCTTCTCCTCAATCATCCCTCCCAATGCTTGAAGCTGTTAACCTGATGCACTATTTTCCCTTCTATTTCATTTTTCAACTTCTTCGGATTCCCCCCTTTGCTGCTGACACTACTGTTTTATCTGTACTTGGTTTCATCCCTTATGTTTTAAATTTTGCATTCTATTACCTTATTGTTTACCTGAAATGCTACATCTTATTGCATTCAGCAGCTTTGTCGATTTGTCCCATCTGACTTGCTTACTAATGCAGTCCATCAGGAGTATGAACAGTGGTGGGCTCAGAGCTGGACCCTGATGCACAACCACTCCCACTGGGAACCCCTCTGCAAGTCAGAACACTGTCAGTACTTGTGTCATTAGGTCCTTGTACATAACCTGCATTAATTCTACTACTGTTTCTGGGAGTTTGAACCATCATAGGACTGCCTAAGCTTTCTTGGGACCTTGTCATATACTTTTTCCAAGTCTAGAAATGCCTTGATGGATTTATTCATCTCTTGCTTATTTTCAGCTATCTGTCTTACTGTACACATTAGGTTGGTTGTGCTACATCCTGATCTGAATTCAAACTACTCATGTCCCATCTTGTTTTCTATTACTCTGCATATTTGTTTATCAATTATCCTCTCCAGAAGTACTGCCCTATTTATACTACACTGTACAGAAAACTATTGCCCATGGTTGTGAATATCCCCTTTGTTCGTGTACACACTGAGACCAGTATGCTTATTCTTCAGTCACCTGGGATGTGCCTTTCTCTCCACACTGCTATGAGTACCCTCAGGAGCCATTTCTCCCCATCTTACCCAACATCTTGATCATATCTGCTGTAACCTTATCTGCGCCTCCTGCTTTTCCTGACTTAACTTTCCTTAGTGCTGTTCTTAATTTTTCTAGGGTGGGCTGAGATCTCACTGTTGCTTCAGTTAGCATGGAAATTACTAGACTGTACACTAATGTAGTTAACAAATTATTGTCCTCTCAGTCCACTATGATGTAATAGCTGGACGCTGACACTCAAAAAACATTTCAGGAGGCTGTCCTTAGCTACAAAATAAAACACAAAATATTATGCTTTTTGTTTCAAAAACTGTGTAATTTAGTGCTTTATCTGGCTGTGGGTTAACCAGTTCCATAAGGTTGTTGTGCATAAAGGTGATAACGTATCTTTAATCATAAGATAGCAAGATAAGGCAGCAGCTGTGCAGGGTAGATCAAAGAAAGGGTAGTATTTGAGAGTAATGATAGCATTTGAGTGTAAAGTCTCAGGCCATATTGTGTACAAAAAGAGGGAGTAAAACCAAGGGGCTGAGATAGGTAAAGAGATTGCAGATGTGTAAGAATATATAAAGGTACATACAAAACTCATAAAGTCGAACTGAGAAAGGCACTATCATTATCTGTTAAATTTATGGAGGGTAATAAAAGTCACTTTGCCTTTCTTTAAACATGCTTGATAATCTACTTAAGGGAAGAAAATGCTGGACACAAACAAACTCATAGAGGTTATGTACTGAAGAGCTCAGAGTGAAAGGACAGGAAAGATCATCACCTAGTGGTCTAATGCCAGAACTTCATCAGTACACTTAACGAACTCAAAGAATAACACCCAAATCTGCACAATATCAAGAAGTCTGCTAACTGGACAAACAGAAATAAAAATATTGTTAAAATAAACAGTTAACAGTTAACTAGTTTGCTATAAGAAGAGCAGTTGCCTTACAACAGTATCACCACTGATGTGTAGGCTGTCTCAAATTCATAAAAATTAACAAAGACTAAAATTAGACCAATCTTCTTCTTCTTCCGGCTTTTCCCGGTTAGGGGTCTCCACAGCAGATCACCTGTCCGCTCATGATTGGCAGTGGAGTTTTACAGTGTCGAGTTGCCAGCCCGGTGCCCAACCTTCCACATAAGGCACACACACGCACTCACACCTATGGCCAGTTTAGTGTGTCCAGTCCACCTAGAGCATATCTTTGGGATGTGGGAGGAAACTGGAGCACCCGGAGGAAACCCACGCGACCACAGGGAGGACATGCAGACTCCGCACAGAAGGCACCCCAGCCGGGGATTGAAATGGAGAACCAATAATTTATAGAAATACTGTAGTGAGAAAGTATTTAAACTGATATGTAAAAATAGTTGTCCCTTTTGTTGATATTTATACCAAAGATGCATCATGTACAACACTTACAAATGTTAAGAGAGTGAGTGATCACGGGATGGACACTGACATCAAGTTAGGCAAATTCAGAGATACCCTGTGAAGGGATTTTGTAATATTATAGTTATTTTAATGAATGACAGGCAGATTATTTGTTATTTGTTTCACTGGGTAGTAAACGTAAACTGGATAAATTTGTCATGTGTGTGCCAACTACTATTATTTTTTCATTTAAGTATAGTGTCATAACTTAATAAAGAAACAATATATGTGAGCATAATGAATATGAAAAATAAAAGGATCTAAATAATTATGAAATGATACAGACTGAAATACATGGTGGAATTCATACAGACCCATTCTCAGGTATAATTGAATTACTACAGTGTAATATTACACTAGATTATACCATGAAATTTATTAATTAGGTTTAATCAAAATATTCAATGAGCTCTTCTGACAAACATGCTAATAACCCCCCTGCTGCATACCATTTAATATGTTTTGGCCAGGGGTTTGAGGTTTTAACACAGACATTATTGCCATTAATATTTAATATGCAATAGAACCACCTGAGACTAAACCCAATGTCTTTCAGTGTAGCCTTACAATAATAATTAAAACTTGACCAGAACGACACACACACACACACACACACACACACACACACACACACACACACACACACACACACACATGCACACTAGCGTGTTTTTTTCAGACTGGAGGTAAACTCAGTGTCTTTCAGTGCAGCCTTACAACATTAACTAAAACTCAAGCGGAACCACATACACAAACACATATTTTTTTCTGACTGGGGGTAAATGGTGCCTCTCCAGCACCAGCACCCTCCTTCTGAAGTTTTAATGTATATTGCCACCCATTGGTCCAAGCTAACAGAAAAAGAACACACCTTATTGTTATCCCTAAGCTAAGCAGACCTTTGAATATTCAAATGAAAGCAACTAGTGCTGATGAGGTCCCTTCAAAGGACAGACATCACACAGTTTGTTAAACAGGCAAAATACATAAGCTGTTCAACTAATAAATAAAACATCAACCACAAAACTCAAAAACTGAATTATAAATCTATTTACTTGAAAATAAAAAAAAATAAGAATTTTCCAAGTAAATACAATGACAACAAAAAGGGTGCACAAAAAACTGAAAATAAAACAGTCAAAAAGATAAATAATAGTTCAGATGTTAGACAGGTTTTTTGACTATCTTCTTCTGGGTTAAAATACAATGTTTTGTTTCTGTTTCTGGCTTTTAAGCTCAAAATAAAATTTCAGAATCCTTAGAGGCAGTATAGTTTATAGGTTGTCCCGTCCCCCCTTTAAATAACCACACCAAACACATAAAGCCATTTGACGACCTTTATTAAACTCTATTATACAATGAACTTATACACAGAAAAACAACATTAGTTATCTTCCTCAGCAACGATTATCTCAGGGCAGTGTCACCACTCACCCTGGACGAATTTACCTCAGGGCAGTGTACCTACTCACCCTTATACCCCCTCCACCGGGGCAGCGTACCTAGTCACCCCACATAAAGAGGCAGCGTACCTACTTACCTCACCTCCAGACCAAACCATTAAACAATAACCACTTTCTTTAGAGGGGGAACAGAAGAGGACAATTCTGTCCCTCTTCTCTGCCTCACATTGCCCACGTCTTCCATCCATATACAAAAAAGGGAGGGTGGGAGGGCCACCAACTCACGCCAAATGTGCCTACTTCCTTTAATCCCTAACACTTAATCCTGCCAGAAGTCCTTCCTTCCCCTACCTCACTTCCTTTCACATCTCCCTCTCTCTTTAACCCTTTCACCACCACAATCCCACTATCCTATCCAACTACAAATCCTGACCGTAATTTCTACCTCTACACCCTCCCCAAACCCCTTTACCCTTATTCGTGGGACCGGGACAACTTAGTTTGTCCCAAACTACATTTGTCCTGTCCCCCCTTTAAATAACCACACCAAACACATAAAGCCATTTGATGACCTTTATTAAACTCTATTATACAATAAACTTATACACACAAAAACATTAGTTATCTTCCTCAGCAACGATGATCTCAGGGCAGCGTCACCACTCACCCTGGACGAATTTTCCTCAGGGCAGCATACCTACTCACCCTGATACCTCCTCCACTGGGGCAGCGTACCTACTCACCCCTCATAAAGAGGCAGCATACCTACTCACCTCACCTCTAGACCAAACCATTAACCAATAATCACCTTCTTTAGAGGGGGAACAGAAGAGGACAATCCTGTCCCTCTTCTCCGCCACCAGCCTGGTCCCCAGGCTGTTCCCCCTCCTAAACCCTAGCCATAATCATATCCTCTAAAAAGAGCTTCAAATACAAATTAAAAAGATCCAATCCTACGTCATTAAGGTGTACTCTATCCGTTCGGTACCAAGACTCCTCTCCATCCCCAAACTCTCTATAGTCAATGATATGCATCCTCAAAATTCTTAACTACCTAGCCAGCCTTTGATTGACGCACCTTCTGACCCTTTCAATTGCCTTATAACTATATGCAGTCCTCCAACACAAACGAGGAACCAACTCTGACCACACAATTTCCATACTCTGGTACAATGCCTGTAATCTCAGCAAATCCTGAAGAATAATGTCCACAAATTGTTTTTTGGAAAAACTGCCCAAGTCGTTGCCCCCCAAATGAATGACTAGTATACAAGGACAACCCACCTTCAATTTAGCCCTCTCAAATTCATGCAACAACCCATCCCACCTAAGACCCCTAACACCACGCCAAGTCACTGACCACCTTAAATGTGATAAACCCCAAATTTCCCCATTATCCCTAACTAAAGCATGCTTCTCTGCCCAGTGGATATACGAATGCCCCAAGATGATAATTTGCTTCCCTAAAAGAAAAGAAGAGAAAATTAATAATCAGACCACAATTTATCTAATATATGACAAAAATGCATTTGAAGACCACCTCCCTACTCTCTTATTCAATTCGATGGAACTACCCTCTCTAGCTAAATCTGAGGCCCTACCTATCCTGAACGAGTGAGCTGCAAGCCTTTCCACCGGAAATCCCATGCAACGTAAAACCCTCCTCACCAAAGTTATGAATCTACTACTTGACACCACCTTCCCATCCATTGAACAAAAAATTAACTGATCCACACTCCCCTTCCGCCTCTTCATAAATTCTTTAGCCCATATTACTGGACAAAGGCAAGGATTCCTGTCAGTTTTAAGCACCATCAAACACCCCCTACCCAGTTGATCTGTCTTACTCCTCCTTAATGCAATAGTAACCTCACCCTCCCCTATAATGACATCCTTCCAACATAACGAGCCTAACAACTCCGAAATACGGAAAACACCAAAATATAACCATGTACATAATGCACCCCACATAAAGTAATCTGAAGACCCCCCCCTTGTAACAAACCTAACCCTCTCAACAAAACTTTCAATATAACCCTCATAAGTGGCCATTGGATATCCCTACTTTCTACCACCACTCTCCCCCCAACCCCTCAACATACGCCCTAATGTCCAAGACTTAGTGAAATTCTGCAACCCCGCTACCTTAGCAAAAATTCTAATTGCAGCCAAATCCACCTTAACTGTCTGCAATGCCTTGCCTAGCTCCCAAGCACGAGCTACATATCGCAATAGTAATTCTTCCGACCATACCCCTTTCTCTTCTGGCAGATGCAAAATAAACTGATTAAAATCAGAACGAGCCCTACCATATGCCTTCCTTGTAGAAGGAGCCCAGGGATGCCGTACCAACCGCCTAGCTACATCGATCCAAGATTCCACACCTCCTCTGGCAGGGTTTCTAGCACCTCCTCCGCCCATGGAACCAACCCTCGAAACCTGCAAAACTGAAATTGGGACACGCTATCAGCAAAACTGAAATCTGGACAAGCTATCAGCAATCTCATTCCTTACGCCAGGCACATGCACTCCTGTAAAGGAAAAATTTATTAAGATGCTCTGCAAAACCAATTTACATAATACCAACAATACCAAACCTGACGTAGCCATCTTCTTTTGTAATACCATCACTACAGCCATATTGTCAGAGTGAAAAACTACACATTTGCTCCTCAAATGCTCCTTCCACACCACAGAAGCTGCCCATATAGGCACCAACTCTAGAAAGGCCACATTCCACTTCCATACCTCCTTCCAATCCCACGGCCATTCAACAGCCAACCACCACCCCCCAAAATAGGCCCCCATACCAGCACCCCCAGCTGCATCCATAAACAACTGAAGTTCCTCCTGCCCCACCCAGTCTGACTGCCAAAAAGATATCCCATTAAATTGTTGCAAAAACCCATCCCACAACACCAAGTCCTCCCGCACCAGTTGGGTCACTCTAACCCAATGGTGTTTACTCTGACCCCCTTTCAACAAATACACCACTGATCTACAAAAAGCTTGCTCTGGGTGCACCGCTCGAAAGGCAAAATTCAAAAGCCCCAGCAACTCCATAACTGAACAAATCCAAATCTTATCCTTACCCAACACCAAACGTATAGCCGACCTAAGCCTCTCTATTTTATTCTCGAGTAAACAAAACAGTCCCCACTCCGCATCAGCTGTTAATCCCAGAAATTCTAATGTTCTTGCCAGACCATCCATCGTATGCTGAGCCAATGGTACCCCTAACTCCTCACACATAACTGAAAACTTCCGCAACCCCTCCTTTGCTCCTACCCTTCCTTTGCCCATCAACAAAAAGTCATCTAAATATTGCACTGCCTTTTGAGTTCCCACTCTCTGCTACCAAATCCAATGCAATACTGTACAGAACTTTTCAAATGTTGCACATGCCACTGAACAACCCATAGGCATAGCTTTATCGAAGTAGTACTTATCACCTACCCGCATCCCCAGTAGTGGCCAGTCCTCACTCCTAATAGGCAACAATCGAAAAGCCGACTCAATGTCAACCTTAACCAACCATGGCTCCCGAAATTCCCTAATCACTTTCACTGCATCATCTAAGGAATAGTAATGCACCCTAACCTCCCCTTCTGCAATAAAATCATTTACTAAATTCCCTTCCGGATACGACAAGTGATGTATCAATCTAAATTCCCCCACCCGTTTCTTCAGCACCAACCCCAAAGGCGGCACCCTGTAAGTACTGAAAGGTGGACTGTCAAAAGGACCCAATAACAGCCCCGCCCAACACTCTTTCTCCATGAAAACCTCCAAGATGTCCTCTTTACCTTGAACAGATTGCAGACTTTTGCAACCCCCCACCCCCCTCCCAGGGTGGACTTTATAGGAACCCCCCCCAAAAATCCTTGTATTATCTCATTTTTGATGGCCAGACCCAGAAACCGATGAAGCATACACCGGGGAACCTCCACCTTAATGGGGAATGGTGCCCCTTCCTCTATTGCCTCTAAAAAACCTGAGTCCAAATCCCCGAGAGCCTCGACAATTACCCCTCCCCCAGACTGGTTGAAAGCCTTGCTCACCAAATCCACCCTCATGACCCATAACATTAGAATTCCAGGTGGACAGGTGTTGCTGACCACAGCCAATGGCCGAATGACTCCCTCCACATCTTGAACAAATGTGTGCAAATTTGCATCCCACCTATGAACAGGAACCACTATTAAAAGACCAACACATACCCACTGCTTCCACCCCACTCACCCTTCTGTTAAAGCCACCGTAGCTATCCATCATCGTAGCCAACCATAGATCTGGATGACGCACCTCCCAATGGGGTAACTGGTCCACAGCCTTCCATTTGCAGAAACGCTGATCGTACCAAAGCCACGCATTACCCAGCCTTAACTGTTGTGCCTCATGAATGGTAAGGAAATAGCCTAGAAGTGGCAGGGCCAAAGACCCATCCTTTTCCAGCTGCACTGCCATAAAATAAATAAAGCCAACCACCCAATTATCCCATGTCCTAGGGCAAAGCTTACCTACTCTCTGTCTTCCCAGTGCCGCTAAAGCCGCCAACAGGTCCTTGCTATTAGAGGACTATGCTTCAAATAGCCATTGGACCCCTTCCACATAGATCAGCTCAAACAAATCCACATACTCTCCTTTCCAAATGTTTTCCTTGACCGAGCCCGGAATGTGCGGAGTCAGGAAAACTGCTCCTGTCCCAAAGATTGGGTAGCCAACCAGGCCCCCAGCCGCAGTCCAAAGTCAGAGCCTACCTCTGAGTCGAAAACCGAACTGTCCCCAAAACCAACAGCCACCCCTTTCACATCTCTAGCCGGGTACCTGGCACCCTGTGCTAGTTGCCTCTGAGCCTCCTCTATCACTTGCACATCATCCCCAAGGTCCCCAACTGACAAGTCTTCATCATCCCTCCTCCCACCACAATCCTCAACCCCTAGCTCCCCAGACAATACTGCCATAGTAAAACCATTACCTGCACCTTTGTCTTGAGATGTACTGGGAACCGGTGTATCCACTGCTACCGCCTGCTGCGATTCTTGTTGCTTTTTCCCTCAAGCTGGGGTTCTCACTGCTGTGCGCCACCTCTTCCAACCTGAGTTCTGTTCTGGTTCCTGTACCACCTCAGATGTTGCCGCCTCCTGGAACAACTCTTCCACTTGGGCCACAATAGCTTGCCGTCACTGTCTTAGTTCTGGTAATTTAGCCATCTGTAAAAGAGAAGCAAAATGTTAAAACTGTTCCACAAACCCGACTGCCCTACTCCCCCCCAACCCCTAGTGTTGCCTTGCCCTACCACATTCTGCCAACTCCCCTACTTACCCATAGCTGCAGCCAAAAACCACTCCTTGCATAGCTTACCTACTAATCATACAGTGTAACCACTTAACTAATGCACTCATATCTCCCCCGTACATTAAAATATGCCTCTGCCTGGCACACCCAATCAGCCACACCTCCTACAGCTTGCAACCCCTCCCTAAAACTAGAATATCATCTGTCTATAAATATCCCTCCCCATATATATATATATATATATATATTAAAAAAAAACAACAACAAAAAAATAAATAAATAAATAATCCTGTGCATCTAACTTTCTTCCTACATACCAGCCACCCAATCCTAGCACCATTCAACCACAACCGAGCCTGTAACAATTACCTTTTTCTCCTCTTAACGACAATCCATTATCCCTATCGAGGTAACGGTGAAGGACAGCACTGCACATGCGTAAACCGGCGCCTGGACCCAACGGCTGAAAAAACGGCAGAAGCTACCCACGAAACCACCAGGGAGGATGGAAAGGATTTCCCACCACTTCCACCACCGAAGCAAGGATGAACGGACACCACAACGGCTGCGACTATCATCCCAATGGATGGACAAAACTGGGGACTGGAGAAAGGACACAAAAGCCCACAAAACCACCCGGGAGCATGAAGAGATCATCCGCCACTACCCCTAATGCTGATGGGACTGGATTGCGGCAATGGACCCCCCACAGCCTACCATGACCACCAGGAGAACACATTTCTTTAATAAAACCTGAGGAATGACACTGGGGACCGAAGAAAGGACACAGCAGCCCACAAACCCACTAGGGAGCATGAGAAGATGATCCGCCATGCTAATGGGACCAGATTACGGTGATGAACCCCCCACAGCCTACCATGACCACTGGCAGAACACTTTTCCTTTTTTTTTTTTTTTGATGGATTAACCGGCCCACCCACATGGATCCTAACTGACCACATGGCCCCAAATGGGAAGGAGGTAACGACAGACCCAGCCTACCCACATGGATATTGCTCAACCGCATGGTCCAACTGGGAAAAGGCCTGATGGGCCCGATGAATCTCCCGGAGACACCCAGACAACAGGGAGCAACCTCAGTGGCACCAGATGACCACAAAGACCCCAACCACCGCGACCGGCCCTACCACCCAACCAGAGCCACCACCGGACCACCAGGAGGCCCTCAACCACAAAACAAACAGTGCAGGACACCAGGAAATACCCACCGCAACCCCATGACTACTGGACCACTGGAGAATCACACCAACACCCAGGTAAGCTGAGCACCACACTCACACTGACACTACTCCCCAACCATTCACCCACACACACTCTGCTCTCAGTAATCCTTTCACCCTTCCCTGCCAGTAAGTCCAGTCCCCCAACCTATATTACCAGACTCCATCCCCACATTAAATCAGTCACTATAGAGAAACACCAAAAGAGAGAGGAGGGAACTGACCCAGTAAACTTAACCCCTTTTCTCCCCACCATCTAAGGCCTACTTGCGTTCACAATACCTACAGGTCATCTGGACTTAAGCTAGTTGTTACTGCACCACCAAATCACGCCAAATGTGCCTACTTCCTTTAATCCCTAACACTTAATCCTGCCAGAAGTCCCTCCTTCCCCTACCTCACTTCCTTTCACATCTCCCTCTCTCTTTAACCCTTTCAACACCACAATCCCACTATCCTATCCAACTACAAATCCTCACCTTAATTCCTACCTCTATACCCTCCCCACACCCCTTTACCCTTATTCGTGGGACTGGGATAACTTAGTTTGTCCCAAACTACATTTATTCTCAGAAAGAAAAAAAAAAGCAGTAACTGGTAGCTACTGTGTCCTTTTTGATTTAACGGCCACCGCCTCAGTTTATAAGATCAAAAGCAGGAATTTTTTTGAAGCTACCCTTCCACAGTTACATACATTTGGGTCGGGTGGGGGGATCTCTACAACCCTTTGCCTAAATAAGGCATCATTCTGTGGCCTAACCAGAGCCTTCAAGCAGCAGCTCTACAACAGGCAAGAAACAAGTCTTAGTTCCATCTCAACCAGCAATGTTGTTATACAGCAGAAAATGTACTTATATACTTTCCACACACTCTCTTTAAGATTACACTTTTGGTAAAAATGCAAGTGCGGTGCTGCTTCTTTTATATATATCTTTAAACTAATTATGCACTCAGCTGTTTTAATCTGCTATTGTTGTCTTATTTATCTTTACATGTTTATAGTGTTTACTGGAGCTTTTCTCCCTGGGCCTCTGCTGAAAAAGAACTTGTGTCCAGTTGGACTTTCCCGGTAAGCAAATGTAAAATAAATAAATAACAAACAAATACAAATCTAATACAGATAGTATTTTTTTGCATTTTCTTTGAAAGATTAAGATTCTCCAATATTGTTTAAGTTCTCATTGAACATATCCCTCCTTTCTAGAGTTAAGCGAATTTTGTTTAGAGGCCCTCAAGAAAGGAAACTTGAGACAAAAGATATACCCCTTGTGACACTCACCTATTTTTTTAATGACCTTCCTGTTTTTGAAGAGAGAGAACACTTTTACCATTTTTGCCTGGTGCTCTTTTCCCCAGTGGCTAGGCCTGTGTTTTTGATTATTTGTTTGGACTTTGTGTCTACATTGTGCTGTACCACCTAGGTGTACCCTGGTTTTATCTACTGACTTAACAATGTTTGTTATTGCTTACAATCTCTGCAGAACCCTTTTATATAGTTTGTAATGCAGAGCCAATAAAAGAAATTGTCCCTTTGTATGTATGTGTTATGCCCATATGGCCTGGACAAAGAATAATATGGGCTATAACTAGAAGTTGATGATAGTCTCCTGGGACTCCTAACTACAACATTTCTCCCTCTAGCTCCTCTTCAGGAGTCCATTTTGTACATCAACCATTTTTCCAGTATACAAACTCACACTACCCTTGAGGAGAAGTCTCCTTGACTACTTCCTTCAAGTTTTATAAGTTGGGGTCTAATAGCTCTGCCTGCCTTAACTCTCTCTCTGTATGTAATCCTTCACAATTCTTTCTGTAATGGAATTTAAACACTTTTGGACAACTGAGTGTCAGATTTAGAGTCAGTGCTGACAACCATTTTTTTCTCCTAAAGTAACTCCTGCTAGATGAAATCTAGTACCTTTTGACAGATGTGGGTTTGGTTCAGGCTTTTCACTATCACCTAGCTCTTTTTCTGGAGTGATGCCACTACCTGCCTCTATTTGAGGTATAGATACTGGCTTGTTCTCAACCCTGCTACAATTTCTACATCATTCCTACCATGCCTATTGTGTAAACACATGTACAAAGGGCACTTTATTATCAAGTCATTAGCTATTAGAACATCTCCTGGGATATCATCAAATTCTGCCACCCACTTGTGTCCTTTTTCCCTTTTCTATTTCAAATGAATCCTGGCCAGTGGCACCTAAAAGGATATCCCTCCCTTGGAGCTAACTAGAGTGGACTGCCCAGGCAGTTAGTGTTTCTCTCCAGCAACTGTTGGCTTAACCATAGTTACATCTGATATAGTATCTCTCATAACAATGGTTTCTCTACCATCTACCAAAATAGGATACAGCCTTTTGTAATAATCTGGAAGATCTGCAGTTTAATAAAAACCTACCAGTACTGTATTGCTATTTTTGTAGCTCTCACATGAGTTTTTTTGTTCCTTGATCTGTTGCTGTGAGCATTTACATCACACATAGCCTGTCTGGTTACACTAAAACCATTCAACTCCAAAAACTTGTACTTGAGCCAGTATTTTCTATATTTGACTTGTGTGTCTTGCTGTTAGGGTTTAAACTGTCCCTATGGGTTCCGTTATACCCATGTGTAGTGTGAGTATCACCTCATTATGAGGTTGAATCCTGATCACTAGATAGATCTCTCTCCTTTTCTCCCAAATTTTCCAGCAATGTTACACTGCCAATCTGCTAACAAGCTTCTCATGTCTTCAGGTAAAATATTGAATGATCACTTTCTTATCATATAGTCTCCCTGCACTTCAAAAGCAGTGATTTTAATTACCCATCTACGAAAGAGCTTCTTTCTGCTGTCTAGCCACTTACACTGTTATCTTCTATGCTCTCTGATATTTTTTCTATATGGTCCAGGAGTCTGTTCAAAACATTGAAATAAATAGTGCTGAACAGTTTCATAATTTATATAATCTACATCTGACATTTTGGACATAGCATTGATCACCTTACACATGAGCAGAGGCATTAATTCATTAGCACCTATGTGGTGTAGAATGTCACAACTGTAGCGGCTTACAAACATCCTCGGATTCCAGATAATTTTCTGAAAGATCAGCTTAAAAAGTATAAGTTAAACAAGTGTAAGCATTTTGTGAACAATAAAAACTATTAAAACTGTACAAATAGAAATGGTATCTGTAAGAAGTGTTCTTTCAAATGATATTAGTCAGAACATTCACAGTCTTTCCATAAATACTGTAATATATTATAATGCACGCAAACCAACATTATATTTTTGTTAAACTTTTACAAACAAATTGTCATATCTTGGGAACTAAAAACCTAGACATATATTGTTAGAACACTTTTCTTGACCCATCATAAGCTTCAACATAAGAGCAAGACACTTCTGTCAGAGAGCATGTTTATTGAGACATATACAGAAAATATGAAAACATATGCTCAATAGAATAATGAGCAATATAAATAACACTGAATATCTTCCAAGATGTGCAACTTAGAGTGCAAATATTGCAAATATCAATGTCAGCTTTATTCAACAATATTAAGGTTTCACATGATGCCATGCAATAGTTTGTAAGTCACTTGTTTTTTTGAAGTATTAAGTGCATATGAAAATATTGCTTATTTTCATAAATACTAACATATGGATATATTGCTTATGTTCATAAATGCTAACAAACAGCTAGCAGGATCTCCATTGCAATATGATATAAATGGACATTAGCAATTCATTTTCCTGTCTTCCACAATGACATTTTATAACATACCCCTTAATAGCACATATGTCTCTCAGCTCTGAAAATATGAGCATAAATGTGAAGATATGAATAATAAGTGGCAAATAGTGATTAATGTCTCTACTGCAGGACATCCTACATTAACAATATCAGTGCCATTTTATAATTTCCTCATTGATGTAATTAATTCTGCCAATTATTAGCTGGTAATTCACTAAGTTAAAAAAACCAGGTCCCCAGAAAAGTTCTGGTCACCATATGGCACTATGGGTGCTAACTTGAATTATACAAAATGGTGCTAGAGGTTTGAATGAGTTAAAAACCTATCCTACTGTTCTTCTGTCCTTGCTCAAGTCCATGTTATTATACAACCTTTCAAATGCCTGAATACAGCATTTAAAGTACTCTCTCTATTTATACTGTGGAAACAGTAACAGAGAAAATGTGGTACCAATGTTGACATCTAGAGTTCAGCCCCTCTCGCAGGAGTCATCTTTGATGAAGGGCCAGCATTTTTCTCTCAAGTTAGTGTTGCTTCTCTCTTTCTTTTCTTTCCTCCTCCCTTTTAATGGCTTTTCCCTCACTTTGCCCTCAATCTCTTTCTCTCTTCTCTAGTTCGTTTTACATCTCAACTTGCTTTATTCTCTTTCAGCAAACTCAGCCTCTAGTTGCTTCATCTCCAGCTGTAGTCATCAATACCAACTGGGTTTCTAAGATCATTTGGGAATTGACAGACTCATTTGCAGCATGCTGTACACATGCAGCCACTGTCAGGCTGTCTTGTTCTAGTGAACATTGATTCAGCTTCATGGAAGGCTGCTATCATGTCCTTCTCAGATACATTAGCATAAAAAAAATTCCCTTAATGTAGAACTCCTTTGTTAGCTGTGACACTAACATTTTCCATGCATCATAAAGTTCATTTTTGCCTGTTTTGTTTAACTGTTCTGATTAATAGTATTTTTTTCTACTGAGCCTTAAATGTGTTTGTGCATGACATTTTTTCACCTCTGTTGTGTTGGTTGCTACACCCTTGAATTGTTACCTATAGCATACCAACACTTCATAAGAACTACAATCCTAGAGCATGAGAAACTGTTTTTCTGTGTTGTGAACATTGCCTAAACTTTTAAGATTACGGAATTCACAGTTTTTCATAGGGAAATTATCCTTCATTTTTAACAGTGGATTATGGGTGAGTTGTTGCCATGTATGTTGTATCCCATACTTAATTCTTATGGTGCTTTTTTCACATTTTCTACATGCCCCATCAGCTAGCTACTGTAGACCTATTGAGCCCTGGCAAGAAAAGGAACTTGGAACAGTCACTGTTTGACTTCCACAACTGGTCCCTGTAAGTATGCAAAGGGCAATTTCCTTAAGTGTATGGTAAATCTCCCTGCTACCTTGGGTAGAAGCCATCCTGTCACACCCAAATGAGCTCCTCAGTGCACAGATACAGAGCAAAGCTATAAGGTTATATCACAAGTAACACAATATGCCAAATAGTACTCTGCCTTCTTTCCTTACCTCCCAATATCTATTTGTATTTCTTACTGATTAATCCTTGATCTGTTGGTCTTTACCCTATTTGTTAACAATCCTCTTTTGGCTTGAACTCATGCAATTCTTACTAAATATGCAGATGATTCTATATTCCCCTGCTCTGCAACATTCATTCCTACATTTAAGCTATTACCCAATGTAGAACAGAGTGTGTGTATGTAACTTTAAGAAGCATTTCCAGAGGTAGGCATGTGCATATAAATAGTGAGTACATGCAGGCAACAGTACCATTTTGAGAGAACAACCAGAGTGTTAACATGTGTGAGTGTGGTAGTCAGTCTGTTTATAAGTTTAAGTTTAAGTTAACAAGCCTCATTCTTGATGTGTTTGTGTATAATAAAGCTGCTTGAACAGAATTCATAACTGTTTGTCCATTTTATCCTGACCTGACGAGCGACATGGTGTCAGAATCGGGACTGAGTGTGCAACTTCTTCAGGCCATGAGTTGCAGAGTTGACGGTGAAGGTATATTGAGCAGGTTGGGTGATAACAGTGCTCAAATGATCAAAATGGCCAGAAACAAACTTAAGGAAACTAAAACTTGCACAAATTATTTAGTTTGCAAAGAAAATGAAATGGAGCATTCGTTAAGACAAAAAAGCATTATAAATCAAACGAATAGCACAAAATGCATTATTAATCAAATGAAAGGCACAAAATACATTATTAATTAAATGAAATGTTTGAAACCATGATATTTGATAAAACTATCAGAAATACCTATATGGGGCTCAGAATTACCTTTGGTTTGTATAACGGATATGTTTAAAGTAAAATGAGCACACAGAAAGTATAATAAGCATAATATGAGGTTAAATGGGCATAATGAGTACAATAAAAGGGCAAATTAAGCTCACAGTGCAAGGTGACTGCATGTTTTTAGTAAAATACCATGTTTTGGGCATAAACCACTATTTTGCATTGGCTGAAGCCATTCAAAGCATAACTAGAGTTGTTTGAAGAATCTCAGTGTATGCAAAGTGTTTGCAGAGTGTGTGTGCTTTATTATGGTGCAATTATTTCAAAGTGTTTGCTGTGTGCAAAGTACAGTTTCTATTATAAAGTGCATTCAAAGTGCAGCCATTTCAAAAAATATTTTTGTACTGTTTAAATTTTTTGCAAAGTGCCGCCATTTCAAGGTGTTTCTTATACTGTACAGGGTTATTTTGCAAAGTACAGCCATTTTGAAAGGTTCTTGTGCTGTGCACAGTTTATTTGGAAAATACATTCATTTTGAAGTGTTTCTTACTCTGTGCTTCTGCTGTGTACAGATTATTTGCAAAGTACAGTCATTTCCAAGTATTTCTTACACTGATAAGGAGTGATTTCACAAAGTACAGTGATTTTAAAGTATTCTTATGCTAGGGAGATGGTAGCATTGTTGCCTCACAGCAAGAGGTTCTCCCATTCGATTCTCGGCTGGAGTGCGGGGAGTGCCTTCTGTATGGAGTCTGCATGTCCTCCCCGCTGTTGGGTGGGTGTTCAAAAGACATGCGAAAATGGACGTGCCTTCATTGAAGGTTGAACGTCGAGCTGTCACCTCGGCGTTCGTGAAAATCTACTGCCAATCATTAGCAGACTGGAGTTCCACTGTGGCGACCCCTAACCGGGAAAAGCCGAAAGACAACAACAACAACTTGTGCTAGGGAGACGTATTTACAAAGTGCAGTTATTTCAGAGTCTATTGTGCTATTGGGCATAATTACAAGTTCTGGCATATATGTGTGTGTGTGTGTGTGTGTGTGTGTGTATATATATATATATATATATATATATATATATATATACACACACACACACACACACACATACACACACACATATATATATGTGTGTGTATATATATATATATATATATATATATATATATATATATATATATATATGGATTCACTTCAGAAGCTCGAAATACTGAAATCTCGAATTTCAGTATCTCGAGCCCAAGAAGTCGAATCCACAAAACAACGAAAAGTAAAAACCGTGAAATTCAAAACCTCGAATACCAGAAGTTTTGAATTTTGTGGTTTTTACTACACACACACACCATCCACCACATAAACACACACAATCACTGTACTATACTATATATATATATATATATATATATATATATATATATATATATATATATATATATACACACACACATATGTGTGCACATTTGTATATAATTTCAAGCACCTTCACTACTCTGTGTTGATATGGCAGAGACATTTCACAGACCCAGTCCACGTGTGTTTGATCATAATAATGCAGAGAATTGGAGAGTATTTGAGCAGGAGTATGACATTTTCATACAAGCAGCTTTTTCTGACAAAGATCCACTTACAAGGGCCTTCATTTTGCTTAACTTAGCTTGGTTGGAGGCCATTGAGTAAGAACGTTCATTTGTGTATGCACTAGCAGTATATGCAGGAGAGGGGGAAACCAACATATTGTTGTACCAGCTTAATCAAAAGTGTTTGAAACGTAAATTTTGAGAAATATGCAACCCCCAGACAAGTGTTACATTAGAGAGGCACCTATTTTATACAAGACACCAAAAGCCAGGTGAAACTTTTGCAGCTTATATCACTGACTTGAGAAATAAGGCTAAAATATGCAGATTTGGTGATTTGAAAGATGAGTTAATAAAGGACAGGCTTGTGTGTGGTGTTAATAATGCTGCAGTAAGAAAGATTTTGCTTCATGACAATGATTTAATGTTGAGCAAAGCCATAGAGATTTGTCAAATCCATGAGCTCACAGAAAGGCACACAAGTATGCATACAAGTGATTACAGCTTAGTTTCAGCAGCCTCTAGAGCAAGCATAGACAGGATGCAGCATGTGGCACGCAGAAGCAGGCCTAAGCACATGGCAGCTGCAACCTCTGCAGGATTCCCAGGGAGGACTCATAATTTTCTAGCAAGTTCCAAGACTAGCTTAGCAAAATGGACATGCTCAGTGCAGTATAAGGGTGAGTTAGCAAAACCCAAGTCACTTCTTATTGTTAACTGTCATAATTGTGGTGCTAGTTATGAGTCTAAAAGAGAGAAGTGCTTAGCATTTGGACAGCAATGCCACATGTGTAAAAATAATGGAACCACTTTCAAAAGTATTATAAATCAAGCAAGCCTCATTCAGTTATTAAGAAAGGTCACTCAAAAAAGCAAGCTGATCATGTGGAAAGCTTCAACCCTAATTTCTATGTAGATGGTGTATCAGTGGTCAGTGAAAAGGTTAATGCTGTAGATTTGTTTTTAAAGAATGAACTATTTTTTACTGTCCTCATCAATGGTAATCCCACTTAGCTCAAAGTAGACACTGTTTCAAAGTGTAATGTGATGACACCAGAAACATTTGCTAGAGTGAGAGCTGGTGACCAACTTAGTTTGGCTAATTGTGAAGCATATTGCTTATGGAGGTGAAGAGATTCAAACCGAAGTCTCACTAGTGCTTTCATATTATTTGGCTGGAAACAGTTACAGCTTGCAATTTTCTGTAGTCGGAAGACCTGTGCAGTCATTATTAGGTCTCAGACACAGTCTGAGAAACTGCTTTCTTTTACCAAAGAAGCACATCATGTAAGCACATGTACCAGTTCCAGTTCAGTAATGCTATTTTCTCAGAGTATGCTGATGTTTTCGACGACAAGTTAGGAAAAACTTCCAGTTGTGTACTCCATGAAAGTAGACCCAGAGGTCAGTCCAGTGGTCAGACCAGTGAGGAGAGTTCCAATAGCTATGCAGGACAAAGTCAAAATCCAGTTAGACAAAATGGTGCAGCAAGGTGTGATTTGTCCAGTCACAGAAACAATGGAGTGGGTGTCTTCAATGGTAGCTGCTCACAAGAAAAGTTCATATGAAATTTGAATATGCATTGACCCAAGAAACTTGAACAAGGCATTAAAGAGACCTCATTGTCCTATGGGTACAGTCAAGAAGGTTGCTGCCATCATGCCAAATGCCACTGTTTTTTCTGTCTTGGATGCATAGAGTTCATTTTGGCAAGTAATGCTTGATCGCATATCTTCATTACTGACTATATTCAGCACACCATTTGGTAGATACATATTCCTCAGGATGCCTTTTGGAATAAATTGTGTCAGTGAACTCTTTCAGCATGCAACGGAGCAAATTTTTTCAGGCTATCCATGTGCTATAATAGTGCACGATTTACTGGTTGGAGGTAATGATGTGCAGAGCATAAGAGAAACCTCAGGAACGTTCTGGACAGAGCACATAAAGTGAACTTAAAGCTCAGTCCTCTGAAATGTAAATTCAGACTACCAGAAGTTACTTATGTAGGTCATTTATTTACCAGTATAGGCTTACAACCAGACCCTTCTAAACAAAAAGCCATTTTCAAGATGCTGGCTCCAGACAATGTCTAAGGCTCACAGCATTTCCTTGGCATGGTTACCTATTTGGGCAAATTTATGCCTGACTTTAGTGAGTTATCAGTGCCTTTAAGAGAGCTGACACTCAAAAATGCTGCCTGGTCATAGTTAGAACAACACCAGAGAACATTTGATAACCTCAAACAGCAAACTGCCAACCCATCTACATTGAGATACTATGATGTCCACAAACCAGTAGTTCTTTCCTGTGATGCTTCAAAGTTCAGTCCTGGTGCAGTTATTCTTCAGGATGGCAGACCTGTTGCCTATACATCTAAAACTCTTGCCTAAACTGAGATGCAGCATGCTCAAATTGAGAAGGGACTTTTGGCAATTGTGTTTGCATGTTCAAAGCTCATGATTATATCTATGGCCATGCTAACCAAACTGAAACTGACATCAACTTCTAGTCACTATTTTAAAGAAGCCTGTGCATACTACTCCAGCAAGACTACAAAGAATGATGCTCAGATGACAAAAGTATCATTTTCAAAGGTCCAAAAGTTATTGTTCCTGCTTCCTTACAACATGAATATATTCATATTTTGTATTGTGGTCATCCAGGTTCCGATTCTTCCAAAAGAAGGGAGGGAGGACTAGTATTTTGGCCTTCTGTATCAAAGGACATTGATAAAGTGCTTTCTTCTTGTTTAGTATGCCACAGTACTAAACTGTATTTGCAAAAAGAGCCTCTTCAGCTAAGCCACATTCCTGAACTACCTTGGTCAACAGTAGCCACTGACATATTTGAGTGGAGCAATCATCATTACTTATTGTTGGTAAACTCTTATTTGTGCTGGTTTGAAATCGATTTGTGTCAGAAAAATATGTATTAATGTTTGTATGCTTAAATGCTAATTAGAAATTAAATAAGTTAACACGTTTTTCATTCTATTTTACATGCACTGTTTTATATATAGTTGAGTTTCATATGAGACTGAAAAGATGCTTTTTGAAACTGTAGTGTGCTTTCTGAAACTTGCAAGATGCCCTCTGACCTAGTAATTGCTAGCACAGCAATATTCATGTTTATGCCTTTTGGAAATGTACTTGAGAAGCAGGTGATTATCTGCTAGGTCAGGAGAAAATGAATGAATAATGCTATATCTTGTAAAGGTAATGATTTTAAACAATCAGCTCTGTTCGAAGTATGAGAACATGTGTAGCTGTAGAGGTTTAGAGATAATATAGACAAAGGATTGTTAGAGAAATGAACTACTTGCTTGTGCTGAAATTAGCCATAGTACCTTGAATGGTAACATTGCATATATCTAACCGGTGGTAGCCAAGGCCACGTTGTTTTCCTTAGGAAGTTACTCACAAAAATTGATGATACCAGAAGAATATTGTAAAAACAATGACTGTGAAGTAATGATGACAGAACTTGTGATCCACTACGTCAACTTGGTAGGCAATGTCTTATTAGAAAGTGTATAAAAATGTAAGCATTTCCTGTTTCTAGTTAGACAAACTCTGTATTGGCACATTTTTGTCTCCTTGCTGCAAGATTAAAGTGCCTTAACCTGAACCTACCGTGTTTTGATCATTTTTAAAGTATATTTTTCCTTTTACAGTTTGGTCCTTCGGACCGGAAAGTATCTCTCACTCTAGGCCCAGGTCAGAATTGGGCCCGGTGGCATGTACCCATACGGAGAAGTGGCCACATCGGCTCTTCTGTCTTGAAAGACCTCCGACTAAATTGTCGTTCGAAAGAGGCCAGCCACTGTTTCTGATCTGGGATTGGAGGGTGAGTCAACGTTCCGGTGGATCAATTCACGGAGGGTCAGGTAAGGAAGAATTTACCTTTTTTCTGTTTTAGATCAGGGACTTGTTACAGTACTGTTTTGTCAGGAAGATTTGCATGTGCAGATCAGGGACAAAAAGATTGCTGTCTTGTCATAGATCAGGGAAACAGAATAGGTAGACAGTTATTCTAGATAAACTGTGAAAAGTTTTAAAATTGTGGTACCATGTGACAAGAAGGGTTACGTAACAATTTTTAACTTAGCTAAGGCAACATGGGAAATCAGTGCACGAAAAGTTCCCGAGACCCGCCCCTAACCGAAGACAGCATGCCAATAATGTTAAGTATTATACAAAATGGGTTGATAAGTACAAATTTGATGGTAATTTAGATAAATCTTCACTTATTAAACTTGTTAGACAACTTAAAACAGATGCAGAAGGTCAGCTAAAAAAGCAACGACAATTAGGAGTCCCTCAGGCACACAGGTGGCTTGAGGAAGCAAACCATAGGGAACAAAAGATTAAAAATTCAAAAGCAATGTTCTTAGATAAAGAAGATAATAACTTGGTAATAGCAACAGCCCCTCCTCCTCCCCCTCCGTTTCCCTTGCCGGAATATGAAGCGAGTGGACAAGCTGATCCACCTCCGCTATACCCAGCTGTTCCTGCAAAATCAAAACCGTTTGTCAGGGATCCTATCGAGACCAGGTCTCGAGCACGTAACTTAAGAGGGGATATTGAACTGTGTAAAATAAATAGAAATTCATGAGCTATGAGTGAGGAAGAGATATGTCCACTCATAGAAGTACCAAATCTGCAGGCAGGACAGGCAGGACAGGATCCGACTCTTCTAGTATATAGACCGTGGACACCGGAAGACATCCGGAAAGCCACAGAGGGAATTCCCCATCCAAAAGTTAATTTTAGAAAATTCTTAGAAGACTTACAGGGCATGAGGTTAAGTTACCATTTGAATGGAGAGGAAGTAGAAAAAGTAGTTAGACAAATTGTAGGTCCAGATTGGCACATGATCAGTGGCAACTGGAATTCCCGTGACGCAGAGCTTAGACCACTCCCACATAGTAACGCAGAACTGGACAACAGAGTGAAAGGTCTGACAGACCGAATCTCTGAGAAGTGAAAGCCTAGGGCTGATTGGACTTGCATTAATCAATGCATACAACAAGAAGGTGAAACTGTTGATAGATATTATGCCAGATTATTAGAATGTTTTAATAACCATTGTGGAATGCAGGTACCTGAAGATCAAACACATGATTCCCCATATGAGCAGCAGCTAAAGAATGCATTTTTAAAAGGCAGTATTGCACCCATTAGCAGCTTTATTACAAAGCACATGGTAGATCATTGAACAAGTAGATTACAGTCATTACTTGAATATGCAAGACATGCCGAAAGGCATTTTAATAGCAAAAAGAAAAAGAAAACTCAAGTATTTGCAGCAGAAGACGGATCAGAAGTCTTTGTAGTACAAACTGGAAAGAAGGGTAAGAAAAATACCCAGGAAAACAAACAATCTGATAAACGATCAGAGGACTTTGAAGAAAGAAAGAAAAGGGGTGAATGTTTCAAATGCGGGAAAAAGGGACATTTGGCAAGGGATTGCAGGCTAAATAAGAAGGTAACCGCGGAAGATAAGGAGGGTGAGGAATGACTATATGATAGTCAGGAATCACTGGATAAGAATAAACAAGAAAAGACAAATGTAAATGTGGTAGAAAGAGTAGAGGACATGACAGAGGGAATAGAGGATGTGCATGAATTCATAGATAATGAAGAAAATGAAATTTTGGACTTAGCATTACTGAGCTTAGAGCTCTACTTAGCAGACACAAAACCAGAAGTTACACTTCTGGTAGAGGGGAGGGAAGTCAAATTCCTGTGTGACTCAGGGGCTTCACGGACCCTGATACATCCTTCCAAACTACCAGAAAAATCAGAATCACTGGACTACATATTAGTGAAAGCAGCTAATGGACAGCTGTATCGGGAGCCACTCTCCCACAACATAGCGATAACTGACCCTGTTTCAGGGATGACCCAAAAGAGCAAAATTGTTGTTTCTGCAGAATGCTCAGTGAATCTCTTGGGCAGAGATTTAATGCAGATATTTGGCATAGCCGTAGTTCCAACTATGCAGGGTATGGAAGCACAGCAACAAATGGATACTTTTGTAGTGCGACTGGAGGGTGAAACATTATATTGGTACAGCCAGGACTTAGTTACGACTGGTCCAGGGGCAGTAACCGAAGAACTGATGAATGTGGCCATCAGTAAATCTCCCTCCCTTGACACTGATAAACAGAATTTGTTACATTGCACTCTGTATTACTGTAGCAGACCAGGACCTGATAAAGAATATGAGCAAGAACTGTTTAAAAACCATGCTAATAGGTTAGTATTACAAAATTTGTACTGGTACACAGAAGGAAACAGTGTAGTAAGCTGTTCATTGCCCCAGGAATTCCTAGCACTTTACAAATCTAATCGATTGCCACATGTAAGTTTAACTAAAGATAGAAATTTGAAGTGGGCCGACCTAGGAGAAAAAGTCACAAGGTGGGAAAAACAGACAGAGTTAGAACTCTCTGGACAAGGAGTACAGAAGCAGAAATTGAATTGGATAACACAAACACACCCAGCTGTGCACTCACAGGCAAGTGAGGATAGCTGAGTAGCACTCTTACTAGAGGAAGAGGAAAAAGCCTTGCAAGACATACCAGAGACTCTCTGGTCAACAGGGAAATCAGATGTAGGACTTATTTGTACAGCAGGACCAGTTACTATTATGCCAAAATCAGCATTTAGACCTCAAAAAAGACAGTATCCCTTAAGGAAGGATGCAGAAATAGGAATCAAACCTATAATAGCAGCCTTACTTAAGGAAGGAGTCTTAATAGAATCTCCTGATTCACCATGTAATACACCCTTATTTCCTGTTAGGAAAGCAAATGGGGAGTGGCGTATGGTTCAAGATTTACAAGCTGTGAATGACGCAGTCATACCCAGGGCACCTACGGTGCCAGATCTGCACACTTTATTGAATGATTTAAAACCTCGACAGAAGTATTTTTCTGTGGTAGATATTAGTAATGCATTTTTCTCAATACCGATACACCCAGACAGCCAATATTGGTTTGCATTTACATTTCAGGGGAAACGGTATACATATACGGGACTACCACAGGGGTATTGTGAAAGTCCAACAATATTCGCACAAGAAATGGCAAGTAACCTGGCGGGATTTATCCCACCGAAAGGTAGTCAGATTCTACTTTATGTAGACGACATTCTGCTGGCAGCCCCCACCCAGCAAGAATGCAGAGAGGATACCATAGCATTATTACAATTTTTAGCCACTCAAGGACACAAGGTATACAAGAACAAACTGCAACTTTGGAGGAAACAGGTTAAATACCTGGGATATGTAATATCCAAAGAAGGCAGAATATTAGATGAAGACAGAAAAACAGCAATATTACAAGCACCTAAACCAACTACCACGAAGGAAATGATGTCCTTCCTGGGCACTACTAACTTTTGTCGGAGTTGGATACCAAACTATGCTTTGGAGTCTTCTCCGCTGACAAACTTGATATTCAAAAAGCCGATGGCAGCACAGGATTTATTACAGTGGACACCAGAAGCAGAATCAGCTTTCTGCAAACTGAAACAACTGATAGCTTCTTCCTTAGTTTTAGGATTACCAAACTATCATAAGCGATTTTTCCAAACTGTAGACTGTAAGCAAGGTTATATGACATCAGTGTTAACACAACAACATGGGGACAAACAACGCCCCATAGCTTACTATTCATCACAGTTGGACCCGGTGGCACGATCTTTGCCCCACTGTGTACAAGCAGTAGTCGCAGCCGCAATGGCAGTGTAGGCTTCAGCCTCAGTAGTATTGTTCCACCCTCTCACATTGAGAGTGCCTCATGCAGTCGCGATTATTTTACTGCAAGAAAAAGTAGCATATCTTTCTCCTGCTAGATATCTTTCCTGTATGACTATACTGTTGAGCCAACCTCATATGACAATTGAATGATGCACAACTTTAAACCCGTCAACCTTTCTCCCAACCCCTGTGGATGGCAAACCGCACTGCTGCCTGCAGGAGATTGAGCAAAAGACACTACCTAGAAAAGACCTTACAGATGTTCCCTTGGATGATGCCGAGGTGACATACTATGTGGACGGCTCGTGCAGGAGGGGTCATACAGGACAGAATCTAATGGGGTACGCAGTAGTTTCTGATATCGAGATTTTAGAAGCAAAGTCTTTACCACATAACTTATCTGCACAAGCAGCAGAATTGATTGCTTTGACAAGGGCATGTACCATAGCAAAGGGTAAGAAAGTAAACATTTTTACTGACAGTCAGTATGCTTTTTCTACTGTACATGTTTTTGTGCAGCAGTGGAAAAATAGAGGAATGATAACATCTACTGGTAAACCAATGAACCATGCGCAATTTATTTTAGATTTGTTAGACTCTATTCAGTTACCTCAAAAAGTAGCTATTTGCAAATGTGTAGCTCATACCAAGCAATAGGATAGAATTTCAAAAGGTAATGCTAGGACTGATACAGCTGCAAAACAAGCAGCTTCAGCTTCAGAAGTTTTTCTTTTGAGTGAGGAATTACAACATCTGAGATTTTAGACTTAGAAATGTTGAAAACAATGCAGACACTTACTACAAATGTAGAAAAACAGAAGTGGATAAAACGAGGAGCAATCCTTGAGAAGGGACTGTACATCTCCAAAGAAAATAAACCGATCTTAACATCTAACTTGTTTAGATATGCAGCTTTGTTGAGCCATGGGCATTGCCATGTCTCAACAGGGGGGAGGGTACAGTTAGTGAATCGAGTGTTTACGATGTATGGATTTACAAACTATACAAAAAATGTTTGTGCAGCATGCCATGTTTGTAACAAGCATCATGCACAAGGGGCATTAAAACCTAAGCAAGGGAGTTTCCTTATACCACCGTATCCATTCCATACTATTTGTATGGATTTTATAGAACTGAACAAATGCAAAAATAAGAAGTACTGCCTTGTCATTATAGATATGTTTTCCAAATGGGTGGAAGCTTTTCCAACTAAAAATCCAAATGCAGCTACTGTTGCAAAAGTCCTTGTTAAAGAAATTATTCCTAGATTTGGCATACCGGAAAAGATTTATAGTGACAATGGCACACATTTTGTAAATCAAACTATACAACAACTTAGTCGCTATTTTGGGATATCGCTGAAAAACCATTGTGCATACCACCCCCAATCTGCAGGATTAGTAAAGAGGCATAATGGGGTCTTGAAAAGTAGGCTTAGAAAATTGATTAGTGAGACACAAAAGAACTGGGTGCACTGTTTACCTCTGGCACTGCTGAGCATGAGAACTGTTCCAAATGCAAAAGGGTTAACCCCTTTTGAAGTTCTGTTTGGAAGGGCATATTATACACCTCAATGAAAACCTCTCATGCCTGCAGAGCAGGAGGCTGACAGTTCACTTGCAGGGTATATGAGGCGATTTTTGAATAACAAACTTTTGCAGTTAAATTATGTTTCAGATAAAGAACAAACAAAGCCATCAGAAGCAGCAGTAGCCCCAGGCGCATGGGTCTGGGTGAAGACAGTGAAGAGAAAAAACTGGAGTTCTCCGAAGTGGGAAGGGCCGTACCAGGTACTACTGTCGACACCCACTGCAGTCAAGATCGCGGAGCGAGTGTCCTGGATTCATTTGACACACTGTAAACTGGTTAAGAACTTTGAACTGGACAAAAACCTTGTTACTGTTGTACAACGAGAACAAAATGACCAGGTATAGAGCAAACAGAGACATAGAACAACCTCAAAAAACTTGCATGATTATTCTGGTAGCTATACTGATAATATTGTTCTTTTTGTTGTGGCCTTTCCTTTTTCCTGCCACAAAAGTTGAACTGATTAAACGTGATGAGCCGAACATAGACTGGCACCCAAACTTTAACACTTATCAGGCAATTACACGTGTGTATGCTGAGACTTTTAATGTTTCAAACTGCTGGATTTGCACAGCCATACCAACAGCATACGGGGGGTTATTAATGACTGCAGTCCCCCTAGGGGTCAATGAGACCTGGGAAAATTTGGATTATGACACAGTAGCTATTAAAGCATATGATAAGGTAGCACTGTATTTGCCTGTGACACAAAAGGGAATTGTATGTTTTTATAAGAATGACACAATCCAAGTGGGTTGGAGAAAGTGCAATGTGACTGTACATTATAAATGTTATACCAAACCAAACAAAATGGGTGGATCTTGTAGTTCAAATTATGACTCATTTCTTGGGTCCATACATAAGACTATTGACCAAGTGCAACGTAATCCTGTACTTTTTAAACAACTATCTGTAATAGATAGAAAAATGTTTCATGCAGGGCAGCCATTTCATAACAAAGTAACTACTAAGGTAGATGATTGTTATTTTGTGTGTGGTAAAAAAGCATATAAATGGTTACCTGAGAATTGGTCCGGCAGTTGTTTTTTGGGGTACCTGGTCCCGGCCATACGACACACTGCAGTTTCGCCTCAGGGAAATATTCGAAATACCTGAGATGTGGCCAAAAAAGCTGTCAAAAAGCCTGAAAATCCAGTGGGACAGATCGAGGCGGGCTGGAAAGACCATCATACTGTGGGTACCAAACTGACGCACATGGACTTGAGTGATGCTGTTATATTGTGGGCAGGCATATTACCTGCATATGGCGCAGTAAAATCGATTTGGGAGCTGTGAAAACTGTCCAAACTTCTCGAAGTAATGAGTAATGCAACTTTTTCTGCTCTTGAACTGATAACTGATGAACTGAATGCTATGAGAACTGTAGTGCTTCAGATCCGAATGGTTCTTGACTTCACCCTAGCGGTGAGGGGTGGTACGTGTGCTTTAATCAAAGAAGAGTGCTGTGCATATATACCAGATCATCAACATGAGATAAACGACCACCTTGAGGTGATACAGCAAGTGTCGGCCATGACCAAGCCAGGCCCAAACCCTCAGACGGACCTTTTCCAGAATTTGTTCGGGGGGTGGGGTTCCTTCCTAATGAACATCTTGATTGCCATTTGTGTGGGATTGCTCCTAATAGGAGCTTGTATTTGTTGTGGTATCCCCTGCATGAAAAGTTAATCAAAGAATTTATAGATATATCAGTTTCAGAGACTATGTATCAAGGTACTGAACTTGAAGAATTGTTGGAATGTGAAACACTTTCATAAGTTTAAACTGAATGACTTTCTTAACTGCAAATCCTGAATGGAAGAGGTTAGGAAAAGAAGCAAACTGTTTATTCTTTTGAAAATAGAATTAAAAAGTATTAACAGGGGGGAGATATCAGAAAAATATGTATTAATGTGTGTATGCTTAAATGCTAATTAGAAACTAAATAAGTTAACACGTTTTTCATTCTATTTTATATGCACTGTTTTATATATCGTTGAGTTTCATATGAGACTGAAAAGATGCTTTTTGAAACTGCAGTGTGCTTTCTGAAACTTGCAAGATGCCCTCTGACCTAGTAATTGCTAGCACAGCAATAGTCATGTTTATGCCTTTTGGAAATGTACTTGAGAAACAGGTGGTTATCTGCTAGGTCAGGAGAAAATGAATGAACAATGCTATATTCTGTAAATGTAATGATTTTAAACAATCAGCTCTGTTCGAAGTATGAGAACATGTGCAGCTGTAGAGGTTTAGAGATAATATAGACAAAGGATTGTTAGAGAAATGAACTACTTGCTTGTGCTCAAATTAGCCATAGTACCTTGAATGGTAACATTGCATATATCTAACCGGTGGTAGCCAAGGCCACATTGTTTTCCTTAGGAAGTTTCTCACAAAAATTGATGATACCAGCAGAATATTGTAAAACAATGACTGTGAAGTAATGATGACAGAACTTGTGATCCACTACGTCAGCTTGGTAGGCAATGTCTTATAAGAAAGTGTATAAAAATGTAAGCATTTCCTGTTTCTAGTTAGACAAACTCTGTATTGGCACGTTTTTGTCTCCTTGCTGCAAGATTAAAGT
The DNA here is from genome assembly GCF_019279795.1 of Protopterus annectens. Taxonomy (NCBI): domain Eukaryota; kingdom Metazoa; phylum Chordata; order Ceratodontiformes; family Protopteridae; genus Protopterus; species Protopterus annectens. The sequence goes on from NC_056728.1 coordinate 329,094,831, forward strand.
GCCTTAACCTGAACCTACCGTGTTTTGATAATTTTTAAAGTATATTTTTCCTTTTACAATTTGCTACCTAAACTAACATCCAGTGCTGTTATTACTAAGATGAAATGTCATTTCTCAGTCCATGGTAGTCCACACAAAGTTATTTCTGACAACAATACCCAGTATAAAAGTCAATTGTTTCAGAAATTTGCAAGAGAATGGGATATTATCCATGTTACTAGTAGTCCGGAATACCCACAGTCAAATGGCCTTGTTGAACGTGCTGTACAGAGTATAAAGCAATTACTAGAGAGGTCAAAGCATGACAATACCGATATCTTGTTGAATTTACTTTATCTCAGAAATATACCTTATGACAACCTACTTGGCTCGCCTGCTGAACGACTTCTAATGAGGTAAACCAGAACAACCTTGCCTATCAGTTCTAGTTTGTTGGTGCCTAATGCAAAAAACAACAAAGCAATCAAAGCCCAACTTTTTAAGAAGCATTCCTTTCAAATGTCCAGCTATGATAAAAGTAGCAGATTTCTTTGTCCATTAAAAGAAGTTGAGACAACGAGGATGCAAACTTTAAAAGGCTTTGATTGAACTGGTCAAGTGAGAGGCACATGTGCCGAGCCGAGATCCTACTGGGATCTGGGATCTGAGGGTATAGAATACAGGAGAAACCACAGGCGTCTTCTTCCTGTGATATAAATGATATTGCAGCATCATACCTGTGATACAGACTCGATCTCAGAGCAACCCTGACAATGTTTACACCGAAGAACGTGTCTTAGTATTCATTCCCGTTCCTGATGATGTCCCAGATGTCCCCAGAGTTCAACATTCCTTGAAGACAGTCCCCATTGCTAGATACAATTCTGTCTTTTATGTTACATGATCAGGTCATATTACTAGACCCAGTGTAAAATACACAGCAACCTGGACATTGTTTTATGTTTCTAATTTTGTATAATTGCATGTCAAAGAATTAGTTCTGTATAATTGCATGTCAAAGGATCTTTTCTGTGTAATTGCATGTCATTGAATACTGTCATTTGGCATATGATCTTTTTCTCTAAGAGGGAGGATGTAGAACAGTGTGTGTGTATATAACTTTAAGAAGCATTTCCAGATGTAGGCACATGCATATGAATAGTGAGCACGTGCAGGTAGCAGTGTCATTTTGAAAGAACAGCCAGAGTGTTAACATATATGAGTGTGGTAGTTAGTATGTTTATAATTTTATTTGAGTTTAAGTTACTAAGCCTCATTCTTGATGTGTTTGTGTGCAATAAAGTTGCTTGAACCAAACTCACAACTGTTCGTCTGTTTTATCCTGACAGGAAGAGCGACACCTAACATTACTTTACCTTCATAGATAGTTTTTATTTATTTATTTAGATTTTGTTTACCTAGTTTGCCTTACTGAGTTTAGTCAATAAACCCTTTTCAGCAGATGGCCAGGGAGAAAAGCTCCAAACTTTGACAGGAACACTCCCAACTACTTCAAATACCGACAAAACTAAAGTAATGCTTTTTACCTCTATTATCCCCTAAATCACACACAATAATCCCAATGTTAGCATTCTCTCCTCTATCAATATATGACTAGAAGTTGTCCCTCAAATGAAACAACAAATTCAAATTCAATACTCATATCCACAGTGTCATTAAAAAGTGAAAAAAAATCAAAGCTAGGTCTGCTTTACAGTCTCTAATTTCCTCACTAACCACTCCAGTAAATCAACATCTTTTGGTCTGGTTTCCACTACTATACCATAAACATAAACATCTCATAACATATACTTTCATTTTGTTTTTATTTTTTTATTGTTTGAATTAATTCTTCAGTTTCTGCTTATCAATATGATATGACCGTTTTCTTCTACTTTTCACATAGGCTAATGTGTATCTTATTTTACTGCATGCATTTTTGAACTATTTTATGCTGGAGCATTTCTCCCCAGGCCTCAACTGAAAAAGGTATTGCATAGCACAGTTGAGTCAGGCTTTAACAGTAAGCAAATAAATAAATAAATAAAACTAATAAATCAGTAGCTCACCAGGACATCAATCACCTCACACTGAGCCCAGTGTCTTTCAGTGTATCCTTGCTAAAATTAATTAAAACCTGACCAGAATTATTTTGACAGGCATGCCTACACACATGCACATACACACACACACACACACGCACGCACGCACGCACGCACGCACGCACGCACACACACACACACACACACACACACACACACTTTTTTTTTCAGAATGGGAAATAAACTTTGATTGCCCAGTACACCCTTTATCCGAAGCTTTAGGGTGCACACCTCCAGGATTACAATGATAGTTTTGACAGCTGTGGAAGAATGAGGGAGAGGGTCTCTCAAAATTAGCAAAAAAAGAGCATACCTTACTGTTAACAAGAACACACCTTACTGTTAATAAAAGCATACCTTACTGTCTCCCAGTAAAACAAGTCAGCCTTTAACTTTAGGTATCAGCTCAGTGCAATCACTCTACAGTGGACAGACAGCACACATTTTCATAGACAGGTAAAGTACATAAACCCTTAAGCTAATAAAGAAAACATCAGCCACAAAATTTCGAATTTGATTAATAAAATTCTATACTTCCAATAAATAAGATAATCCCAGACATATTTTCTATAGTCAGAGAAACAAATCTGAAGACCGCAAATCTGGTGATCATAATTTCAAAAGGAACCGGCATAGGTTACAATATCTCAAAATAGTACACCAAAAGGCAGAGATTTTAAAATGAAATACTTGACTTCGTAAGCAAGGCATTGGTAGCAAACAGGGGAAGTATAATTTTATAGGTTCATAGGTTCATACTAGGCTATCTGCCCTGGGGCAATTATAAGCCTAGCCCGATTCTGTATGGCTTACGCCACCCCTTGATTTGAGTATACTGTGCCCTTTTTAAGGTTTAGTTTACTGTGCCTCTGTCTAATAATGACACAGGAGTAATCCCTGGGACAAACCTACGATCCCCCATCCACCTATCGAGATTCTTCTTGAAGAGATTCAGTGAGGTGCTCTGTCTCACATGAACTGGAATTCTATTCCAGAGCGAAGGGAGCCTCTGGGTTATGAACCTGTCCCTCCAGCAAGTTCTATTTATTTCTGTGCTGAGGTTCAAGTCCCTCGAGCATGTGGCTCTAAGGGATTTAGATTTACTGAGGTGGAGCATGTCCATTAATTCTGGATTTGACATAACTTTGTATGTCAGGCATAGATCGCCTCGAAGTAGGTGGTATGCAACTGAGTAGAGCTGGAGTTTTTAACCGAGCAGCATATGGCATCTGTTTGAGACCCTTGATCCTCTTGGTGAGATACTTTTGGGGTCTTTCTAATTGCTGCAGGTGTCGGGTAAGGTACATCCCAAAAGGGGCATTGTATTCTATGATGGGCCTGATGAGGGATGAATAAAGGGGCACGATTACCTCTCTTGATCTAGATGTGAAACCCTTCATGATGAGGTGGGCTATGTAGAAGGTCTTTCTAACCACTTTGGCAATGTGGTTTTCAAAGGAGAGATTGCTATTAACTTGGGTCCCCAGGTCCCTAATAACTTTCTCTGTACTTAATGGGTTTCCACCTATGTGATAATTTGTGGGCACATTGTTTTTGCCAAAGGGTATGACTATACATTTTTTGGCATTTAGCTTTAAACCATGATGCTGGCACCAGTTATCTGTCTCTGTGAGACCTTTCTGAAGGATGTTTGTGTCAGCTGTAGAGTCGATTATGGTGCCCAGTTTGCAGTCGTCTGCGAACTTGGTGAGCCATAGTCCTCCCACGTTTGCCTGTACCTCGGAAAAGTATATACCGAACAAGAGTGGTCCAAGGACAGAACCCTGTGGGACACCACTTGTGACCGGTTTCGAGTCTGACATGGCTCCAGCAACTCTCACTCTGTGGGTTCTGTCTTTGAGCCAGTTTGTGACCCATCTTGTGACATAGGGGTTTATATTTAAGATGGATAGTTTATCTATGATGCCAGAGTGGGGTATTGTGCCAAATGCCTTTGCAAGGTCCAGGTAGGCTGTGTGGACTACCTTCCCTTCATCTATGGCTTTGGTGACTGTTTCGAAGAAGTCAACCAGGTTCAAAAGGCAGGATCTGCCCTTGACAAAGCCGAACTGGGTAGGATCTAGTGTCTGTAGGTCCCCAATGTCTTTGTTTATGAGCTCCATGATGATCCTCTCCATAGCCTTGCAGACTAAGCTAGTCAGGCTTATGGGGCGATAGTTTCCAGGGTCCGTAGAGGCTCCACCTTTGTGGAGTGGGACCACTGTTGCTGTATGCCATTCTGTGGGCACATATCCTGTAGTGAGGCTGAGATTGTATAGCTGTTTTATTTGAGGGATCAGTTCCTCTTGGAGTTCATGTAGGACACAACCTGGGATGCCATCTGGTCCCATGGAAGCAGTGTTTTTTGCTTTGGAGAGGGAAGCCTTCACCTGAGCATCGGAGATGTTTGGGAGGCAGCCCTCTGCCGGGATAGATACTTGCTCTTTTGGGGGGGAGGGGGGGGAGAAGTTTGCACTGAACCTGTCTGCCAGGATATTGGTGATGTCTGTGGGTTCAGTGTATTTTTTGTCGTTTAGAATCAACTCAGAACAAGTCTGGGAGTTGATTCCCAGGTTCCTAACATAACTGAAAAAAGCCTTATGATTGTCTTTGGTGTCCTGTGCAATTTTTCTCTCGAAGCTGGCCTTGGAGGATTTTATGGGGGATCGTAATTTTTGGCTAGTACTGATCAGAGGTGCCTTTCCTATAAGGATTTTACTCTATCATGTAGTAGCTTCCTCCTTCTGTTGTACAGTTTATTTATGGCAGGGGTCCACCAGACTGGACGCCTGCCTTTGGATGATTGGGTCTTGGTTTTGTTTGGGATAGCATGATCCATGCATTCCTGGAGATGTCCGTAGAATGCGTTTATATAGGATTCTGCAGTTTGGGCCGTAGTTTCCGCTGGCCCTGGGGCCTTGAAGGATTCCACTTCAGTTTTGAGAAGTGAGAAGTTCGCTTTTGAGAATTTTTTCACTGTGGTTTTCTGGGCTGGGGGTGGGGTCAGGATGTGGACATCCAGTGAAATTAATTTATGGTCTGATCTTACCAATGAGGGATATACTTCTGGTGTGGAGCATAGAGTCCCCATGTTGGTAATGATCAGGTCTAGTATGTTGTCCCCTCTTGTGGGAGTGGTGACTAGTTGTTCCATAACATTTGAGTTTATAATTTCCAGGAACCTTTGGGCTAAGGTGCTGGGGCTCGAGTAGTGATCCCAGTCAATGTTTGGGTAGTTGAAGTCGCCCAATATAATGGTGTTCGGAGAGATCTTCATGTTCTCCAATGTTTTCAGGAAAGCCGAGTGGGATTCCTGACTTTGAGAGGGTGGTCTGTAGGATGCTATAAACTGAAAAGCAGTCTTGCCCACTGTTAGTTGCACATGGATGGTCTCCGATACTTCGTGCAATGCCACTAACCTGGAGGTGCGGATATCCTTGATAAATATGAAACTCCCCCTCCTTTTGTGGTTCGGTCCGCGTTTTGGGGCCGAAAAGCATAATATGAGGTATAGCCTGGTAGTGCTGGGGTGCTCTCCTGGAGCCTTGAACCAGGTTTCTGTCACTGCACAGATATCGATGTTCTCCATACTGAGGAGAGCTTCGAGTGCGTGCATCTTGAGGTTAAGACTTCTGGAGTTAAGCAGCATTACCCTTAGTTTCTTGTTCCTTGTGCTGTCTATGGGGGTGGGTTTGACTTTTGAGCCTTGCCTAAAAAAGGCAGTATGGGGTTGGCAAGAGCCTTTGCCAATATCCGAAAGCCCAGTGGTGACAGGTGCGAGCCGTCCCTAGCGAAGCAATGTGGCTTGTCGAGCATGTCATCCCAGGGTGACAGACACTGGATCCCCTTTGAATGACACCAAAATTTTAGCCAATTGTTAAAATTGATCATTTTGTCTTTGTACTGTGGCATCATTCTAGGTGAGGGTAAGATGCTGCTCAAGGTCAGGGTCATACCAGCCTGGGCTACATGATCAGAGAGCTCCTCTATGTCTCTTTTCATGTAGTCCAGGGAGGTACGTCTCAGGTCATTCACACCAGCATGTACAATGACTGAGTCATATTTGTATTTGCTTTGGAGTGACCTGAGTGCTTGCGTTATGTGGCGGATCCTAGCACTCGACAGGCAGCTCACCGTGACCTTCTCTTTATTCAGCCTGGTGAGCGGGACGTCAGTGTGTCTGACAATAGAGTCACCTATTACAAGAGTATAAGATGTGTTATTCAGCCTTAAGGGCTGTGGCTGCTTGGCGCACTGACTTTGTGGGCTATGTGTTGTGTGTGTTTTGTTTTGAGGTAGCGTTTGCTTGGATGTCTGCTTTGGAGGTCTCTGTTGCTTAGGTAGATTTTTATTTAGAGCCTCCGAGTATGTTTTTGTGTATTTATGTGTTTGGTTCGCTGATGTGGTGGGACTATGTGATACTGGAATTGTGTTGTGTGAGGTTACCTTCTCCTCCTGACTGGTTACACCAGTTTTGAGATGAGAGAGCTCAGCCTCCAGTTTGGCTAAATAGTTGCATCTCTCACATATATTTAAACCTGTTTGGAGGAGGAGAGGGTTGTCCGTGTACATGAGACTGTTGTAACATTGCCTCAAAATTCCCAGATTCACCAGCTGGACTGTAGAGGAAACCTTTGACTGACCGTTGGACATACTAGAGTAATATAGGGAAACTGAATTTAAGATGGACCAATAGAGGACAGGGTAATCGTAGAGAGTATAAGAGTAAGTAGTGCTTATGGTTTAATAGTGCTAACTTGTAGGATTACTTAATTGGCCCAGTGAAGGGTCTTAGAATGAGAATATGGTGTTTAAATTGAGAGATAGAGCAGTTCTAAGGGAAAAAGTGAAGAGCAGACTTTGTGGAGCCAGGAATAGTTTAAACCCAATTAGGCGGCGCTGCCCGCTGTTGCGCTATGCACAAAAATGCGCAAAACCACACAAAAGAGGGTTTTAAGAGAGGAAGATGAAGAAGTTTGGAATTGACCCAAAATGGCCAATAAAACTACAGTTTCAAGTCAGTAACCACTCCCACAGGGGCAGGCAGGCTGCTCAATGTTTTTCACTGCCACTGATCAGCAGAGATACTTCCCTTTAGCCCAAGCAAAAAATGACCTCCAAGAAACTTACAAACAATTCAAGAACAGCAAGCCTGTAACTGAACTTTTTTAAATCTCAGAAAAGTGGGAAAAAAGCAAGATTTTTTTTTTTTGTTTTTTTCAGAGATAGCAGAGGTTCACAAGTATCAACAAGTTATAACAGTGCAGTAAATGACCCCACACAAGAATGCTAGGCCAAAGACAGATAAAATGCAAGTTTTGAGAAAAAAAACGATTTTAAAAATAAGTGCAAACAGGAAATTCATTAAACAGCTCTAGGTTGTGCTCTAAATACAGTTACTAATGCAGAAATCAAGTTTAACAAGCCAGAAAATGCTCAAAATAGGCGGCTATGCAGGAAAAACTTAGCAAATAAACAGAGGAAAAATACTTAAAATCTCAAAAGTGGCTCCTTTCTTCTCTCAGCATTTTCTCCTCTTGTTGAGTGCTTCACCAACAGCCAACAAGCCTGAAAATATGCCAAAACCACGAGGCAACCAGGTTTTAAGAGAGGAAGATGGAGTTTGGAATTGACCCAAAATGGCCAATAAAACTACAATTTCAAGTCAGTAAACACTCCCACAGGGGCAGGCAGGCTGCTCAATGTTTTTCACTGCCACTGATCAACAGAGAGACTTCCCTTTAGCCCAAGCAAAAAATGGCCTCCAAGAAACTTACAAACAGTTCAAGAACAGCAAGCCTGTAACTGAAGTTTTTTAAAATCTCAGAAAAGTGAGAAAAAAGCAAGATTTTTTTTTTGTTTTTTTCAGAGATAGCAGAGGTTCGCAAGTATCAACAAGTTATAACAGTGCAGTAAATGACCCCACACAAGAGTGCTAGGCCAAAGACAGATAAAATGCAAGTTTTGAGAAAAAAATGATTTTAAAAATATGTGCAAACAGGAAATTCAGTAAACAGCTCTAGGTTGTGCTCTAAATACAGTTACTAATGCAGAAATCAAGTTTAACAAGCCAGAAAATGCTCAAAATAGGTGGCTATGCAGAAAAACTTAGCAAATAAACAGAGGAAAAATACTTAAAATCTCAAAAGTGGCTCCTTTCTTCTCTCAGCATTTTCTCCTCTTGGTGGGTGCTTCACCAACAGCCAACAAGCCTGAAAAGACACCAAAACCATGAGGCAACCAGGTTTTAAGAGAGGAAGATGAAGGAGTTTGGAATTGACCCAAAATGGCCAATAAAGCTACAGTTTCAAGTCAGTAACCACTCCCACAGGGGCAGGCAGGCTGCTCAATGTTTTTCACTGCCACTGATCAACAGAGAGACTTCCCTTTAGCCCAAGCAAAAAATGGCCGCCAAGAAACTTACAAACAGTTCAAGAACAGCAAGCCTGTAACTGAACTTTTTTAAATCTCAGAAAAGTGGGAAAAAAGCAAGATTTATTTTTGTTTTTTCAGAGATAGCAGAGGTTCACAAGTATCAACAAGTTATAACAGTGCAGTAAATGACCCCACACAAGAGTGCTAGGCCAAAGACAGATAAAATGCAAGTTTTGAGAAAAAAACGATTTTAAAAATAAGTGCAAACAGGAAATTCAGTAAACAGCTCTAGGTTGTGCTCTAAATACAGTTACTAATGCAGAAATCAAGTTTAACAAGCCAGAAAATGCTCAAAATAGGCGGCTATGCAGAAAAACTTAGCAAATAAACAGAGGAAAAATACTTAAAATCTCAAAAGTGGTTCCTTTCTTCTCTCAGCATTTTCTCCTCTTGGTGGGTGCTTCACCAACAGCCAACACGCCTGAAAAATGCCAAAACCATGAGGCAACCAGGTTTTAAGAGAGGAAGATGAAGGAGTTTGGAATTGACCCAAAATGGCCAATAAAACTACAGTTTCAAGTCAGTAACCACTCCCACAGGGGCAGGCAGGCTGCTCAATGTTTTTCACTGCCACTGATCAACAGAGAGACTTCCCTTTAGCCCAAGCAAAAAATGGCCTCCAAGAAACTTACAAACAGTTCACGAACAGCAAGCCTGTAACTGAACTTTTTTAAATCTCAGAAAAGTGGGAAAAAAGCAAGATTTTTTCACTTAAGATTCATAACTTTTGAAACTGAAAATATGTTTACAGAGATAATATATTTGTATATCATGGGGTATGAAACAATTTAATTTTGTAATATGGGGTAAGTGCCTGCAGTGGGTATGGAAATAATGATACTATTTTATGATGCTCTTTAGTAAAATATTTAAGATTTTTTTTACTGAATACAGATTGTTTTCAAAGGGACAACTTTTTCATTGAGCTGCAGACCATGCAACAGTGAATATTGTGAAAAGGCAGGAGGAAGGAAGAATATGAGATTATAACAGATGTTTAAAACCTTTTCCATTTTGATCTACTCTACTCTTTTATAAGGATTTCTTATGAGTGGCCTACTTGGACCTTCCTGGAGTGTTAATCATCTTTCTCTGTGTGAGACAAAGGACAAATGTTTTTTTTTTTCCCAAATGACTGTTTAACAGCAGCATATTTCACTTGAATCTGCAAGAACTCCAATTTCACCCGGGTCATCTATATATTTTTTTGTCTTTAAACTTGGACCATTCTTGGCTGAGCTTCTGACTGAACAGAAATGCACTTTTTGAAAAGAGGTTAGAGGATAGAAGAAGCAGACAACTCAGTAGCTCTACAAATTCTTTTTCCATCTGGGACTACACTGCACTTTTATGACAATTTCCTTATGAGTTGCCTGCTTAGACTTACCTGGAGTATCTGTCTTGCTGTTTATTCAAGGAAGGGTGAGCTGTTTCAGTATGGATGAATGCTTGACAGGGACAGATTACACTTGTATCAGTTGACTGGCTCTAGTTTAATCGGGACTGCCTTTTTCATTTGTATTTGGACCATTGGATAGCTCAATGCTCTATTTGGCTGAACTGCACACAGTCCAGCAATCTACAGTCCACTTCAAGAAATAGCCAAGATAGCTAAACCCCTAACTCTTTCTGTACAAATGTTATTCTTCTCCCTTTCTCTCTGTCTACAACTATCAACTCCTCTCTCTCTCACTCTCTTTCTTCCAGTGGGAGTTTCATGCCTTCTAGCACAAACTTTCAGCCTAGAGAGTACACTGAGGCTAAAAGCAACTTGCCAAGTGAAATTGCCATGAGACTACTGATCCAACTGTCTGATGCTCAATACTGGACTAACTTCAAAACTTCTGAGGTCAGAAATGACTTGGAGATGAAATTGTTATCCCTACTGAACCCACTGACTATATGCAGCTGACCAGGTCATTTTTTCACACTCCTGCTAGCAGTGCGGCCTACCTCAACTCACAGCCTCAATGTAAGCTTTTTTGTTTTTGTTCTACTGTTCCTGCTGGATTTTGTTTTTATAGGTTCATAGGTTCATAGATGTTTACTAGGCTAATGACCACAAGGGCCATTTTAAGCCTAGCCATGCATCCTAAATCTCTGACAAGTTCTGGTACCCTTGATAAGTGTGAGCAGGGGCTTGGGAGGTAAAACATTTACAATCAGGAGCCTGGGAAATGAACCATTTACAGCCGCCTGTGTCTATTAGAGACATAAGTTCCAAATCAGGGATGAATTTCCTGTTCCACATCCAATTGTCCAAGTTACACTTAAATTGGTTTAGGGAGGAACTTTGCTTCACATAGATGAGAGCCTGTTTCAGAGAAGGAGTACTCTCTGGGATACATACCTGTCTCTCCAGCAGGTCCTATTTGTATCACAGGCAAGGTTTAATTCTTTAGAATGGATAATTCTGGTGCTGTTTGTTTTGCAGATATGCAGGAGGTCCATCAGAGTGGGGTCTGACAATGCCTTGTATTCCAGTCATGGATGTCCCCTCAACAGTCTATAGGAAAGAGAATACATCGATTCTATTCTGTGGCTGTCTGCATAGAACATGTTACTTATACCCTGTATTCTTTTAGTGAGGAACCTCTGTGGACATTCCAGTTGTTGGATATGGCTGGTTAGGTACATACCAAAGGGGGCATTGTACTCAATAATGTTTCTGAGGAATGCTGACTACAGTGGATCAGTGACTACATTGGACCTAGAAGCCATACCTTTGTGAAGTTGCACAACATAGAATGATTTCCTTACTACTGTAGACATGTGATTATCAAAGGCTAGACTACTGTCTATGTGTGTCCCTAAGTCCCGGAGTACTGGATCAGTTCTTAGGGATGTGTTGTTAGTATGATAGTTATTAATCTGTCTTACTGTCCTTCCTGTTAACTATATATATTTAGACATTTATAATAGTGCATATACACATCTGTTTTTTAGAATATATATGTAATAAAATATAGACACTTCTGCTTGCTAGAATATATGTAGGAAAATATAGTCACTTAGATGCAGGTACATTTTTGTTTGTTAGCATGTATACATTAAAGGGTTAAACTGCTCTTGGCTGAGAAGACAAAATATATAAAAGGCATCCAACTGTGTGTATTACAGAATTTGTTCTGCTTGGTACAAGCTTCAAGGAGAATTAGAGATAAGAAACCCGGTGCAGGGAGGACCAGAGAAACCATTTCCCAACAGGAAAGACTCCCTAAATGTTTAAGATTATCACAGAATTCACCTTGAAATGTAGCTTATCAATCGACTGTATGACATCAGGCAAATACCAAGGTACTGACTTTGAAAGTTCCCAGCAGACTGCACATTCCAAAGACTGCTTTCATAAAAATGTATTTAAAGGACACTAAAAGTGTATGATGTTAGATCTGATTTTTGTTAGATCTGGTACACGTAGGAACATGTTTGTTCTGAGGTAACTGGAGAATATCATTTATGCTGCCTGAAAAAGCTAAACCTGGTACATTAAAATCTGTAAACTGTGACATTATCGTCTGTTATATAGAGAGGTTATTTTATTGGTAACTGTGCATAATGCAGTACTGATAAAGTTATAGTCTGCAAAGTTCAGTGCATTAATCAGACTTTGGTTTCAGCAAGCAGCAGCACAAACATCTGCATTTAATTTTTCACTTTCAGTCTACACTTTACTTCCAGTGGCTACACCATGGTAATGTGTATAGCGGATGACCTACTAGTACTATTTAACTAGTTGACCATTAACTGGTTTTAATTCCTTTTTACTACTGGTGTATTAATGATTTAGCTGCTACATGTTTACTCTTTCAAACTCTCTGAGCCACAAGCCATTTTATCTTTTTCCTGCACCTTCAGTCTACCAATATTATTAATTACCTAGCTGCTAAATGCTTTTTTTCTGTCCAAATTCCCCAGCTATAATTTTCTGTCCAAATTCCCCAGCTATAAGGTATTTTGTCTTTTTTTCTCCCACTTCCACCCGCTTCAAAATACTGAACTTCAAATATTACACTTTATCTTAATAGTCCTTATTCAAAAACAGAGCTGCGGATTAACAGCTATCATCATGAAGTCATGATACACTTTTATCTCTCAAGTATTCAGTCTATCAACAGTAGGAATATAGAAGCAGTGTAGGAACGCCTTTATGTTTAGTGATAACCTTTTATTCCTGGGGTTAACTTGATCTGTAGGAAATGCAATTTAGATTGCAGGCTGCCTCCTCTACATCTCTCATTGTCTGTAAACATCAGTAAAACACTATACCAACGTATGCTGAAGGAGTCAATAAATCTCTGCCTAAGCTTCCCTGGACCCGCCAAGAAGACGATACTCATACTATCCTATACACTCAAAGCAGCACCTTTACACACCTTTGCAATGGATCATGGAGATTGCAAGCCTGAGCCCCTAATCATAGAGTTCTTGTACGTGACTCCATTATCATACATACTTGTGCTGCTCTCAATAGACTGGATAAGGAGAGGTGTATCATTAGCTGTCTGTCTGATGGTAGGATTAGGGACATTATAGTGGCTATCAAGATTCTTCAGCATCCCAAATATGAGTATGACCTTGTAGCCACCCTATCACAGGCTGTTTGCTTGCATGCATCAATCACCATATTGTCCATCCCTTCTAATATTCTTTAAACCCAGTCTTTCAACAGGCTATGTTCCTGAAGTAGGAGAACATTAGTGCCTCTCCTTAAAGAGGTCCCCACAACACACCCTGGTAACTAAAGACATATTAACCTTACAAGGTCAATCTGTAAAGTTATGAAATGCATTATTGCTGAACTAATGACATAGATGACCCTCAACCACTGACCCTAACCAAGTTAGCATTTTTAATGGCAGCTCATGCCTTCCCAGCCTGGTTGATATCTTTGAGAAGGTCACTGATGCTTTAGCTGAAACCCATACTATCCATACTGCCTTTTCATATACCTTTCCAAGGCCTTTGATACCATTCCTCATGCAGGCATCATAGATAAACTTCTCCAATCTCAACAACAAGCCTTACATTGTTCACTGGATAGCAAAATGGCTTATGGACAGAACTCATATTATGAAGGTAGGAGTTCCTTTTTTGAGCCATGTCTTTAGTAGTGCTTAACAGGTCTCTATCTTGGGTTCCCACATATTGGCATTTACTCCTCAGAAGTGTAATTTGATATCCAAAATGTCTGCCTAGCCAAGTTTGCGGATGGTTGCAAATTAGAAGCAGTTGTTAAAATCCTTCCATGATACTCACATTCTCTATCAGGGGCTGGATCAGAACAATGCCTTGTCTGTTACACAAAGGCTCACTTTCAATGCTAAAAAGTTCAGCATAGTCACATTCAGTAAAGTCAACCCCCCCTGGCTTATCACATAGGCTATCTGCCCTTGCTGGCCATTTTAAGCTTAGCCAATTTCCCATTTTGTGCCTGAAATAACCTTTCTCATTTGGTTATAAATTGACCTTACCTATCCCATCCAGAAGAAAACTCCGGTTTGACACCACAGCTCGAATGAATACCAGTAGCAGCACATTGATATAAAAAAAGTCAAGAGTAGCTCTTCAAATCAAAAGTAACAACCAAAAAAAATTGAAATCCAATATTTCAAAAATAACAACAAAAAGCAGGATCCAACACTCGTTTAATGGATAGTCTCTCTAGCGCCTCGGCTTTCACCTTCAAGGAGAATACTATCTGATTCATTCAAACACATATTTATACCATTCAATTAAACAATTTATCAATCAATTATAAAAAAACTTTCCAGTTGCATTCTAAATTAATGCCTCTAGGTGTCATAGTATCAAATTTGAGTATAAAAACTGTTTCTTTATACAACAATTTCCTTTTGACTATTTAATCTTTTTTATTCATAGCTATATATTCCAGAATAGTAGCAGATATACCCTTTGGATCACTGTTGTGGTGATCTCTAAAATGCATTGCAAGCGGGCTTTCTATTTTTTTATTTTTAATATCTCTTAGATGCTCCTGCAACCTTGTTTTAAAAGCACGTTTACTTTCCCCTATATAAAATAGTCCACACGGACATCTCAATGCATATATAACTACTTCCATGTTACATGAAAAATGCCCTAAGGGATAAAAATTATTCCCATTTATACAATCAAATGTTCTACATACATACTGACAAGATATACATTTGCCACATGGATAAGTTCCCATTAACCTCACACTTATATCTAAATTTATTTTAGGGGTGAAAAATCCAGCATGGACTAACATGTCTTTAAGGTTTCTCCCTCTTTTATAAGAAAAAGTAATATTTTTTGGAAACATTTCCATTAGATCCTTATACTTAAATAATGAATTCCAATAGAACTTAATTACCTGACTATTTTTTTCTGATAACAAATCATAAGTCATTACCATATATATTTTTTCTAAAACTTTCACTTTTTGATTTCCATAAGAATCATTATTAAATTTCTTTTTAACCTTCCCTGCATTACTTTTTTTAACCTTATTTAAAGACAATGATACTTCCTGCACATCATAACCCCTTCTAATATATAACTGTAATATTTTTTCTAGTTCTATATCCACTTCATCCGTATTATTATATAATCTCTTGTTTCTTATAAATTTACCATATGGCAAAGATTTCATAAGATGCGGTGGATGACAACTACATCCATCCAATAAATGTAAATTATTTTCAAATTTACGAAACACTTTAGTAACAATTTTACCATTCTCACCTCCCTCTAAAGTGACATCCAAAAAATTGACTTTATTTCCCAACTGAAAGCCATCAAATTTTAAATCAAACTCATTTTCTTGTAGGCCCTCCATAAAACTATGTATTTCCTGCTTTCCCCCTTTACAAATAAAAATCAAATCATCAATGTAATGATAATATTTCAGTACATTTTTCCTAAAAAATTCCATCCTATATAAAAATTCCATCTCAAAAAAATTCATCATTATATTTGCATACATGGGGGCAAAAGCTGCCCCCATTGCAGTGCCTTTTAACTGATGGAATAACTGACCATCAAAGTAAAAATAGTTATTCTTAAGGCAGAATTCTACTAATTCCACAATATAAAATGACAGAGGACTATGCCCCAACAGTTTTTCTAATGCTTTTAATCCATATCTATGTTTTATGCTAGTATATAAGCTTTTAACATCTGCTGTGAATCAATACATAGCCTTAGTCCATATAATTGATGATATTTTCTCTAAAAATTCAAAACTATCTTTAATATAAGATGCCTGTTTAATAACATAAGGGTATAAAAAACTATGTAAAAATATACCCATATTATGTAAAAAATAATTACATGCTGATACAATAGGATGACCCGGAGGACGTTCTATATTCTTATGAACTTTTGGTAAACAATAGAATTTAGCTATTTCACAATTGTCTGTCTCAAATTTTTTAGTTATGTCTTCTTTTGAAAAATAACCCAATCGATGTCCCTTCTGAAGTAAAACATTAAATTCTTTCAATGCTTGTTCATATTCCTTGATATCACATCTATTACAGGTCTCACTATCATTTAAATGTTCCCAACACATTGCAGCATATTGAGTGTAATGCATCAATACTATTTTATTACCCTTATCCGCCAGTTTTATTATTAATTCTTTATTTTTAATTAATCTTTGTAGGGCTTGCCATTCTAATTTAGTCAAGTTATATTTAATATTCTGTCTATTAACATCAAATTCATCATAAATAGACTCTATAACAAAATCTATCATTGCTGAAAAATTCTTAATACCTTCATGAAAAAAAGGTGGGACAAAATAACTTCTAACTTTAACCTTAGAAGTATCTAACTGACAATACGCATTACTATTCCTAAAACTTTCATTTTCTGACAAACAAGAATGAAAACTATCCTCTGAGTCATCCGAAATACATGATACATCATTACATACATTATCTAATAGCACATTACTATTTTTATTTTTAAAAAAACATGCTAAATGTAATTTACGTATAAAACGATATATATCACCCTGTAAAAGATGCAGTCTAGGTAATACCATAGGTATGAATTTCAAACCACGATTAAGCATGGAAATTGTGGCTTCATCTAAATTCAAACCACATAAATTAATAATGTAATTATTTACAGCATCTTTACGAATTTCACAATTAAAAGAGTTTAAAGAGTCAGTTCTTTCTAACTCGTTTATACCTTTGGGAGGTTGATTGGGCTTCCGGATATTGTCTCTGTCCATTTTCAACCATGGAATCATTCCCTCTATATGTGTCTCTATTTCCGTATTCTGAACGTTTACCTCTACGAAAGGAATGTTGAAAAAACTGTGGATTTTGCGCTGCAGGTAGCTCAGGAAAGTCTCCCCCTTCTCCTGGTTCACTTTCCCATTCAGTTGATACATCCGAATACGCACTTGTTCCGCCATTACGTCTATGGCTTTCCTGATCCACAAACCTGACGCCTCGACGTCGTCTCTTGTTGTTAATTGGACGAGAAAAAGCTGAATCTCCAGCATAATCTTTGATGTCACGATTTAGCTTATACTACTTCGTATTTAATAATTCTTTCTCCATATCAATCAATTTGCTTTGAATATCTTTCAAGCACTGCTCCATTCGAGCCGAACCAACTGTATTAGACAAAGTTTCACAAGCATTAGATATCTCAGTTTTCAATTTCACTTGTTTAACTTTATCTCGTTCAACTAATATGCTGACCCACTCAATAGAGCAGCGATGGGCAGCTGTTACCCATCTCTTATGAAAAACTTTATCAGTCTCATCCAGCAAATCGAACGGAGTGGTAGGATTTTTAAAGGCTCGCAAGCCTCTCGGTGTAATATCCAGTTCCACATATCTTTGTAGACTTAGACAGTTTAAATATACCGCTAATTCTTTAGCCATTAATTTGTCCAGTTTATCAAACATTTCTTTCATTTCTCCAGGTAAAGAATTACCTATCCGTTGACCCACATTAGAAAACGGATTATCTGTTCTTCTCATCTGTTCCTTTTGTAAAAATTTCTGCCAAAACGTCACCTGTTCTTCCTGGGCAGTCCGGACATTTGTTCGGTCTCCCATTGATGTAGCAAATTGCTCCATAGTTGTCTGGCTTCTATCTGATGGATCTTGCCTAAATATTCTAGGCACATTAAGTGACGGATCACTCGACATAAATAAAAAGTAACAACCAAAAAAAATTGAAATCCAATATTTCAAAAATAACAACAAAAAGCTTTAGCTCTTCAAATCAGCATGACACTTTATTCACCAAAAAAATAAATGATAAGCGCTTTCAGCTATTACAGCCTTCATCAGATCATAACTATCGTTAGAAACTAACTTGTTTAAAAATTAATAGAAAGCCAATTGTGAAGCTAACAGAAACAGAATAACCAATGGCAAGTCTGAAAAATTAAACCAATCAGGATTTTCCAAAGTATTCGCAGACTAATAAAATATCACTTCACTGTCATGTTTCCATTTGCTAGCGTAAACATCCCTCTCCACATTCTTAACCAGTCTCAGCCCTGTTAGTAGGTTCTGAATAACCAAAATAAACACAATCTTGGGACCATCAGATCCTAAACAATAATACATAAAAATAAAAAACAATTAACAAAAATCATAAAGAATCTTACACTTACTTAAGAAATATAAACATATAAAATAAAATAACATTGTGCATGCAATATTCTAGTGAAGCACTACAACTATACTAGCCCCGAAGTCCGGATGAACACCGCGACTCCATTCAACTCCATGGGCAAATCAAAAACCTGAGTACTCATTCGGACATACTTCAAAACATAAAAAAAAAATAAATAAACATTGTGCCATAACAAATGCAACATAAAATAAAATATTAAATCATCTTAAATAGACATTGTCTTGATCGACACTACATAATGTATTCATTCACCGCTATTGGGCAAAAGTCCACATATCAAAAGCTAGCATTCCCAAAATGAACCAATGAACAATGAGCCATCTTTGTCCACATCTTAACTAATCACAGCCCTGTTAACAGAAGTTGTTAGAAGACAACGGCAGGATCTTACACTTTCTTAGAATTGTAAATAAATAATAAATGAAGTGACATCATACTTGCAATGTTCTTTTATAGTGCTACAAATATTATAGCCCTGGAGTCCAGATGCACACCGCGACTTCCTTTAGCTCCAAGAACAAATCAATAACCTGAATAATTCTTCAGACATACTTTAAAACATAAAACAAAAATAACATCGTGCCATAATAAATGCAAAATAAAATAAGAACATTAAATTATCTTGTATAGACAATGTCTCGATCGACACTACATTATGTACTCATTCACCACTATCGGGCTGTAGCTTTTCTCCATTTGCTTGATACAAAGCCTGTATGGAGGCTGAGACTGAACAGTGTTGCTAGGGCTATGGGTAAATTGTGCTTCATGCTATTTAAGATGCACCCAGGGATATTTTAAGTACCCACCAAATCAGCATTTCTAGCTTATGATAGCACTTTTATTACTTGGTCTTGTGTGATAGCTGGAGGTGAACAAAGTTCAGGTATATCTTGGGGGACAGATGGAGGGGAGAGACAGTAAAGTTAGAATTAAATTAGGTTACCTATATATTCAGCTTCAGTGTAGGTAACATCATTCACAACCAGCTCAAAGCATTGCTGTATTGTGCTTTTGAAATTACAAACATAACTAAAAAATGCAGTGATTGTCTTTTGCTTGGGTAACAAGTTTAGCCTCAGACTTGCTTTGGTGGATTTTATATAACTCCTGAGTCATTTGTTTATTTCAGTGACATGGGTTCTAACATTCTGGGAATTACTCTTCCTACTTTTGGGCAAAATTATTTTCCTTTTATTGTAAAGCTTGTTGATATTTTGGTTCCATTGTGTCTGTTTGTTTCTGGGGTGTGCCGTGCACTTATTACTATAGGGTACAGCTGCATCTATGCAGCTATTTACTTGCTGGTATGGTGTGATGGTGTACATTTCTACATATTCAGTAGAGTTAACTCAGTTTGTGGGGATCTGAAGCTTGCCACTATATCATGTAGGAGTAGGAAGTTTTTCTTAAAAAAATTCTAAAGGTATATTGGGTGGAAGGAATCTCTGGTTCCAGTTTTTTTTTTTGAAGGCAACTGCTTTATGGTCAGACCTGACTAGTGATGAAGATAAGCAAGGGATTGTGCAAGATGCTCCCATCCCATATTAATAAGGAGAAAGTCAAAGATGTTATTCCTCGTAGTTTGTACTCTGACTAATTGTTCCAGAGCATTTGCATTGACAGAGTCCTGGGACCTCTGTGCTTGTGCACTAGTGATGGTGTAGATTTCCCAGTCTATAGCTGGATTGTTTAGATCACCTAGGAAAATGACACTGGATTTAATACTGAGTGACTGTAGTTAGGCATTGTGTCATTCTTTTGCCATAGGCGGAGTTCTGTTGCTAGCTAATATATATTATGGGACCTTTATGATGGATATTTAGACACAAAGAAACTCAAGAGCATCATGCTGCATTACCAGCCTTGATGTGAAGCTCTTCTGAATGTAGACTGATGCACCTCCTCTTTTCCCCCCTCCTGAGCAGTAGCTGGTCTAAATGTGAGGAAGGCATTATATCTCTGCACAGCTGGACCACTCTCTGCTATTTTTAACCACTTCTCAGTCACTGCACAGATGTCAATGTCTTCCAGGGTGAAAAGGGCTTGTAAAAAGTAACATCATTCTCACCCACCTTAAAAAAGGCTCCATTATCAGAGACATAGTACATAGTACATACAGGGACAATGAGCTCTCTTCTGACCACCATGTTTTTATTATGGTTAGTAACTTGTTCTTCTCACGCAGCTTAGCTGTTGTGATATCTCATTTAGTCTAAGGATGTCCTTATTTTTGTACTGCTCCTTTATCAGAACTACCAGTGAATATAGTGCCCTCTTTAGAATGTATCTAGGCATCTTATATAACTTGAAAGTCCTAAAAATACTTAACAAAAAAGATTTCCAATCATGCCATAGATTATAAGCTCTTTCTTATGATCCATGTCATACAAATGCTTGAGATGTGACCTATGCTTAGTGATTCTTAAGAGTGAATTTTCCCACCTTCATAGAAAAAATAGTTTGGCAAACACCTGATGAAAAAACTTAAACTTCAGTTGTAAGATTACTTGTGGATGCAACAGGTTTCCTGCCCAATGCATTCCTCACATCTAGAATAGACTGTCAGAGTACATCTATCAACATGCATTTCACAGACCTTCAAAGCCAAAGTTGATGACTGGATGAGTCACCACACATACGTACCAGGTATTAATGCAAATAACTTTCTGCCCAGAGGAAACCATCTTACCCTTCTCATTACATGGACAATGTGGCTGAAATTCTTGTTGTATCACTGCTGTTTGCTTAACATAAAACTATTAAACTGTGGACCTATATTCTATACTGTTTGACATAACTACTCAGGTAAGATTTTGATTTCCATATTACACTTTGGTATCCATGTTGGCAGCAAACAGACATTGTCCATTTACGGAAGGCACAATAGAAACTGTGACAAACCAAAATGCTGCCAGCCCAGCTACTTGGGATTTTGTAAATAATCTTATGTCATTTGTGAATATTGATATGATTTATACAGAACTATATCTTATGTACTGCGCTTCAAGAATGTAACCACAGCATACCCTGCATGAACATAGAAAAATAACTTACAAAACTTCAAGAAAATAAGTTGAAATTAACTGCTTTATGACTCGCTATAAAAGTTTCAGTGGAGCAAGGAGACATGTCTAGAGCTAGAAGTATTTTCTATTATCTTGGAGAGAAGTTGTCACTAGGTTTAAAATGTAAAACTTTTTTATTGCTTTATGACTTCCTAGCAGCTGCAGATTTGAGAGACATATATTTTTAACACAGAGATGTTAAGTTTCTGTTTATCTTGGAAACTGAAGTCAGGTGGCAAAGAGGGATGTCATTCAAGCTAACCCAGCAGTAATATTTGATATTGATTTATAGAATTCTCTAAGAGAGAAAGTGGTTATGTTGTATTTTTGTCTTTGACCTGGAAACATCCACTCATCACCACCATCTGCAAATGCCTTGCTAATATTATGTAACTAGGGAAGAGTAATTTATTTTAGATATAGTTAGGAATATAGTAAAGATTAGTTTAGATGTTTTCTGTATTTGTTTGTGACTGTCCTACAATGTTGTTTTAAAATATGTCCTGTGATTTTGAACTCTGAAGTAACTGTGTTTGTTTTCTGGATATTGCAAGGAGGCCTTGGAGGCATACAACTCTCAGAAAATGGACATCTCAACCTTTCCACAGAGGACTTGAAAATCCTTCTGGAGTTAAAGAGACTTGAGCTGGAGGCCGAGAGTTTGAAAATAGAGGCAGCAGAGAGAGTGATACATCTGGAAGCAAAGGAAGATGAGAAACTGTGACTCTTGGAAGCTGAGGAGAATGAGAGGCAGAGGCAACATGAAAAGGAGATGCTGACTCTTCACCAGAGTCATTGAGGTAATGGGGAAGGGAGTAACTGAACACCAGAAGGAACAAAGGTAAGTAAATTTCTTCCACAATTTACAGAGGATAACTTTGATAGTTTCATTCATATGTTTGAGAGGGTATGTAAACAGTATAATGTTTAGAAAAACAAAGCAAAATTACCCTCAGAAAAAAACTATTGAGCACAGAAACAGGGTAACGTAAGTGAAACAGCCCAACAATAAAATATCTGTTTGAAAATCTTCCAAAAATCCAAACTTTATTTAACAGTATAATATTGACCAAGGGCACTGGATACAGTTCCTGACCCCCTTACTGCATAGTAAAGCCATAACTGTAATTTCTAAACTGTCTGATACTCATTGTTTAAATTATAATGTTGTAAAGAACTGCATTTTAGAATGTTTTAAGTTAACACCTGAAGCTTATAGGAAAAGGTTTATTGAGCATAGATGTAAGGCAGATGAAAGTGTGTGTGAATATGTTACTTAACTAAGCACCTATTTTCATAGGTGGGTGAGCGGATGTCAGGTCACCACTCTTGAAGGGTTGGCAGACATTCTGGTGAAGGAACAAGTCCTTAGCATTTTGCCTGAGGACATGCGAATCTGGTTAGCTGATAGACAATGCAACACTGCAGATGTGTTGGGGAGGAAGGGAGACCTATACCTAGCAAGCAGGGCATTACTGCACAGGAAAGGGACACCCAGTGCTGCTCATGGGCCTAAAGTAACCCAAGGTGGCAGCCCAGACTGGCCCAACAGAGTCCGCCAGTAGCAGTGGAAGCCACTAGTCCAGGTACACGTCCAGGACTAAGGGTTAAATGTTTTAAATGCAACCAGTGGGGCCATGTAGCATATCGATGTTTGTGGAGGCAAAGTGGGGAACAAAAGATGGGAGAGCCAGTAAATGGGAATGACAAAATGCCAGCAGTAAGTTGTCTCAGACAAGAAGGGTACCAAACTACCACAAGAGATTATATCCTAGCTTAATAAATGGGGCAGGGACCATTGCTAAGACAGACACAGTCTCTGACCTAAACATCATGAAGCCTGCAATGGTTAAAGAGGAGCACTACTTGCTTGGGCAGTCTACTGTAGTTAGAGCTTTAGCAGGGACCCCATTCCAAATACCTTTAGCTAGGGTATACTTTGACTGGGAGGGTGGAAAAGGAAGCCAGCAAATAGGTGTGTTTGAGGATATCCCTGCTGATGTTCTGATAGGGAATGATTTTGATAATGCAGTACCATGTGTGCATGCAGTTATATGCAGTCAGGCTTGGAGACAAGCATGTGGGTCTGGTAGCTTGAGAGAGACCCAGACAGACCACACACTTGCAGCCAGGACTGGTGTGGTGGTTACTTCAAGGAGGTAGCTACCCTGTAGCAGTGAGACTGAAGGTGAGCCACAGCTGCTTATAGGTACTGATGTTCCCTTGGACAAAGTGACTGCAAGGGCAGACGTGAGTAGTAGTAGTAGTACCTAGGCTGACAGTGAGGCACCACTGTAAGAGGATACCAGACTTCCTGTGGAAGGGGAGCTGGGAAGGGTTACTAAGAGAGAGTTGAGACAGGCTCAGCTCTCAGACCCTAGATTACAAGGCTTCAGGCCGGTAGCTAGTGAGGCACCTGATTCTCAAGGGAAGGGGGAATCTGTATACTTGGACAAAGGGTTACTGTATAGAGACTGGAGCCCTGAGGGAGGGCTAGAGGGTGAGAGAACACAGCAGTTGATTGTGCCCACAGCTTGCCATCTGGTACTTCTAGCCATAGTCCATGATATTCCCTTTGCAGGTCATATGGGCATAAAACATACAAAGAGGCATATTATGCAGAACTTTTATTGGCCTGGGTTTTCCAGAGATGTAACAGGGTACTGCAGGATGTGTGAGCAGTGCCAAAAGTAGGCAAGGCAGGAGACTAGTCGAAAGCTCCTTTGATGCCTTTGCCTGTGATTGAGGAGCCATTTCAGAGAGTAGCTATGGATATTGTTGGGCCTCTGAGTACCCCAAGTTCCACAGGGAAAAAGTGTATCCTACTGGTAGTAGAATATGCTACAAGATACCCTGAGGCAGTGGCTCTGTCCTCCATTGAGGCAAAAACTGTGGCAAATTCTTTGTTTGAGATTTTCAGCAGGGTAGGTTTCCCAAAAGAAATACTGACTGACAGAGGTGCCCTTTTCATGTCAGAGCTGCTGGCTTGTCTGTGGAACCAGTGTCGGGTGAAGCACATGAAGACCACCCCTTACCGTCCTCAGACTAATGGTCTTGTTGAGAAGTTAAACTCTACACTCAAGTCCATGCTACAGGCATTTGCAGACCAGTTTAAGAGGGAGTGGAACAAATATTTGCCCAATCTGTTGTTTGCTTACAGAGAGGTCCCCAGGAATCCACAGGTTTTTCACCCTTTGGCTTGCTGTATGGGCATAGGGTGAGGGGACCTCTAGATTTGATTTGAGATGAGTGGGAGGGTGAGTGTGAATCCCACAAGGAGTCTGTAATTACATATGTCCTAATCCTAAGGACAAGGCTCAGGAAACTCATGGGATTGGCCCAGGAGAACATGGCAGAAGCCCAACAGCAGGAAAAAGGTCTGGTATGACAGGAATGCTCGAGCTAGAGAGTATGCTGTAGGGCAGCAGGTAATGGTTCGCATTCCTGTCAGACACAACACGCTGCAGGCAGCCTGGGAGGGACTCTACAAGGTGGTAAGGAAGGTCAGTGATGTTAACTACATGGTGGAACTACTTGGCAGGAGGCAGGAGCAGAAATTGTACCATGTTAACATGAAGAAGCCTTACCATGATAGGGAGGCTCTTGTGCTGAGTATTTGCAGTGGATTGTAGGAGGTGTTTGAGGGGGATCTGGTGACTGTTCTCCTCAGTGAGACTCGGAATGACACCTCAGTGGAAGGGGTAGCAATGTCCCAGCAGCTATCTCCTACCCAGGTTTGAGAAATCCGATCAGTGTTACAGGAGTTTGAGGACATGTTCACTGGGAAACCAGGATGCATCCACCTGTGGAGCACCATGTGGATACAGGACCCCAAAGGTCTATTAAGCAGGCCCATTACAGGTTGCCAGAGAGTGGCAAACAGACTCTGAGGAAGGAGATACAGGAAATGTTGGAACTAGGGGTAATTTAGGAGTCCAGCAGTCCCTGGGCCTCCCCAGTGGTGCTGGTACTAAAGAATGATGACAACACCAGGTTATGTGTGCACTACAGGAAATTAAATTGTCACACAGAGTCAGATGCTTACTCCGTGCCTAGGACAGATGAAGCTCTAGAGCAGCTGAGTGGGGCTAAGTATCTTACTACTATTGATCTTACCAAGGTTTACTGGCAGATGCCCTTGACTCCTAGTGATAGAGAGAGGTCAGCCTTTGTGACTCCTTTTGGCTTGTATGAGATCACAAAGATGCCCTATGGGATGAAAAATGCCCAAACAACTTTCCAGAGGCTGGTAGATCATATCCTAGCAGGAGCAGGAGGGTTTGACCTTACTTACCTAGATGATGTTGCCATCTATAGCTATTTCTGGCAAGAGCACCTTCAGCATGTCAGGGAGGTGCTGAGTATACTACAGAGGGCAGGGTTGACAATTAAGCCCAGCAAATATCAGGTGGATATGGCAGAGGTCTCCTACCTGGGACATATAGTGGGGAGTGGTAAGATCAGGCCAGAACCAGCATGTGAGCAGGCATTCCAGAAGTTTAGAGGAGCTTTGGGAGGACTTCTTGTGTTAGCCAGTCCAGATTACAGCAAAGAATTTTTTTGTGAGGGTGGATGCTTCAAACCATGGGGTGGGGGCTGTAACTTAGCCAGGTTTCCTCAGAGGGAGAAGAGCACACAGTGGTATATCTCAGATGTAAGCTCCAACCCAGGGAGGAATGCTATGGAGCTGTAGAAAAGGAATGCCTAGGCATTGTGTGGGCACTGCAGAAACTTCAGCCTTATCTGTATGGAAGGAAATTCACTATAGTTGCAGACCACAATCCCTTCACATGGCTACATCGAACCAGCCAGCAAAATGGCCAGTGCTAAAGTGGAGTGTAGGTTACAAGCATATCATATGACAGTGTTGCACCACAGTGGGGTTAGCAATGCCAAAGCAGATGGGCTCTCACAACAGGGAATGAGGTAAGGTATTCTCAGATATTCAACCATATCAAACGTTTCTCAATGGTCACTTGAAAAACTAGCTGGGGTTTTCAGGGGGGTGGAGTGTGACAAACCAAAATGCTGCCAGTCCAGCTAGCTGGAATTTTGTAAATAATCATATGTCATATGATTTATACAGAACTGTATGTTATGTACTGAGTTTTGCAAATGTAACTACAGCATACCCTGCTGGAATATAGAAGATTAACTTATAAAACTTCAAGAAAATAAGTTAAAATTAAGTGCTTTACGATGTGCTATAAAAGTTAGTTTCAATGCAGCAAGGAGACTAGAGCTAGAAGTTTTTTCTATTGTCTTGGAGAGAAGTAGTTACTATGTATAAAATGTAAATTATTTTTATTGCTGTATGCCTTTCTAGCAGCTGCACATCTGAGAGATATGTATTTTTAACACAGAAATTTTAAGTTTCGGTTTAGCCTGGGAACTGAAGTCAGATGACAAATAGTGATGTCATCCAAGCTAACCCAGCAGTAATATTTGATATTGATTTAAGAACTCTCACAGAGAGAGTGGGTATTTTGTATTTTGTCTTTGACCTGGAAACATCCACTCATCATCACTATCTGCACTTGCCTTGCTAATAGTAAGTAACTAGGGAAAAGTAATTTATTTTAGATATAGTTAGGAATATAGTAAAGATTAGGTTAGATGTTTTCTGTATTTATTTGAGACTGTCCTGCAATGTTGTTTTAAAATATTTCCTGATAAGAATTACATCTGTTGTGTGCTCACATATGTTATCAGGAGACAGTGAAAAGAGAAGTGCTAAAGCAGACCCTTGTGGCACTCCACATTTGATTAGATAAGGATGTAAGTGCATTGCTGCCCTCTAATTGCTTCAGTATAATTGCAATTGGTGAAATAGTCTGCAAACTAGGTCTGGAAGATTGATTCCTGTCAGCCCCCCTCTCGATAATTTACCAGGAAGGTATGGTATTTAATGTTCCGCACTGTACTGTAGGCTGGATACATTATTGCCCTATATTGTCCTTTGTCTATTTTAAGGAGTTACAGGATACAAGTCTAATAAGAGTTGTTTCAGTGCCAGAGTTCAGCTCCCAGTCATGCAGCAATTTAGCTAAACTATTTTATTCAGTTACAAAACAGATGAGCCATTGATGTGCTATTGTGCTATACTGACTGGTCCATAGTTCTCAAACTTTGATGACCTCTTTTTTGTATGAGGATTATTCATCTGATTTTCTGTACATTTGGGTACCCTGCCTTATTTTTATTATGATAAGAGGTAATGGTGTGAAAGACTCAATTTTTTTATATATACTGGAGGCGTTTGTCAACAGAATGAGACTGATGAAAATAACTGTTTCACAGTAATGACTCTTGTGGACAAAAAAATGGAACACAGGTCTGGCTTTTCTCATTTCTTGTTCAGGAAGCTGAATGAATGACAAATCTACTGTCAGTTTCTTACATATGCTTGAGAAAGTGGTTTTAAGTAATCCTGTAGCACGTTATTTTTTTTAAATACTTTTATGTTTATAGTGTTCATAGTACCAATATGTGTGTCATGTGGTCAGGTTTCCTGGGTACTGTTGTACGGACAATTACATTGCAGAACATCACTTTGTGTGCATCCTGTTACTTCTATTATTTTGAACCCTGGTGATGCTTGAGGAGTGATGAGGGAGAAATATTTACAAAGAATGGATTACATTTTTCTGATTTACACATTTCCAGAAATTTGCTGGACAGTTTAATTTGTTCTGTTATTACATGCTGTAACTCTTTTAGCTAGCCAGATATGGGCTTGATATTTATTCTGTAAGTACCTATCTCTGTTAATCAAATGCAATTTCAAGGTCCTGGATCATTTGGAAATATTATTGTTTTTTCATCGGAAACCAGACACATCACTATTGCTTTAGCTACATGTTCCCTGGTTTGCATTTTTTTTTTATTATTACACACACTATACAGTCGCAGATGCATTCCATTATCATTACATAATACTTCATTTGCTTTATGGAAGTCTTTATACCATGGAATAGCAAGAAGCAAGTTTGGCATTTTCAGCATTTGAATTAGCCGTTCATTGTGCCATCCTTTATACATGCTAACTTCCTTGCTCCGTCATTTATGCTGGTTCTCATTATTCCAGCATTCCTTCTTTGTGTAATTAAGGGTAGGTTAGGGATGTGTATAGCCTCAGAAGTCACTATTCATGATGCTGGAACTGGATGTTGGAAAAAGTATTTTCTATTTCTCTTTAGTTCTAGATGAAATTCCAATGTGCAAAACAAACCCATAAGATAAGTTTTAGATACTCAGGTGTTCTTTTAAATAAGACTTAGCTAATGCTGCACTAAGTTTATGTTCTACAATATTAGAGATGTGCTGGTATTTTTATGACATTGAATCCCTACAACCACCTGCCTGATATGATGACATAGTTGTAGTACTCTAAAATGACTGTGTCTGTTTAGGAATCCAGAGATCTAGCCAGTTCATGAGAGGATGGAATGCTGAAAAAAATGTATCTCCAATGTTAAACAGTGCAAAAACTGCAAACGTGCATGAGGAGGAATATATGAGGAATCATTCCATTAGGTTCATGTGCACCACAAATTATTCAGGTCTGTAACAACATGTCACAAAAGGTCCATCATTCGATATAACCATGAATCAATGCAGTTGTTCCACATAGCACAGGCTCTGATTTCCTTTCACTTTTCTCTGGCATATCTATTTTACAGACACCTGTTTTTTTTATTATTATTATTAAATAGCTAAACAAATGTTCAGGAAACTGAAAGAGGTGAGCACTCAACCACAGTATCCGTACAATTTGGCTAAAGAGTGTTTGGAAGACAGACTGCCACACCCATACACGTCAGCACAGAATTTTATCACCCCTTCTCTCAAGAAGGAGGGCAGTAACACATCACAAACAATGACAAGTGTCATGTCCTGTCAGCAAACAGATGTAATGATTAATAAGCACAGAGAACAATAAAAGGTAAACAAGAGTAGTAAAGGAAACCAGACTTAAGAGGTAAAACTTATACCATAGTTTTCAAATGTGCTAAGAAATAACATAGTTTAACTTTATTTCGGATGCTACTGTGACATTTGATTAAACATTTAATACAAAACCCACAGTCTCTACCTGAATTGAACAGGCTTGCCTCAGCTATGTAGGAAGGATTTCATTCCATCTGTCACATATGACAACAGCTTATGTACCTGGTAAAGAAAATGACTGATCCATGACATGCTATGCATTTAATACAGGAAGGCACAGAGCCATTACAATGGTCTTAGGCATCCAGGAAGAAAATCCCTGACCCCTGACTTGCAGCACATTTGATCTCATAAGATTGCAATCTGGGTAATCCGTACACAAAATACTGTGATGTTCCCTTGGTTCTGGTTCATGGAGCAAATTCTCCCATATAAATCAAATGTAAATATTCACAATCTCTCAGTGGAAGAAGAAAGGTCTTGTGTTCCCCTAATTCTAAAGTCTCCCAAGTGCTGATAAAAGCCACTGACACAATTTCTGTACCGAACATATCAGCATCCAAGAAATTTGTTATCCCTCAAAATTAAAAATAAATACATTGGAAAAGAGGAGGGTAATGAGTGGGGTCATGAAGTCACACAAAGATGACAACAAAAAGACACATGGATCTTTGAATCCCACCAAGTTTTGTAACTAATCGTGATGCAGCTGCATCTCCAGTCTCCACTTCATCCTTTCCCTGCTATGTTCTAAACAAATTTAAAACACTGTGATCTGTCATAACACTGCCTCTCAAAATACATTCCTAAGCCAAATAACTGTTGCCATTTAGTAGTATTTCCTTAACTCTAACTAAAAAGACACAGCTGTTACCAATGTCCCCTTCTCCTATCCCTAACTTATTAGAATACTTTGTGCTGAAGTAATTTTGCAGGAATTGACAACATTTTCCTTACAAACCAGAAAATGTTCCTAAACTGAGCACATTGTTGATTTCCTGGCTTTGCTGGAACTTAAACCATTCTATGGCTAATATAAGGAGTTTACTGGCATTGCTCTGTCATCTCGAAGTACTTCCAGTGTTATATAACTCCCGAGTCTGCAATCATGTGATCTCAGTACCACCTTAACAAACTAGGATTTGTACTTTAATAGTTAAAAAAAAACCTTGATTCAGGAAGCCAAAAGCATTACTTGAGCATACTAGCCCAAATTATCTATCTATATAAAAGCAGACAACAACAAACATGTAGCAGAAATATCATTAAGTTCTTGTTGTTTCAGGCCCATCTGATGAAAAGATCCAGGGGTTTCTGCTCTATTGTGGGCTAGAGAACTTATCCCAGTGATTGATGTCTTCATTTTCATTTTGTTGCTGCTCTTTGCTTTCTTTTAATGAGCTAGTAGATAATTGATTATTTTCAGAAGTTATGATGATATACGTGTGTGTGTGTGTGTGTGTGTGTGTGTGTGTGTGTGTGTGTGTATATATATATATATATATATATATATATATATATATATATATATATATGTGTGTGTGTGTGTGTGTGTGTGTAAATATAAATATATAATATATATATATATATTTAAGCGTATATATATATATATATATATATATATATATATAGAGAGAGAGAGAGAGAGAGATATTTTTTATGTATATATATATATATATATATATGGGTCTACTACTTTACAACGAATTGTCACTTCACTGAAAACGAAAAGTAGAACCCCACTTCAGCGAAAGTGCACTTCAATGAAAGTGCACTTTCGCTGAAGTCTAGTCACCCGATCACCTCACAAATAAAAAAAATATAAGCAAAACATGCTTTTGCAGGGGAGCAAACCACCCTGCACCCTCCATGCGGGGGCTGTACCCCCACACCTCCCTACATAAATATACCAACTACGAAATCGCACTACAGCGAGGAAAAGGGAATATTACCATTTCGCACTGTATTGTGAACTCTGAAGTCAGTTTGTTTCAGTACTTCGAACAAATGAGTTCATACAAATGAAGTTCGAAGTACTGAAACTTCGATCAAAAACAGCAGACCCATATGTGTGTGTATACATGTGTGTGTGTGTATGTATATGTATGTATGTATGTATGTGTGTGTGTATATATATATATATATATATATATATATATAGAGAGAGAGAGAGAGAGAGAGCTAGATAGCTACAGATTGTTAGCAAATATGATAAAGCCAAATTGGTAAACTGCATATTTTAAAAATGTTTTTGTTTCACTCAACTGACCTAAAGCAACTGGGAGCCCAGACATCTCTCTTAAAAGTCTGCTCACTCCCCTAAAGGGGGGAGAGCTAGGTAGTTAAACCCAAACCATTACAATGTATTGGCAGTATCATTACTAACCTACACTCTGAACTTATTCCCATCATGCAGTATTCTCAGATAATTGCTTTAAATATGCTCTTGCAGTCTGGAAGCAAAGAAAGATTTTGCTGCCAATATTGATAATCACTCATTAGCTAACCCACTGGAGCTATTGCAGTGGTGCAGAATCTGCCCTCCATGAAAAAGGTGAGACAACCAGCTGCCACTTACTCATTTTAACACACTGATGTATTTAATTATTTGCTCAGTGTACAAAGTAAATAACACATTTCATCACATTTCCATTTGCTAAATATATATATTAGCAATGAAAGATTATTAGAGCAAACCATATATCAAAACCAGGGAAATTACAGTTTGATAATGAAATTTATATGATTACTGATTGTTTTATAATACCCAAAAGTAAACTAATAATGATCCACAAAGCATTGAGAAAGTTACTAGACTAGAAAAATTAGAAATATATTTATTTTAAAGATTGAATGTTATTGATAGGAAAGACGGAATATGATACTGTGGTCCTGGATTTAGAGAAGGCTTTCTTACCTAGGTGAAGAAAGTAATTTGGCTTATAAACGGTGCCATGATGCCCTTCTTGGTTACCCAGTCATCCTCACAGCCAGTGTAAAAAATGTCAGAAAACACCAGCATTTGAAGGAAAATAGCAACGTTAATGCCACAAACAACAAGGATGTCAACAGCGTTATCATCAATAAAATACACATTAGCCAGTGGTATGCAGACTGTATGTGTTATTGGAAACATGGATTCCCATTGTCACAGCACTATTTTACATAGTCAAACTCTAACCAAATGCAAAACTGCATATAATTCTTAGAAATGATAATACCACAGAAGAGACAGAAACTTAATCTTAGTGGGGCAGGAAGCCAGATAGTTTTTATGATGACAATATGACAAGGATTTCTGTGACCAGCTAATATTAATAAGCCGATGGAGTTTCTTGGCTGCTGCTTGCAAATGTTACCATTTCCTTGATTTCCAGGGTATGCTATATAGACAGCTTATTCAAACTTGGGGAGTAGTGCTCATTTTGTGAACTTCCCTGATCAATAAATTTAAAATAAAATAGAATAAAGTAAATAAATAACCCCTTTTGCCTTTTCAAAGATTAACCTGTTAAATGAACAGGCATATTGAGATATGACTTTTCTTGTGACCCATTCTTTGTGGTGGAAAAAGTTAAAAAGGAATCAATTCAGGCACCAAGTCACTGAAAGGCATTATGATTACTGACCAATAACCAGCTCCATGATATTTTGTTTGCTGATATCCATAGCACTGAACATTTTTATCTCATACATTTTCTGAGCACAGCATTGAGAGATAGCCACCATGAAAAATAAATTATATGATACTGCCTGCCTTTCTGAAGTCATGGATGTTTTAGATTGCAAACATGTTGCAGGAAAGTCCCCCACTCACAGTATATGTTCACACTAATGTGGCAATAAAAAAAGACTAACATTTTGTAAACTCTCAGGCAGTGTGCAACCCACAGGGTTTTATAACTAAAGAATCTATAGAACACTCTAGCAAAGCTCATGATTCTCACATTTGGCATACAGGTCATTCATATTGCTACTTCCTGCATTTTGAAAGTCTGCAATACCATTTAGTTGATAATTGCAGAAACTGTTATCTGTTGTAATTAGACTCATGCAGATGTATATAGTGTGTACACATGTTTGACCTTCACCATATGTTCCTGGCATGTTTCAGCTGATGCAGTATACCCACTAACGCCCTGATCAATGATGACCATATGGGACCCACCTGGCATCAGCATAAAGCTGCATAATATTGCCCAGCCACAAACTAGAATCATCACAGAATGTGTGTTGTGATACATAAAGCTTATTCCACTGCCTAGATATATCTTGGGGGGGCACTACAGTACATCCCCACCATGTTTCTAATACACCTCATGCTGCAAAATATGATCCTGCAGAGGCAGGCAGTCTAACTATACATCCTGAGAACCTCTAGACCTGCTACAGCCAGAATATCAAGGGTATCCAGTGATGACAGAGCACAGCATCCACACCACTACCCCAGAAAGTGATGACTACAATATGTGGCAGTGTAGAACAAGTAACATCTAGTTGAACTCTCTAGGCCTAGATGAGCACACATTGACAATGCAGTGTCACAAAAAACAAATACTATGCATGCAGTAGTATAGTAAGGCTTTGCTTGGTAGCGTATCATAGAGTCACACTGCGCATCAGGCATTTCCACATATGCCACACAAGAGGGACAGTGGAGTGGATCTCAGACTTGCACCCCCGCAAAAACACACTTTGCAGTTTTCTTTTCTTTTCTTTTTTTTTTTTTTTGTTTGTGTAGCATGTGTAAGGTGCCATTTGGTTAAATGATTTTGCTATTTGTTCACTTGATTAACTGATAAATGGGCTGGTCTACTGATTCTTTTCAGCCATGATCCAAGCTCAAAGACCAAAAAATGCTATAAAATGTTATCAACAATATCATATACTGAACGAATAAATGGTAAAATTCAGTACCCATACCTCTCAACCTCTTAGCACAAGAAATCTGGACAAAGCTACAAATAATGGGGGGGGGGGCCCAAAAGTAGGGACAAATTTTACATATTGTTCTAAATAAACTTAGAAAGTTACTAGAATAAAAGGTTTTGTGTTACTATGTATTTTCTGAAGGATATGAAGGCTGAAACTCAAATGTCTATCATTATTTAGTAAATTCAATCCTCACTGATTTGCTAGAAAACCCGCGGTGGTGGTGCTGCGGTAGCATTGTCGCCTCAGAGTAAGATGCTGTCCGGTTCGATTCTCAGCTCGAGCATCTTCTGCATGGAGACATGCGTGAATGGACATACCTTCATTGAAGGCTGTGCATCACTGCTGGTAACTCGGAACGTAAAAATCAACTACCAATCATTAGCAGACCGGAGTTCCGCTGTGGCGACCCCTAACCAGGAAAAGCCGAAAGACACAAACAAACAAACTGATTTGCTAGAAAACTACAATTTTTATATGGAACAGACCAAAAGTATGAGGCAAAAATATGGGCTTTCTGTGAAAGTCTGGGTAGTTGAGAGCATAGTACATCCTAGTATGTTTTAATGCAGTTTGGGGAAGATTAAGAAGATCAAGTCACAGTACATAAAGAGCCAAGATATGCATAAAATACAATGCAATCATACAAATCCCAAAACATATACTCCTATGAACATATACAAAACACAAGTATAAATGCCACATTATGAGGCTCAGAAAAGTTTCTTAATGTATTATATTATATGTCATGAGCTAGCATGTTACCTGACCATTGTTATGACAGCAGTTACAGGTAGATTCTGTAAAGAGATGCTATTTAAATGCATCTTTGAAGATTTTGACAGTTTCTGGGTTTTTGATATAAGTAGGCAGGTGGTTCAAGGTAGCAGGTCCCATACTAGAGACGGATCTCTCACCTAGAGCAGTTTTAAATGGAGAGCATACCAGAGAAAAGCTGCTGTCCTGTCTACTCTTGAGTTCATAAGGGTTGTCTTACAAAAGTAGTTTCTTAGTTAGAGAGGGGCAGTGACCATGCTTTAGAACTTTATATATTACAGTACTTAGAAGAAAAGTGGCCTTTTGGGGCACTGAAAGACATTTGGAATTTTTTATCAAATTGCATGCTGCATCTGGGGGCCTGCCAGTAGAATGAATCTGTAGATTTTATTCTCAGCAGTCTATAGTCTAGGAGTATTATGTGCTGAATGCATAATGAGAAAAGGAAAGTTGTTGGATATTAAAAAATTTTTTGCAATGTCTCTGTGAGCAAAGAGTGAGAGGAAGAGACGTTGTTGCAAGCAATTTGCTGTAGTTTAAAAGTAATTTTTTTTAAACTAAAACCTGAGCACTGTAGCAGTCTTTGTAGGCAGGTATAAACTGCATCAACTGCTACAGTTTAAAATAAAATCTTATTTATTTATTTATTACAGCTTTCAAGGAGGACTGGAGGCAGGTCACAGTAATGGGATCTGAATGACTGGGCAGGTAGGGTTGGGGTGTGTTGTGTGTCAGGCCACCTCACTAGTGTGTCAGTAGAAGGAACATCCATTTTTTTCAATTCTTCAATGGAACAACTAGCGGGGTCATGGATCTGTAAAAGGTAATTGGCTTAATACAGTAAAGTTTTTTTTTTTTTTTTTGCTCTTCAAACTGAAGGGGTGGAACACTGGTTGAGCCAGCTACACTCCTGATACATGTGCTAAGTGTACTGGGAGTAGGAGATGTGATGTTACAATGGACTTGGAAGGTTTTGTCTTGCAGATACATGCAAAGCCAGCAAATACTGTTAACACCAAAATTGAGCCTTTTGAGTTTATTGAGAAGAAGGCTAGGGTTGACTGTTTCAAAGGCCTTTGTCATGTTAACAAGGACACCTGTAATAATGAGTCCCTCATTTGTGTTGCAATGAATGGTATCAGTGGTCATCAGTACTGAAGGCATTGTGAGCCATGCTATACATCACATGTGGTTAAGCAGTTGTTTGTATGATTTTTTTTCAAATAGCTTAGTAGTAGGGCATAGGTTATAGGTCTACTTCTAACCTATGCCCTATTACCCAACATTTTGGTCAAAGGACATAATTAGGAAATAGGCCTATAATCCATCAGCTAGTTAGGAGAAATGGATCTAGGCAGCAGGATTATTATTGCATGTTTGAATGCTGGTGGGACAGTCACTGAAGGGAAAGAAAGACAGTTTAAAGATATGAGTAAGGGGTTCAGAGATTTTTGTTTTTTGCAAGCCTCAGGAAGGTAGTATGAAGTTTGATGGATGTGGATCCTCAGTTGTTAAGTTGTGTAGCATAAGAAACGAGACAATATAAATCTGGGGATGAAGGTTCTTGTTCTTTGTTGGTGGGGGAGCAGATTTTTGGAAAGGTTTTAGTTACAGTATATCAGTTATAGTGGAATACAGAAAGTGGGCATAGTTATTAACAATGTTGGAGTGGTTCAATGATGTTGTTTTATTTTTAGTAGATGAAGAGTTATTTAATGTCACTGTTAAGTGTTTTATTTCTTAACAAAACAGACTGAGTGTGGGCCAGTTTTCTTGTTGCTTCTGTCTAGGGATCAGATCTTCTGCCATATTGGTTGCAATCCTTGTTTCTTTCCGTATGCTTAGAAAAGTTTGGTGTAGCTGTGTAGCTTCATATTGTGTAGGTTCCTTTATTAATTCCACCAGGCAGAGTCTCTGACTTTGTCTGTTTTTATACTCCATTGTAAACCATGGGCAACTCCGAATCTGAGCCTTAACGTTTGCAAGGGCTACCATGCATCCTGAATCATGACCAGTTTTGAGGTCAAAAACAATAAAGCAGTGGTGAGGTCAGTCATGGCAAACAGAGGAAAACAATTTATAGCATTGAGTAGTGTGTTGAAATTTATAACTTATTATTAGGGAAAGCTTTTCCTTCAATCAATTGATGTGTTTTTTAACTTTTTTTAAATGCCATGAATGACTAAATAGATTTAATGGGTTTGTATATCTATCTATACACACACATGCACACATATTTATCTATCTCTTTCTCTTTCTATATATATAGACACATATACACAGTTATACTTCTAACAGCTCCATATATTATAGCTGTAGCTATGATGTAACATAGTAGG
Source organism: Protopterus annectens (assembly GCF_019279795.1). Classification (NCBI taxonomy): domain Eukaryota; kingdom Metazoa; phylum Chordata; order Ceratodontiformes; family Protopteridae; genus Protopterus; species Protopterus annectens. The sequence continues at coordinate 329,132,073 of NC_056728.1, forward strand.
ACATAATAAGATGGTGTGACTAGGAACTGACTAGTGGATGGTACCAGTAGGCAAGGCAGCACTGTTAGGAACTTTAAACAGTATAGGATATGGATTACTTATGAGAAGGACCAGTTTTAGCCATGGGTAGCATACAGAATCAAGGATTTGAGACTCTTCCCTTATGGGAGTTACCTGGGATGTCAGGTAATCAAGGGCAGCCGGAGGCAGGCAACTATATAAGGCAGGTTCATTGACAACATCGTACAAGTCAGTGTTTAAGAGTCTGGAGGAGACTAGAGAGATTTCCTTTGAAGTGAGATGCACTGACGTTGGATAGTTTGGATTTGAGATAAGGTGGTTTTATCCTGAAATTGGTTGGATTACTGAGACATATTTCCCAACAAGCAGTAGAGGGCCAAAGATGTTGGTCTACACAAGTATTAAGGTATTACCTGAGAGAAGTTTTACCAGAGTAGAGGACCAAAGATGTTGGTCTACACAAGTATTAAGATATTACCTGAGAGAAGTTTTACCAGAGTCTGTTATTTACTGTTGACTATAATAGTGTGCTAAAGACATTCTTGTGCCACAGACTACTGCTTCATGCATAACAAGGCACTGGTTACTGAGGCCTTTCACTTGCATGCCCCAAGTGCTGGTTACTTATCTGAAAGGCACAGGTTAATGGAACTATCATTGACTGCCAGAGGGTCAGATCTGGCAAAAGAAACTTTGTATTATTTTCTTCACCCTGATTCTATTACTGTTACCACTTAAAACAGCAAGACCTGGTGAAAGAGACTTTGTGTCATTTACTTACCTTGTGAATTGAATTGTGACCACTCTCCAATGCAAGACCTGGGGAGACAGAAAGACAGAGAGAAAGAGAGAGAGACTGTTTAGTTTTGTGTGGACTTCTCTGAGAACTACCACTTGAGATCTGATTGTTAAATGCTATGAAATGTATGACTTTTGTTCCCATTATCATCTTGAAACTCACTGCTGCAAAAGCAGATGTTTAGTTACAAAGTGTTGCTGCATAACATCAATTTCCAGTTTCCACGTCACTATGTTTTTAGTACCAGTTTTTGATGAAGTCTATCTGTCTTTATATTTGTTACAATAAAACGCTGGTTCTAATGAAAACTGTGATGTTTAATGCCTGTACTTACTGTAACTGGTGGATGTTGCAGGCAGACGAAACTTCACCTTATTGCAATAATGTTTTCACCTGCTACTGTCAAAACAAAAATGAGTGTTTGTTCCCCATAGCAAACAGAGCAGTGGTTCATAGTGTTGGTGTCCTATATGAGGGGTTGGGGAGCTGGATGACTACCATGGAGCAGTTACTGCTGCTGAAGGGACAGTGGTGGCAGCTAAATCCACTACCCAGCCAAGGTCTGCACCTGATGTGAAGCAGCTGTGATGAGGATTTTGAGGCTTCAACTATGAAAGGATTGGCAGCATGGAAAGATGGGAACATTCCACCTTTACATGCATCTTAGCAGCACATCTCATGCGGAGTCTGTGCATATATGGACATTCCCAGAGCAAAGTCTGATAACGTTAACAACGTCAGAAAAAGTTTACTGGCCACGTATGGGCTCATATCACAGACCCAAGACCACAAGTTTCATGAATAATCCTTTTCCAGATCTAAAACAATAATAGCACAGTTGTTTGAGCTAAAACATATAGCAACATTTTGATTAGACCCTAAGGAGAGTAATAGTAAGGAAACTTATATTAATACTATCTATCATTAACATTTCTAAGAGGGCTTTCTTTACAGGTACTGTTAAAGTTATGTGTGTGAGTCAACTCTTCAAAATACAGAAAGCTTTGTGTACCTGGTAGAAAGCATATTATGTTATGAAAGTATATTTAAAGAGACGTTTAATAAAATAACGGATACAGCTGTAACCAAACAAAAGGGGCCCATATGTTCTGATGTATACTTCAAGTATAAAAAACAAGAGCACATTACAAAATACTGTGGGAGACGTAAAGTAAAACTGCTAGAACCTCCTGTTCAAGTAATGAAAGATGAGGGGGTGGGGTTAATGAAGCTACAGAATGTGATCAAGCTACCACTTGGTTCAGGGAAACTGCATTGTGCTATTATGTGTCTGTAAAACTAATGAAGTATCTGATAAGAGTTGAGAGGCAGGAACTCTAGGGGCTCTTAGATTGCAGAAGAATGATTACCTAGGTTAAACTCTAGTATTTTTGTCAGTAAAGGGACCAATCTTCATGGTCCATATTGAGAGAAAAGGCTCTGCCTGATCAGCCAGGTGGAAATCCAGGCCCAGTTTAGATAGATTCCACTCTTGGTGTCTGTAGTGCCCTATTTCACCCATTATGTAATTATATGGAAAGATTTTCTCTTCTTTAAAAACCTACGACAAGATTTTGTTTAGGGATGGGCAACTCTAAGGGACCTGGTACCACCACAGCTACAGCAGTGAAAACAAGACATCCCATATCCTTACAGGATACAAGCATCTATACCACCCTGGAAGAGAACCATACTAGAAATCATATATGACCCTCTGTCACTTTGGGAAGCTATAGGAAAGCCAAAGTATGGATAAGTGTATGCAGAGCTCCAAATATCCACAGTAAAGATAGGGGAAGGCAAGTAGAGAAAGAGGAGACAAGGTCCTAGAGGTACCAGAAGAAGTTAAAGAGAATGATGAATCCCATGAACTTGAAGAGAAGTAAGACAAGAGAGAGTTAGGAAAAAAGATTACTCCTCAATAAGTCACCAAAACTTTAAGAGGTACAGATGAAAGGACAAAGCCCTTAGTTAGGCCTGAGAAAACATATCAGGGGTAGTGAAGGAGGACTCCATGATGGGACCTCTACCAGCCTACCTGTACTGCAAGATACAAAATTATTTTCTTTATAAGGTAGTGTTAGAAAAATATGTATTAGTAATATACATGCTTAGTGCATCGAGGTTTAAAAGGGTTAATATATTTATTCTGTTCACACTGCATGAATCTGCACAGATATTAGAAACCTAACAAGAAGCATTCTATTTTCTGCTAATGTCAGCAAATAACAAGAAGTGTTTCATTTCTACTAGTGTCATGAGACTTAACAAAGAGTTATTGATTTTCTGCTTATGCCATGAGAAAGTACACAGCTGTTAGAAGCTTTGATAAGGAGCACAATGGATGCTTGAAAGTGTAAACCGTAGTCAGCATTACTTGTACCTAAGCTAGAAATGTACCTTGAATCTAGGCAAAATGTAACACATATATTAGAACTGCACAATTGAAGAATTGAAAGTTTGTGGTGGGCTAAAATAAGCCCCAAGGCCAGGTTGTTTTTCCTCAAATGTTTTGTAAATCAGCAGTTATTCTCAACTAGTCAGCAATTAGTCTAGCAACATTTTCTGTAGAACAATACAGAAAGCTGTGTCTAACTACGTCAGCAATAGAAGTAACATTTCTGTGCAACATGGAAAGAACTGTATAAAAATGCCATACTAAATTATTAATGTCCAGACAAACCATTCTGCCAGCATGCTTTGTCTCCTTGCTGCAAGTTAATAAAGGGTGCCTTACTTGAACCTTACGTGAATTGGTCTTTGAAGTTTTTTTCCTTTGACAGGTAGCAACAACCAAAAAAGGGAAGAACCTATACAACATTTGCTAGGACTCAAATATGGCCGATGGTCATGTGTTGGGGTGGCACTTGGGTATGGATAGAGTGAAAATGAGGTGCCCAGTTCTTATGGTCTGGCATAATGAAAGAAATTGTTAACAATTGAACCAGTAGTCTTAAATATCAAGTGACAACACCATACCCAGGATTCAGAAATCTGTTAGTCTCATGCCAGTAACTGAGGTGCCCTTTGAAATAAAACCCATGGACATCATAGGCTCCCTGGTCAGATCCAGCAAAAGACTCTAGTTTATATTTGTGATACTGGATTAAGCTATCCAATTTCCTGAGGCTATATCCTTCCAAAAAAACAATTCTAGGGCCACTGCTAAGGACTACAGCCCTATAACAGTCCTCCCAAACCTAGGTATGTTTCTTGGAAAGCTCATTTACACCCAGATGACTTCCCACCTATAATAATCTGAACACATCATCACAGATTCTGGACCTAGGAGTACCAGAAGAAGTTAAAGAGAATGATGACTCCCATGAACTTGAAGAGAAGTAAGACAAGAGAGAGTTAGGAAAAAAGATTACTCTTCAATAAGTCACCAAAACTTTAAGAGGGACAGATGAAAGGACAAAGCCCTTAGTCAGGCCTGAGAAAACATATCAGGGGTAGTAAAGGAGGACTCCATGGTGGGACCTCTACCAGCCTACCTGTACTGCAAGATATAAAATGATTTTCTTTATAAGGTACCAACAGCCAAAAAAGGGAAGAACCTATACAACATTTGCTAGGACTCAAATATGGCCGATGGTCATGTGTTGGGGGAGCACTTGGGTATGGATAGAGTGAAAATGAGGGTGCCCAGTTGTTATGGTCTGACATAATGAAAGAAATTGTTAACTATTGAACCAGTAGTCTTAAATATCAAACGACAACACCATACTCAGGATTCAGAAATCTGTTAGTCTCATGCCAGTAACCGAGGTGCCTTTGAAATAACACCCATGGACATCATAGGCTCCCTGGTCAGATCCAGCAAAAGACTCTAGTATATATTTGTGTTACTGGATTAAGCTATCCAATTTCCTGTGGCTATATCCTTCCAAAAAGCCAATTTTAGGGCCACTACTAAAGACTACAGCCCTATAAAAGTCCTCCCAAACCTAGGTATGGTTCTTAGAAAGCTCGTTTACGCCCAGCTGACTTCCCACCTACAATAATCTGAACACATCATCACAGATTCTGGTCTGGACATAGTACAGTGACTGCTCTCTTCTCCTTGACAGAAGTCATTCTACTAAACAGAGACAAAGACCTATTTACAATCATTGTCTTAAACACCTCACCAAAGCTTTTGCCACAGCCAACGATCATCTACTCCTAGCCACACTCCACTCAACAAGCATAAGTTACAAGCAGCTCTTTAGTCAAAAGATTTCCTGACCACGAGATTGTTTAAGGTACAAACAGCATGTTCCTCCTCACCCACAACACCTCTCCCAGATTTCTAAAGGCTCCATTCTCTCAACTATTTCCTTTGCCATTTTTTGTCAAAAATCTTCCATCAGATATTCACTGCAGAAAAATAATACTATACACAGATGACACAGTTATGTACAGGTCTGTTGCCTTCACATCTCAGCCAAGCAAGACTTTAACTCATTAAAATCCTGGTTAGACTCACATCTCCCTACCTCTAACTGTTAAAAAGTAAAAAAAATAAATCATTGCTATTTGGAACACCACAAAAGCTTTCAAAAATTAGACCTTTCTTGTCCACATGCTTCAATGCAAACACTTCTCTGGATACAATGTCTCACTACAGGTGCCACAGTATCTTGTTAGAGCCCAACCTAAACTTCCAGCCCTATATCCAAATCACCAAGTCCAAAGCTGGCAAATTTCTCATCCCGGCTTGGGAAATCTGCTACTTCCTCAACTTGGTGGACAGAGCAGTAACAGGAAAAGGAATCCTCCTTCCACAGCTTGAGTACAGTCCCCTCTGTCACTACAGCCACCTCTAAGAAAAATCTGTCTACCCTCTAAACCACCACAACCAACATCTCTCTCCCACTAGGTAAAACTGCTGCCTCACCTTGTCCAAAGCTAAATAGTTTCTCTTCTCCCCAAAGACATACAGTTTTGACAGGATCTCTATTTACAAACTTGGTATTGACCAAACATTTCCCTATTTTGCTTTACAGATTCCAGGAAGAGTCCTGCCAACTTAAAACCTAAGATCACTAACCATCTCCACAAAACACCTTATAATCCCATTCCACAAACTAAAAAGCACAGAACACACATTTTCAGTGCTAGCTCCAAAAATATATTTCATCCCAGTTGACCTAAAATCCATCCAACTTTTTAACAATTTGATAGGTTATGTTAGGTTCATGGTACTAGGCTAACTGCCCTTGTGAGCCATTGTAAGCCTAGCCAATTATCCCTTGTGAGACTCAAACCCTGCACCTTGTGTTTGTAAGGCAAACATATTAACCATTAGGCCACCCACCCCTTCCTTAGAGAAGTAAAACACTTTTTCTTCAAACAAGCCCAGTGCACATGCCATTACCTAAACCCATTACTTCATCCTCTCCAGTTTCATGCTCACTAAGACAGGTCTTCCAATGCTTTACACCTACACATTAACTCAACACATCCTACCGATTTCTAGTCCTTTTTTTCCTTTCTTATTCTCTTCAATCTTTACCATGACACTCCCCCAACATCAGTATTGTAGCAAGGGTGTAGTGCAGGAGGCAATTGCCCCGGGCGTAAAGCGGTATGGGGCACGATTAAGAGCTGATCTGCTTCTTACAGTAATCAAAAGATTTTTTTTGCTCTTCTGTTTGTGGGAGCATGGATGTGGTGGGACATGACTGTAATTTGAAGATTTTTTTTTTTTGGCTCTTCACCTGAAGAGTTGGGGAGAGGTGTGTTGAAGGATGACAGTTGTCTTTCTGCACCAAGCAGAAGTGCTTTATTTTTGCTCGTCAGTTGAAGAGCTGAGGGGATGGGGCTATAGATGAGTCAGCTACAGCTCAGCCTAACATACATTCTCTAAAACAAAGCCTACTCCCATTTACTGAACAAATTATATATAAAAAGTATGACTTACTCCTTTCATTCATTTCCCATTTTGACTTGAGTATGGTTGCATTATTGTTTATGTTATCACTGTATTCTTTATGCTTTTATCATTGTATGTGCTTGTATCATTGTATTCTTTAATGTTCTTTGTACAACCTAGGCTGCACTATTAAATGGTCCATCGAGTACAGTGCTCTTCCTCAGTTAACATATGAAAAAATAAAAATAAAATAAAAAATATCAAGGCACCTCATCTATGTAACATCCTTGTCAACATTTTATGCTGAAACAGCTTGAAACTCTATTTACTGCCCCCAAACTGATGGTTTGGTGGAGAGGTTCACAAGAACTCTGAGGTCTACACTGAGACAGGTTGTAGAGAGATAGATGGGAAAGTTAGGACCATTTACTTTCCTGCTTAATGTTCTCTGTTTAAGAATTGCCCCAAACCTCCACAGGATTTAGTTACTGTGAAATACTGTATGGAAGACACTCTAGAGGACTCCTGGACACAACGAAGGAAACTTGGAAGAAAGGGAAACCATTTTTAGAACTGTATTCATATGCTTTTATAGTCTGAAGAAAAGGATGAGTGAATAATGTTTGAAGCTTACCAGCAAAGGGTAACTAACAGCAATGTCTGAAGTAAGGAGTTCCAAGTAGATGATTATGCAGGGGCGGCTCATGCCATCGGATTGCCGGACTGCAGCCCCCTCAGCAAGAGAAAAGGAAAAAAGTACTTTTTTATTTTTACTGTCTGTCTTTAGCGAGTCTTTTCTTTCATCTCTATCAGCCGGCTGCTTTACGCCGACTGATGAGCATGCGCACTTTTGAATTCCGGGTTGCGGCGGTTTTAAAAAAAGTTTTTTTTTTCTCTTTCTAGCTGGAGATCCACTCCAGCGCTGCAGTCCGGATAGCCAATTAAGGCATCAGGGTGATGCCCAGTAGTCTATGTGGTTTGGAACCGCATAGAATTGGAAGAGGTTTGGACTGCCATGTCCACAGGCACGTACATGACGTGGATGGGCTAAATGGCTGCTGATTGGTTGTCGCTCTCTTCCCGGGCTTTATGTGCTGGGAATAGAGCGAGAAGCAAACAGTTGCAGCCAGTTTCGGTTGTGGACTTGACTTGTGGTGGATTTATTATTGCTTGGCGGCCTATTTCGTTTGCTGGACATGACACAGCAGCTGAAAAAGAAGAAGTACAGAGTTTCTTTTCTTCTTGGTGGTATGTGTAACAACCATTACAGCTGGAAGAGTTTGAGACAAATGTTCTCATTTTTTATAGCTTTGCCGAGTGTTGTTTTATAGAGTGCTAGTAGATTTGCGAAGATATTGAGAGGTCTATAGTAGCATGGGTAGGAAATAGGTTTGGATTTTTGAGGTATGGTTTGGCACTGTACAACAGACTGAGCTTTTGGTGTGCCTTTTTGACTGTTAATTGGCTGCAGAGATTAGATTTCATAGTATCATCTATTGTGACTCCAGGAAGTTTAGTGGTTGATACAACTTCATTCTTAGTGTTGCATGTTATAATCTTAAACTCATATTTATTTTATGTGTGATTTGAGTAAAGAGCAGCAGCTTAGTTTTTGAGTAAGGAGACAGTCATGTTCGCTAACTAATAGCCTTGAGCTACCTGCCAAGTTTCAATGGATGTTAGGAATTCTTGGCTCAGTTCTTGTAATCTGTGCTGGGTATGACCACAACAGATGAATGTAGAATCATCAGTGTAGTGTATTGTATCAGAGTAGCGTGCTTGGCTGCTGAATTTAGATTTATAACTACACTAAACAATAGCGGTCCAAGTATAGACACCTGTGGAATGCCAACTTTGACAGGTAGGAAGGAAGAAATCTTGCTTTGCCACTTGACAGCTTGTTTTCTGTCAGATACATAGCTTTTGAAACAGAAGAGAGAACTAAGAGAGAGAAGAGAGAGAGAGACACACACACACAGAGAAGAAAGTTTTTGTAGTAGTAGTTGATGCGAGACTATGCTGAATGCTTTGGACAAATTGAGAAATAGTGATGAGATCAGATTGCCAGAGTTTGTTTTTATTGCTGGTATTATTAAATTGGGAAATGACTGTCATGGTACTATGGCTGGGTTCAAAGCTGTGTTGTGTTGGGTTAGAAGGTTATTTGCAGTAAAATAGTTCATTAATTGGATTTGTATACATTTTCCAGGATTTCAGATATTGAAGATAGTATAACGATTTGCTTGAAATTAGCATGGTGATTATACAGCCTCCTTTGTGAAATGGCACTAGATATACTTTTTTAAAATAGTACTGACGTGACATTCATTAATGGATCACTTTATTAAGAGGGTTAAGGAATGCATTAGGGCATCAGAAGCTATTTTTAGATATTCTGGTGGAAGGCTGTCTATGGCCAGGGTGGTGTTTTTCAGTTTAAGGATGTGTTTTTTTTTTCACTGATAGGATGGATTCAGGTTTTAGAGAGAAGTGTGATGAGTGTGAGATGGATTCCAGAAAAGCTATGCAATTTCACATGCTATTGGTTTTTAGTACTGGAAGTGATTCTAGAATTCATCTGCTATTTTTTCTGGGTGATGTTCAGAAGTTGAGTTTGGTTGTGAGCTGCAACCTGGGTTTAGTAATGTTTGATATAAATGTCCGAATGGGTTTTGGATTATTTTGTGATTTTCCTGCATGCTACAGTCCTGATTCTTTTGGTCCAGTTTTACCATACTGTTGTTTGCATTCCTGAAGTGCCTGAATTATTGTAACCTTTCATTTTTTTTTAGTTCGCTATGATTTCTAACCTTTATCCCTTAGTCTCATTAGTTTAGTTTTGCATGATAACCAGGGAGCTTCTTTCTTAGTGGGCTATTTTCATTTAGTATGGTAAGGAAGGTTTTACTGAATTCAATTATAGCTTCATGTAGAGGTATTATTTTTCGAAATGACTACTTGTACAATTTTAGAGTAGAAGGGAATGTCTCTGCACTGAAATTACTTAGACTGTGCACTAAGTTGTAATGGTTTTGCCTGAGAGAGTGGCTAGAGATTTTAGTGGCGAAAATAGGTATAAGTGATCAAATAAGGAATCAGGTAATGTGCTTGTGGTGGGGATATTACAATGGTGTGCTAATAGTACCCAGTCTAATAGTGATGTTCTGTGAGTGGGTTTGATGTATTCAGCTGGAGTATCTATGAGCTAAATAAAAACAGAAATGTCCTAGCAGTGGGGGTGTCAGATATCATTTTGAACCAGTCCACAGTGAAGTCTCCTAAAATTATTGTTTCATGTGGTATATTGGTGGCTACCCATGACCATGTATCCTCAATGATGGGGATGTTATTTCCCAGAGGGATGTATACTGCATTGTTTAAATAGGTTACATGATAGCTAGTCCTCCTGCCTCTTTCCTTATGTAGTCCATTCTAAGTATGCTAAATCCTAAAGGAAGAATTTCAGTGCCCTTAAAAGTGCCTCTTTCCTTATGTAGTCCATTCTAAGTATGCTAAATCCTAACGGAAGAATTTCAGTGCCCTTAAAAGTGACTTTTAATTGGGTTTCATTAGTCACAAATACATCATGTGGTGAGATATAAAAGCATGCATGTCAGCTAGTTTGTTAGAGATGATCCTCAGGTTAATATTGGTCAATTTTACCTGTTTGCTCTGTGATTTTTGCCTTTGGAGTAATGGAGTACTAGTGGTTGGGGGTAGCAATTGGGGTTAGGTTTTGTAATGAGCCAGGATTGGGTTGAATGTCTCCAAAGTGTTCTAGTGGAGTAGGGAAGTAGTAGTGAGGAAAGAACATTTTAGATCTGGTGCTTAGTTTTTTTTTGTTCCTGGAATGTGGTATAACGTATGTGTTTTATGGTACATTACGAGAGGTAGATATAAGAAGTATTGTAGAGGTGATGAGTTACATTAACAGTATATATGGAGGAGTTAGTACTGGGGGTATTAGAGGTAGGGTTGGGTGTATATTTAGTATATAAAGGTTTATGAGAGCATGTTAGTTGTGCCTACTCAGAGGCGATCTCTGCCTAACATACAAAGCTATGTCAAACCCAGAGCTGTTGGACATGCTCCACGTAAAGAAATCCCAATCCCTCCGAGCTACACACTCTAGGGACCTAAACCTTGTCAGCACAATAAACAGAACATGCTGGAGGGATAGATTTCTGTCTCAGAGACTTCCCATACTCTGGAACAAACTACCTATCTATATCAAACAAAGCTCCTCATTAGCACTCTTCAAGAAAAATCTTGATGATTGGATGGGAGATAGGAAATTCACCCCAGGGATCACTTCTGTGGCTCTGCTTGACAGGGGCACAGGAAAATAATTTTCTTGGGTGGAAAATGCCAGGGTATTGTTTGGCTAGGCTTATATAGGCCCTAGGGCCAATAGCCTAGTACCTACCTATGAACCTATAAGGGCAGAGTTTTAAATTAATGCTAAGTCTATTTTCATTGTGAGACTGCATTGTTCAGCAGATGTCTTAGTGTTTGTGCTGTAAAATACAAAATAAAACTTTCAAATGAAATCCAGATCATTGTAGAAGTAAAGCAGTATGCACATTGCAGTGTTTATGGTAAATGGGGCGAAATAGCCAAGTAATGGGACATTGGAATGGCTGCAGGGGGTTGCTCCATGCAAAATAGCCAAGTAATGGGACATTGGAATGGCTGCAGGGGGTGGCTCCATGTGAAATAGCCAAGTAATGGGACATTGGAATGGCTGCAGGGGGTGGCTCCATTCAACCATGATTTTGTGAGGGGGAAGGATGGCAAACTCAGACAGCCCCGGTTTGGCTGAACTATACCTCTCAACTGTCTAGATTTTCACAGAATGAATAGCTTTTTGCTTCTTATTTTTGGTTTGTTCTTCATAAAATTTGTGGTTTTCTGGCAAATCATTTGGGAATGTCACTAAATAATGACAGACATTGAGTTTCAGACTTCATAACCTTCAGAAAAATGCATACTAAAGCAAGACCTGTTTTTCTATTATACAAGAGCAATTTTTAGTACTGTTTGTTTGTTCCCCCAATATATTTGACCTTGTCCGGCTGAGAGGTACGTGCAAATTGCTTTCTAGAATTGGGCATATCCAAACCTCTCAATTGTCCCCGATTTTGGCTCAAAATGTTGCTCTCCCTCTAATAATCCCTCCACAAAATGGCAATTTTGGAAGAAAATGTGGAAGGTTTACAATTAATAAATAACTGCAATAATCAGAGTTATAGATTATTTTTATTTCAGAAATGCATGTAGATTCATTTATTTTGTCAGCTGCTCAAGCTAACAGTACCAATATTAAAAAGTGTCCCTTTGACAGGTTCCCAGTTGTATTGTGTGGCTATTTTATATTTTTGCATCACAATGTTGGTCCAATAAAATTGTGGTTTTCTGGCAAATTAGTGGCAAATCATTAAAGATTGAAGTAAGAAAATAATGACAGACATTTTAGTTTCAGATTTCATACCCTTCAGAAAATGCATACTAATGCAAGACCTACTATTCTTTAGAAAGTTTATGAGCAATCTTTAAATATTGTCCTTATTTTTGGGCCTTTGTTCTGCTTCTGTGTATGACTTTGTCCAGATTTCTTGCTCTGAGGTTGAGAGGTATGAAAAATGTGTCCGGGCCATCGCAGTCAGCCAGAGACATTTCAAGTTGTGACATACTTGTTGCACCCCATTCCCCCATGTAGTGTGCAGAGTACCCCCCCCCCCCGTCCAAGGTAGACACAAGTACTACAGTGGCTTTTCATCTGTCCTTGCTTGATTTTGCAGAATGTTCTGGTTTTCTGTCATATTTTTACTGTTGATTATGCTTCTTATTATTCAGAAAGTGCCCGTTGCTCTAAGTTTAACTAGCAATGCTTTCATGACCATCAGGTAAGCTTGTCTGAGATTGTAAGATGCAAGTAAGCTTTAATAAGCATATTGTTAAAGAATTACCAACACTGAAAGCATTTTTGTTGTTGCCATGCAGAGAATACTTGCATAACTAGATAACGTATAAGCCTTGGGTATTGAAATGCATATGACAGTATTTGTAATAAAGGACAGAATTACAGTGTTTTAAGAAGCTCATTACCTTTGTTGGAGACTTGCAGTCAACTTTGCAGGCTCTACCCATAAACTAAACAGAATGCCAATCTATCATGTGAGGTCCATAACCTGTGCAGTAATCCTTTAAGCAATTTATCTTGAGCTTGTTTCTTGTTTGCTCTTCCATTTTTTACTTTGATCATGTTTTCCCAGTGAAACAAGTAGATAGTTGTTGTCAGCCAGCAGGTCTTTTTTGGATAAGAAACATTTTTACAAGTGGGGGTATCACAGAGATTGCTACTTTCAGCATGTTACTTGGTACTTTTTATAAAGCTGAATATAAATTATAATTAGAACTGCAGTGCAAGGAGAAGTGGTTTGAGTTGCATGCTGCTTGTTTTTCTTCTACTTGTTTTTGACTGGCATTCCAGTAATGTATTTAAAAAGTAATTTATTTTTTCATGCCTCACAGCCTTTTTGTTTCCATCTAGATATTAAGTAAGCTGTCGTGCAGCCAATGCATTGAACTATTTGTTTTCTTCTATACTTCACATTGTCTTGATTGGACTCTCATAATGACTGTTTGGCACTCAGGGCAGCGTATTTAATTAAAGTTCCAGTTTTTGTGGTTTTGACACTCCCCTTTCTAGTTGGCCACACCCCTTCACATTGGCCCCCCATTCAGCTGTCTCCTGCAGCCCCCCTTCGATTTGAAGTCACCAGCCGCCACTGTGATTATGTATTGTTTCTGGTCCCCCCACCAGTGAAAATAAGCTGAATACAAGGTATGGCTCATAGGAGAAAAAGGCATATTAAACAAGTCTATCACATAAACATAGTAAAACTCTGAAAAGAAACCCAAGTTAATACAGATGGTGCAGGATTCAGGGTTATTGACCAATAACTTGAGAAATGGCCAGTATCTGCTCTTCAAATGGAAGTGGATGACCACCTCTGTAAACCCCAGAAGCAAGATATTCAGATATTTCTTTGAAAGAAATAGAGAAATTTTCTCAGAATTACCTGGCTGAACTACCCTTTTCGTGTACCACACAGGAACCATTCTACGGGAGGTCAGGTTGAAGTGTAGGATATAAATGGCCAAGAAACAGGCCAAGAGGAGATAAAGGAAATTTTAAAATCGGGAGTGATAGAAGTGACTAGGATGGCCTCATTAGTACCAAAGTTGGATGTCACTGTCTGATTTTGTAATGACTTTCATAAAGGGAACCGTATAACCAACTTTAATTGCAACCCTATACATAGAGTTAATGAGCTGGTGGAATGACAGGGTAGGGTAAGGCCAGGTTGCTCATTATCCTGGACTTAACAAAAAGGGTATGGGAACACCCTTAACCAAAGAGCCTAGGGAAAAGACTGTCTTCTTTATGCCAGATGATCTTTTTCTATACAATGCCCTTTCCTTTGGTCTCCATGGTGTCCAGCCACATTTCAATGTTTGATTTGTAAGATTCCATGAAACATATGTGTCAGCTTAGAGGTGAAATTGTTATTCATTCAGGCAATTGGCACTCTTTAAAGTCCATCAGTTTTAGATTCACTCTGGCAGGCTGGTCTCACTGGCAGTACTCTGAAATGCAAGGCTGGCAAGACTGAAGTCAGATACTTAGGTTATGGCTGGCGAATAATTTTATTTAGTTTATTTATTTATTTTTACATTTGTTAACTGGGATAGTCTGACTGGGACCAGCGAGTCCTTTTTCAGCAGAGACCTGAGTAGAAAAGCTCCAGGAAAGTAATTAGTAAAAATAAGAAAAAAAAAAAACTAACTATTCAAGTTATAAGATACTTGGTACAAAAACAAGGAAAGAGAAATATACAACAGGAATTTTTACAAGGCAAAATACAGTATTTTGAGAATACAGTAGGAATATGTCTGAGAAATTTGGTTAGCATTAATTTATATACAAGGAAATATAATTAAACACCAAAAATATAAAACCATAAGCAATGGAACCAGTAGAAAAGTGGCCAATATTCCAAAAAGGCAAGTAAGGGCTTTCCCAGAATTTGCTGACTAAGTGTAGGAAATTTATCCTGGAGTTTGCTTCTATACCCTGTCCCTTAACAGGACCTGGGTAGAATGCCAGAAAAGGCCATGGACATGACAGGCTGAAATGGTTTTCAAAAGGCATAAATTAAGCCTATGTACAGAGCTTGGCCTAGTGCTGCCTGACTTTCCCAAGCCCATTACAATCTATATGAATGCATCCAAGTACAGGTTAGGGGAAGAATAACAATGAAAACCAGTGAAGAATACCCAGTCAGCATTTTAAAAGGAACAATGTTTGCATATGTGTGCATGTGTTATTTATTCATTTATATATTTATTTATGATTTCTTAAATGGGTTAGTGTGCTGGTCCGAGGACCCTTTTCAGGCAAGACTTGAGCCATAAGGTAAAGTGAGAGAGAGTATTTTATAAAAAGTGAAAAACAAAACAGCCAAAATAATTACAGTTGATGAGAAAAGTTTAGCTATAAGGGTAAGTCAATGTTTTACAAAGGTTGAAGAATGAAACAGTAAAAATGCACTAATTTACAAAATTAGCCATAAGTCTAGGGTAAGTTAGTATTTTACAAAGTTGAGAAACAAAAACAGTAAAAATAAAGGACAATAGTATTTTACAAAGCTGAAAAACAAAACAGGAATCATAATTACAAATGACACAGAATATAGTACAATTGCATACATGATGTAATAATTACTGCAGGCTGAAGTACAATAAATACACATGGTGCTGGAGAACATTTTTAAGAGAATGGAAGCTGAAACCTCGACAATTTATGGAAGCAAAGGTTAGTAAAAAGCATTAAGAGGATGTGAACTGAGAATGGCATTTAGAAGGTAGAGCACTGCCTTTACTGTTAATCTGTAGGTAATATAGGTGGAGGTAAGTTAGGGGAGCAGAGTTAGTGAAAGTGTATAGGAGTATAGCATTAGAATGTTGAGCAGTGACATTATCAACTATCTGTAGTGGAAAATGATACAGCATAAGCAAAGAGAAACATAACTTGTGGCTTTACTATAAGAGTGCAATAGGATGAGATGATGGTGCATAATGGATGAAGACTGGTAACTGGAAAGAGAAGAGGGTATTTATTCCTAGTCTAAACACAGTATACAAGCAAACAAACATGAGTATGCAGATACTCAAAACTGAAAGTGCATATTCCATTATAGGTCTTGGGGTCCTTTTGTTGCTATCTGCTAGATGGCCTAGCTAGGAGGTCACTCTGGTTACAGACCAGTGGCTTCGACAGCAGAAGGAATGTGCTATACAACTGTGCTGCTGGACTATAGAGTTAGAGCTGTTGCTCTTTTGAATTTAGCTGTCAATATATTTTCAGTTGCAGTTTTTGGTAAAGTCTGCCTGCCTTTATGTGTGTTACAACAAAATACAGTTTCTAAAGGAAACTGCTGTTTTTTACTACTGTGTAAATGTGTATGCATATCTATATCTATCTACACACACACACACACACACACACACACACACACACACACACACACACACACACACACACACACACTACATGCTACAGGTACCACAGTAAAAATCAGTACTCTGTTCTTATAAAATGGCACACATCTATGGCAAGTAGAGACATCCATCTTACCCCTGTACTGCAGAACACTGGTGTAGCTTATCAGAGCTGTCTTCTTTTAAAGTTGTGTCTGCATTGCCAGTAAGTTGCTTCAAGATGCAAATTTGCAGCTGCCTTTCATGTTTCCCCCATATTTTAGTATTCAAAATGGCAGTGCATGTGCAACAGGCACAAATACCTATCAGTTTGTGTAGTACATTTGCAAAAGAGGCCACTTCCCCAAATAATTATGAATGATTACATTTTGGTGAAGGGCATGGGTGACAGGAAGTTCAGCCCATTTCCACTGCACGTCTGATGTACTTTGGTCATATGGGCATGTACATGATCCCTGTACATGTATGGTTATTATGATCTGGAGCAGTAAAAGTCTGCACAGCTCCAAATTCATAAATCATGCTTCCTGCAAGAAACATAGGCAGCCACTTTGATTATTCATGAAACTAGGACCATTTTCCCAGGACACTCATAGTGATATCTGCCTGTGTTAGTACACCACAGAGAATACCTGCCAGGCATGCTAAGGACAGCTAAATTATGCTGTACCTTCTGCACAGTCAGTTCAGAGAGCTTTTGCTAGAACCCTGTATGGGTCCATTTAGGAAAGTGGATGTCTGTCATGAACTGACAGAGGTCCTTACCAGGACCACAGAGATCTCAAGAATCAGTGAGCAATGCAGTCTTCAGGATGAGGACCTATGATACTTCCATTTTGAAGATCTCCATCAGAGACAGTCAGAAATTAGATGAGGATTCCTTGATTGTTATGGTAAGTATTTGGCATTGGTATATTTTTCAGTGCGTATTTTTTATAATGTGTGCACTGTTCAGAATAATTGTTGTTCATTCTGACTGATACCAGGATGCACCAGATGGGCTACTCTGGGAACTGCATCAGTGCTGTAGGTATTGGCACATATACTGCTGTATCACAGATGCATTTTCTAAGGTACTGCTCATAGCTGTTCTGTTGTGAGGCAGTGACGACCATAGCAGGCTTTTGCTCTGTATCACTTAATTGAAGGACTGTAGTTTTGCACTGTTGCTTAGCATATGGCACCTACTCCACTGTCCTCTTACTGACCAGTTTCATTTTTTTTCAGGACTGTATTGGCTGCTGCAGAAGGCAGGAAAGACTTGTGACATGATGGAGCTAGTTTGACTATTCTCTACTGAGTTGTACTATACATCTATGGTGCTACTTTTAGCATATCTTCAGTTATAACACCTTTCTCATTGTGTACGCCTGCTACAAATTAAGAAGGTCACAGTGGTCCACCTGTGCATCATCCACTGCTTGCCTCTAATCCACATGCAGCTGAAGCAGCAGTGGGTGAGTTTGGCTGGGAATGCCTTGCTGGCGGGGGTGCAGAACTCTCCTTTACAGGTAGTACAACTTGATTACCCACCATGGCTCGTATGCTGACATAGGAGTTGGTGCAGATGAAGTCTGATAAGGCTGCTGTCCGCTGGGTAGTCAGAATGGACCATCTTTTGGAGCAAATTCTTGGCCACCCTGACTCAACTGATGGGTCACTACAAAGTCCATCTGGGTCTGTCAGCAGCTAGTATGCTAACCATACTACCCCTTCTCCATAACCAAATGTACCCTGATCTTATTTTATTTCAAGCTTTTCCTTGTACATTGTCGATGTCTCCCCATCATCATTTGTCTGTTGACTGTTTCTCTCTCTCTTTAGCCCATGGTCCCCCTATCTTACTGTGTTCATATCCAGCTCTGGTCGTTTGCAGTGGTTGCTTGCTCACCCCACTCACTACTCTTCCCCAGCTTTCCTTCCCATGTTTCTGTGCCATTCTTCCCTTCATATTTTCTCCATATGTAAAATGGGGGAACTACCCTCACAAAAAAATAGTTCTACTTTCCCCCCCACCTCCTGTTTCCAGTCTGCTTCCTTTTTGTGTGTTTCTCTGTTTGCTATATTCCCCTATTTTCAACTTTCCCATGCTCTTTTTTTACATTTCTTAATGAGACCAATAGCTGCCTAGATTATTGGGTAAACAATTGCTATGCAGCACTTTCTGACTCTTGCTCCATGCTATACGTATTTTACAGTGTCTGTACCACCCAGTGAAAGTCTCAGAAGGTTAGTGTAAACTAGCATATGTCTGCTGCAGAGATCACGAGCGGACCTTCTCTGCTCATCTGTGGTCAGTTTCTGGCTTTGCTGACTTGCTCCACTCCCTTCAAATGACAAGTAAAATGAAAAGTATAAGATGCCCGACTAACTTGTTTTGTTTATTCATGCTGATGTAAAGACTATTTGCAGTGTTTGAGAATTACACTGCTGTGATATACTGACACATTGGATGTACTAGAGTGATGTGATAGTAGGGAATGAATGAAGTAATGATGACATAATTTACAGTAACTAATAGACAATGCATGCATGCCTTGGAAGAAGATGATGTATGGAAACTAGAAAATAATTTAATGATGGAAGTGTTAATGAAGACAAGGAAATGTTTGGAGCATTATTTTTTTCTGAGAGCAATGGGCTAGGTGTGCGTCTCAACACTAAAGAGGACTTTGATTATGCTAATTAGAAGCATCTGCAATATATAAATGTCACACAATGATAAGTTTATTGATAAAAAGCATAGCTCATAATATCTAATATGATGGGTAATGGTATATTAAGCAAAAATATGCACACAACAGAACTAATGGGGAATACTGAAGGTATGGAGTTGACAAAATGTATTCTTGTTTATTTTGGTAATATGAATAAATCTGTTTATGCAATAATGGGAAAAGATAAATCATTTAGCTTTTATTTTTATTTATTTCAGTTTGACAACCAGGTAAATGGACTGACTGACAGACCCTTTTCAGCCTCAACCTGGATGTATACACAAACAGAAAATTATAAATAGACACAAGAATACACAGAGTTGTACGTAGTACAGTAACAAAGCAGAGGCAAAACAGCTATTTGTTATTTACAATTATAAATGCGCATGATAATATTTATAGTATGTATAATTAAGGCAGGCATTCTACCAATGGTCATTTGTTAAATGTAAATATTTGCATTGTGACAACAGCATGAGCTGCAAGGACTAGCCATTAACATAGAAGCAAGACCATTTGGTATCCTTAAACAATAGTTCTTTTAGTAATCATGTAATATGACATTACATATGTCTATACATAGGATTCTATGAGTCTTTTCTGTATTTGTAAAGGAGAATACCCTGTTGGGGAAACATATGTAAAACATATTTAAGACTCAATCAAAATAGGGGAAGCCACCTCAATTAGTAAACCCGTAATAAGCAGTATACCCCAAGGATCGGTCTTGGGGCATCTACTGTTTGGGATATACTTTTCTGAGGTGCAAGCCAAAACCAGTGGTCTGTGGCTGATGAGATTTGCAGATGACTGCAAGGTGGGCACTGTCTTAAATTCCCCTAGTGATGTGAACATCCTCTAAGAGGGCCTTACCCAGACTAATGACTGGTGTCAGAAGCATCACCTCAAACTAAATGCCAGGAAATGCATCATTATCCCCTTTGGGGAAAATGGCATCCCCACTAATTATCACATTAATAACAATATTCTAAGCATGCAGTCAGTAGCGAGGGACTTGGGCACCCAGGTTGATAGCAACCTGACCTTTGACCACCACATTGCTTCTGTTGTATGGAAGATTTTCTTCCTTATAAATGAAGGTATTTCATCCAGGAACAAGGAGGTCATAACATCCTTGTACTCCTCCCTTATCAGACCCACTATCGAGTACAATGCCCCCTTCTGCATGTCCCTTGCCAAGCACATGCATCAGCTGGAAAGACCACAGAGGTTGCTGACCAAAAAAATCCAGGGTCTCAAACACCTATCCTATACAGATAGGCTAAAAGCCTGGTCCCTCTACTCAGTCTCATACAGACTGCTCAGAGGTGACCTGTGTCTGGCATACAAGGCCATCTCAGACACAGCCTTGATGGAGTTGTTGCATATCTGTAAGTCAAACTCCACTCATGCAACCCATACACAAAGCCTTAACCTGGACTATGACATTAATAGAACTTGTTGGCAGGATAGATTTGTGTCCCAAAGACTTCCCCATCTATGGAATAGACTCCCTCTCCATGTCAAGTAGAGTACCTCTCTAGTCCTCTTTAAGAGGAACCTGGACGACTGGATGGGAAACAGAAAATACACCTCTGCGATCCCACATGTGTCCCTACTGGACAGGGGAAACAGGTGCTGACTTTGAGGGAACATGGACGAAATACTTGGTTAGGCATATAAGTGCCTCAAGGCCAATAGCCTAGTATCATCCTATGAACCTATGAACCTATAATGTGTATTTTATTAGCATCAAAACAAGACAAATGTGGTATGAAGATGGACTGTGCTAACTTCTAAAATGAGCTCTTCAACTGAATATCTGAAAGAAGGTAATTTATATATAGACTACAGTACAGTGATTAGTATATCGTCATCACCATCATCTTTCGGTTGTTCCCGTTAGGGGTCGCCACAGCGGATCATCTGTTTCCATTTCTTCCTGTCCTCTGCATCTTGCTCTGTCACACCAACCACCTGCATGTCCTCTCACCACATCCATAAACCTTATCTTAGGCCTTCCTCTTTTCCTGTTACCTGGCAGCTTCATCCTTAGCATCTTTTTCCTTTTTTTGGCATCAGGAATAGAATCCCTCCTCAGCACATGTCCAAACCAACATAATCTTGCCTCTCTGGCTTTGTCTCCAAACCTTCCAACCTGGGATGACCCTCTAATATACTTATTCCTAATCCTGTCCATCCTCGTCACACCCAGTGCAAATCTTAACATCTTTAACTCTACCACATCCAGCTCTAACTCCTGCCTTTTTGTCAGTGCCACTGTCTCTAACCCATATAACATAGCTAGTCTCACTACTCTCTTGTAGACCTTCCCTTTCACTCTTACTGGCACTCGTCTGTCACAAATCACTCCTGACACTCTTCTCCACCCACTCCACCCTGCCTGTACTCTCTTCTTCACCTCTCTTCCACACTGACTGTTACTCTGAACTATTGACCCCAAGTATTTAAACTCATCCATCTTCACCATAATGGGTTGTCAGTGAGGTGCAAAATGGTACAAAGACCCCCCCCCCTGAGTGACTAGACATGACTTTTAGAATTAGATAGGTACAGACCATGCTTTTCTTGCTTTGGTGGATAAAAATTGATCAAAATTCAAATTGATGTCTACCATTATTCTGTTCTGTTCTATGTAATGTGATATATGTATGGGGTTCTGATTTTGTTAAGCTTATGGCTTCTTGAGCTATAGATGAGGCTTATCTTGATGTGACCAAGGCTTTTGACGCTATCCCCCATGCCAGTATTACTAAAAAATTAGACAAACAATGTGAACTCCTACACTGTCCAAAACTGGCTAGTCAGCAGATCCCAAATTGTGAAAGTTGTGATACCCTCTCTGAATGTAAAATTGTAACTAGTGGGGGTACCACAGGGATCAGTGCTGGAACCTCTTCTGACATTTATCTGCTAGACTTCTAAGTCAATGTTCCAGAAGTGTATGTGACCAGATTTGTTGATGACTCTAAGCTAGTCACTGCTATTTGCTCATCTACAGATACTAAACTGTTCCAACAAGGTCTGAATATGCACATTCCCAGAGTGCTGAAAGTGGTCTCAAACTAAATGCAAAGAATTACAAATAGGAACATTGACCAAAAAAAAGGTCCCGCCTCATGATATAAATGGTATTGATGTTCAGATGGATATAGTCAAAAGAGACCTAGATATTTATGTGGATAACTCTCTGTTATTCAATCATCATGTTTCCATTCAAGAAATCCTTCTATCTGGGCTGGTTGATTTCCAAATGAATGTCTTCAAGATACAAATAAATGATTGTATGTCTTTATTCTTTCTTAATAAGACCCATCACAGGATACTTGCTCGTCTGGTATGTACAAATCTAATGTTATTGCTCAACTTGAAAGGACCCAACAATTTTTAACTAAGAAAATTAAAGGCCTTCAGGCCTTCAACTATCCACTAAAATTAGCCCAGCTCTCCTTATACTCAGTAGCCTACTGGCTGCTCTGATGTGACCTGTGTCTCCCTTTTCAAGCCATAAAACACCTAATCCTATCTGACCTCCTATTTCTACAAAAAACAATAGCTCTACAAATACCCGCATTAGGACCTATATGTACAATAACAAATAAATAAGACACACTGGAGGCAGGGATTCCCATCTCAAAGTGTTCCCAGCTTATGGAATAAGTTGCCACTATAGGTCAAGCAAAGTACTACTTTGGCTACCTTTACAGTTACACTTGACCCTTGGTTTGATAGACACACACATTTACATCAGTGTTACCATGTACAGACCTGCTCAGTTTGGGAAGGGAGCACTATAACGTGCTTGACAAGAACGTATGTTTAGTGAAAGGTGTATATATACAGGCACCTTATAGTTCCTGCAATCCCTTGCCTGGTACCGTTCCTATGTTTATATGTTTTTTAGGTATATGCTTCAGAATTTCTGACGTGCAGTAAAGTGTGTGTGTGTGTGTGTGTGTGTGTGTGTGTGTGTGTGTGTGTGTGTGTGTGTGTTTGTGTATGTGTGTGTGTGGTGAAAGCAGGTATATTTCCATTTAGTGGACAAGTATGTGATAAGCTGGGTTTTGACGTTTTCTGAGTTTGATATTGTCCTAAGAGTGAAGGGAGAGAATTCCATTTCTTGCCTAGTGAGAAATAGAGGAGAAGTTGGCCAGCAGTTCATTTAGGTTTGTGGATAGTAATTAAGTTTTGGTGTTCAGATCTGAGATTTCTGTTAGGGGTGTAAGGGGGAAGGATGTTTGTTAGAGCAGAACATTTTGTTGGGTGAAATACAAGTCTGTGTGCAGTGGTGAGTTGGAAGTAGTCTAGGTAGTTTGTGAGTTCTAGCCAATTCAGAGCTTGAAGGGTAAGGCAGTGATTGGTGGAATTTTTGGATTTAGTGGCCAATTTAGAGATTTTATTAAAGCAGTTTTCTAGTTTGGAAGGAAGAAGACAAGTTGTGGTCAGAGTATGCCTAGTAGAGTTGGAGAGAAAGTGATTGTTCCTGTACAGCATACTTAGCTTTTGGTGGGTTTTCTTTATATTTTGTTCATAGGTTCATACTAGGCTACTCTGTCTATTAACAGTGCAGTTCCATTAGATGTAAATTACCTTTCCGCTGACCAGTCTTTGATACCCATCTAATTCAGTGCTTAAGATTGATCTTGAGGGTTAGTGCCACAGAGTTCCAAATGAGTGGAGCCCTGATCTTCTGCCACTCACTATGATCCATTCTATTTCAGGTCAATGAGGACTCTCTCAGAGTGAACTCTGGACTATTCCTGCCTCTTGAGGCCTCGAATTGGATTCAGAGCATGGTTTGCCCATATCTCAGTCTGTCCTGCATGTGTTCAGTGCTGAGGTTGTCAGTGGGCTGCCTGGCTGCCATTTTCTGGATTTTATGAGCCTGAGAGGGCTGTAGTTTTCTTTGTTAGTTGCATATGGGTTCTATGGCCTCTGGTTGGTACTCTTGGTGAGGTGTTTGGTATGCTCCAGCATCTGCCAGTTTTTTTTACTTAAGGTGATAAGGGGCATTTAAAATCGACAGGTTGCATTATGGGCCTGGAAAGAGGCATAATGCGGCATTGTTTAAGTAGGTGGGAAACTGGAGGATGATGAATGTTTCAGACCTGATGAGGATCGAACAAGAAGTTTGTATTTGACCCCTTAATCTTGGTGATTGCTTCAGCTATAGTTAGGTTGTTAATATGTTTGTTTTAATTTGTGGAGCACCCCAATTAAGAATGGTATGAACTTTTTCTACTTGGGTGCCAATGACCAGACTGATGTAAATTATGCTATCACAGGGACAGTTTGCTGTGGCAGTGGTTTTAGCCACAGGCCATGGCTGGAGCACCAGTTGTTTGTTTCTATGGCGCCTTGTAGGGGTTGGCTTGTTCTGAGTGGTGAGTCTGTTGTACTTGGGTCTTGCAGACCTTCTTCCGTGTTTCCAGAGCACTTGCTGGTGTAGGACTTGTCCAGCCTACAGAATATGGTCAGTCTGGGCCCCTAGGACCGAGCCTTGTGGGACGCCACTTGTAACTTTATTTGGATCCTGAAATGAGGAAGCTGTTTGTACCATGACATGTCCTTCAATGGGCCCAGTGTGCTTTCAGGTGGTGAGCCGGTTGAGTGATGAGCTAGTGAATCCAGTGTATACCATTTTTGGCAGGGTAGGATCCAGATAGGCTTACGAGTCAGGGTGATCCTCGTTGGCTTTGGTTCTAGGTCCAGAGAGGCTGTGTCACTGAGGTAGGCAGGATCTGCCCTTTTGAAGCTCGTTGGGAAGATCCAGTGTCTGTAGGTCCGCAGGGATCTGCTTTATGAGGCTGCGGCGCTGCACCTTTATCCTTTGTTATGAGGTCCATGTCTTTCTGGAGAGGGACCATGTTTTGGCTTATGCTTTGCACTAGGCTTTAGTTGTTGTGTAGCTAGTATTTCCACCACGCTGGGTGGCACCTTTTGTGGAGCTGTCTTTGGGTTGTAGTGGGATGTGTTCTTGGAGCTTCTGAGTGATTAGATGCTGTGTTTTTGTTTTATTCTTGGGTCCCTGGCCCCTTGAGTTTGGACACTGTCTGGGACGCTGTGGGTGTTTTTGATTTTTGAGGAGGCGGAGGTCTACTGCTTTGAGATAGATGCTGTTTGGTGGGGGTGATTTTTTTGGAATTTGCCCACATTTGGAGAAGTTTTGGGCTGGTCTGGAGGTTTAGATGTTGGCAATGTCTGTGTGGAATGTCTGTATTTTGGATTAATTTATTTTTCTGATTGGTAAAATGTTTTTGGAATTCCTTGGTAATTCCTAGTGATTTTCCTAACAGGAGAAACATTTACCTTCTGGGATGAGATTGTATATTTTTTTTTTTTTTTTGAAGCTGACATTTGGTGCTAGGATTTTTTGTTTATTTTGCTCTTTTTATTTTTTTGCTTCCTCTGTCTATTTAGTAGTTCCTTCTCTTGTACATATTGTTTATATGGTTGGTCCTTTAGACAGGTCGGTTGGGTCTTGGCCTGGATTTCTTTTTTAGAATGCATTTCATTCCGATTTATTTTCCTGAGGTGTTTTTTTGAATGCATTTATAAAGCTGGATTCTGTTTATTGGAATTTTTCCACAGTTTCCTTTCAGTTCCTTTGTTTCTTGTTTGGACGAGTTTTTGATTTGTTTTTTGGCTTTTTTGGTTTGTGAGGGCGGGGGGTGGGTGGGGGAGGATGATCAGGGATGACCTCAGATGTGATTATGGTCTGATCTTACCAGTGAGGATACACTGTCTTGGTCTGGATCCTATGTTTGGTGTGGGAACCAGGGGTTGGTAGAGTATTCTTTTGGAGTGGATGTGCTTTAAAATTGTTTGGTTGTTTAGTTTTGTTGGAACCTTTTGGAAGGGTTTGGGGAGTTGGGTTGCAGAAGGGAGTTCCCAATCTATGTTTTGGTAGTTCATGTCGCTTCAGTCAAGGTCGGAGACATTCACAGGAGTCATGAAGGCCAGTGTGGAGGGTTCAGGGGTGTGACGGTGGTCTGTAGTGTGGGCTGATGGAGGGCAGGCAGACCCTCTGTTGTTGGTGGTTTTGCCTGGATGCTGCATCTGTTTTGCCATTAACCTGAGGTGTGTTTATTTTTTGATGATGTGATACTCCCTCCTCCTTTGTGTTCGATAGCATGGTTTGAGGTATAACCGAAATGCATGAGGGGTAATAACTAACCTGGTTCTGGCTCTCTCTCGGAACGAGGGGGGTATCTTCTGTTCCTTCCTACACAGATATTGAAAGTGCTGTTTGAGAGTAGGGTTCTTCAGGTTGCATCTTGACTTCTAGACTTCTGGCATTGAGTAGCATTCTTATTTCTTATCCCTTGTCTGGATTTGGGTTTGTCTTTTAGCTTTGGGCCTAAAAAGAAGAAGCAACAGCTAATGCTTGCTTGCCATATAAGCCAATATGGCAGCGTGGGTGACAGGTGCAGCCATCCATCATGGGTGCATAATATCCCATATCCCAAGCTGACAGGTATTTCCTTGAATGACAATTGACTTAAGCCCATTTAAGAAATTTGATCATCTTGTCTTCATATTGTGGCATCATTCTGATGAGTGAGGGTCATGCTGTACAAGGGGGGGGGCTATACCAGCCTGGGCTCATGCCAGAGAGCTCTTCTATGTCTCTTTTCATGTGTAGTTTCATGAGTCTGTCCAGGGGTCATTCTCACCCATGGACAATGACTGAGTCATATTTGTACTGTACTGGAGTGACCTGAGTGTGTGTGTGTTATGTGGCAGATCCCCAGCGCAGACACAGCTGCTCACCGTGACCTTCTCCTTGTTCAGCCTGGTGAGCGGGACGTCAGTGTGCCTGACGATAGAATATGGATATCAAACTTGAGGTGTTCGTCTGTAGTAATGCCAAGAAGTTTAGCGAAAGGAACCACTTCTGTAGGTGAGTTGGTTTGACTAAGAACTTTGAATGCATTTTTGCCATAAGAGTAAGTCTTTGTGGGAGGGAATAGTAGAAATTTTGATTTATTTGCATTGAGAGAGAGGTGGTTTTGGTGCATCCAATTTTCAGTAATTGAAAAAGCAGTTTGGGTTTTAGTCAGCAGTTCAGGGAGGTTTGAGGCAGAGCAGACTAAGGTGGAATCATCTGCATATTGAGTGATTTTTGGCATCAGGAATAGCAGTGTGAAAGTTATTGATAAAGATGTTAAAAAGCATAGGTCCAAGGATGGACCCCTGTGGAATGCCGGTTGGGATAGGTAAGAAGGTAGAGGTGGTGTTCTTTAATTTAACTGCCTGAGATCTATCTGACAGGTAACTAGAGATCCAGGATAAAGTATTTGGTGAGAGATGAATGTCTGAGAGATGATAGAGAAGGTGTTTGTGGGAAACAGTGTCGAATGCTTTAGAGAGATCGAGGAGAACTGTAGATACTAAGTGTCCTGAATCTCGGGCTTGATTGGCAGTTTCTAAGAAAGAGAGTAGAGTGGTTATAGTGCTATGGCCTGTGTGGAAGCCATGCTCGGTAGGTCTAAGAAGTTGGTTTTGGGTCAGGAAAAGCATAAGTTGGAGGTGGATGCATTTTTCTAGGATTTTGGAGATTGGTGAGAGCAGTGCAATGGGGCAGAAGTTTGAGATGTTGGTGTTTTTGGCTCCTTTGTGAAGAGGAATAATATAAGCTGAGCACCAGAGTTTGGGGACATATGATTCCTTTACAGATCTGTTAATAATGATGCTGATTGGGACTGCTATACCATCAGCAGCACATTTTAGGAAGGAGTAGGGAATATTGTCAGGAGCATTGGAGCAAGGTTTAAGTTTGGATAGAAGTCTTTTTATAAAGTTAGTAGAGACAGGTTTGAGCTCAAACATAAGGGGAAGGTTATTAAGGGGCTTAGAGGGAGAAGACTAAGGGACATGTGTATTATTGTTGGGAAGAGTCTTGGTCAGGTTAGAAATAGTTTCTATGAAAAATGAGTTAAATTCTGAGCCTAAATCAAGGTCAGATTTACTTGGGTCAGGACAGGGATTATTCTTGGAGCCTGGATTGAGAAGTGAGTTTATGAATTTCCAGAATTGCTAGGGTTTTTTTTATTATTGGACTGGAGCTTAATATAGTAGAATATTTTTGTCCTTAGTGATTAGCTGTTTTGCAAGGTTACAGAGCTGTTTGTATTGGAGTAGGGTATTGGGCAGTTTATTGTTTTGGTAAAGCTTCCATAATTTGTCCCTTTGATGCATAATTTGTTTTGTATCTTTGGATAGCCAAAAAGCAGTATTAGTTTTTATCCTTTTGTTTCTTAGTGGGGCTAGGGAGCTTAGAGTGTCTAGGAAGACAGAGTTGAGGTAGCCTATAGCTTTGTCAAGAGGAAGGGTATTAAGAATTTGCCAGTTTATTTGTTTGAGAATATTTGAGAAAGTTATGGGGTTGAAGCTGCTGAGGTTGCAAGTGAGAATGCATTGGTGCTGATGTGAGGTAGAGCTAGTTGAACGATGAATGAAAGCTGGGAGGTGGTCGCTAATGGTGTCAGGAATGGTGCCAGAGTTGGTTATTTTATTTGGATGGGTGACTAGGATCCAATCAAAGGGGATCCTGGGGGATTTGTTTTGTTGGTCGGGTGATGGAGAGGATTACTTGAGTAAAATTATAGAGGTTAATGGAAAGGGAGGGAGAGGGACTATTGATTTTATTCCAGTTGATATTTACATTCCCTAGAATGTAAGTTTCATAGTTAATTTCAGTTGAGGCCCATAGGAGAATATCTTTGAGGGTAGAGATGTTGTTGCCAGGTGTGTTATAGAGGGCAATGATGCAGATATTCTTGTGTTTATTCATTTTTAGTAGACCAACTGTTAGTTCAGAGTAGCTGAATTGAGGAATTGGAATTTGAAGGGGAATTAAGGTAAGAAGATTGGAGTAGACTAGGGCAGTGCTGCCGCCTTTTCTATTTAATCAGTCATTTCTGAGAGTGTAAAATCCTGTGGGCAGGATTTCAGAGTCGGAGATATGGGGTTTGAGCCAGGTTTTGGAGATGGCTAAGATGTTGGGTTGGTTATGGCTTAGCCATGCTTGAAAGTGGTGTACTTTATTGCTGAGGCTCTGGGTGTTGATTGTAAAGAATTTAAGAGTATTGCAGGGGGAGGAAGGGGAGGAAGGAGATGAGGGGTAGGTGTTATTAGTAATGGGACTAGGACCAGGGCTGGGATGGATGTCTCCAGCTAAGATAGGTTATTAAATGAAATAACCTTTAACCATTTAGGTTTGCAATGTAAGAGTTTAGGTAGATCTAGCATTAGTTTAGGTGTCAATATCTTAGCTGTGGTGGAGAAGATTTTAGGGTAGAATAGGTGCATGGGGTTAGGCTGAATAAGGGAGGAGGAGATATAATGGAAATGAGAGTAAGATTGAGGGTGAAGGTGGGTTTGTGTGGTAGTTATTGTTGAAGGTAATATTGGAGGAGCATTGGAGGAATATGAGCTGGCATAGCATAGGGGAATTAGGAATACAAGGAGGAAGCAGGGGGGCCCAGAGGGTGCAGTGAATTAAGGGGAGCATATCTAGACAAAGGTAATATAATAGGTATCAATTTTGAGAAGAGAAATGGCTATGAAGTAAGACAGGGTTGAGAGAGATAAAGGTTTTGTTAGTATAATAAGAAAAAAGGAGGGGACGTTAATTGGTGAGGTGTTAGAGAGAGTAATGTGTTTAAATGGGATGGGTAAAAGGAGGTGGGGTAACTAGGGAAGAGCTACTATTGGGTAATTAGGCTGAGTGGGTGGAGAAAGGGTAGAATAAAGGTAGGTGTGTTGGGGGCGGGTGGAAATTGGGGGCAGGGTAATGGAGAGGAGTCAGCCCTCAGGGCGAATGGAGCAGGAAGAGCCATGGATGCCTTTCTGTCTGGAAACAATCAGTCAGAAGTCAGGTTGGTGACATACAGGTCTGACTGTTTGAAAAGTAAAACTTACTCTAAGAGGTCTAGCTGCCTAGCGTTTCTGTCTGGTCCTAAATTAGAAATGCTGAAGGGGCTAGCAATAGTTTCCCATTAAAGCTGTACAAGGGTGGGAATTGAAAAGGTTAGAAGGGCAGTTGGTAAGTTGAAGGTAGGGGTTATATTAGTGACTCATGGGATGTACAAGTATCCGTAAAACAGGAGGTAGGATGAAAATTCATAAATGAGTTACTAAACATACATTAGTTGCAAAAAGTCCAGGTATATAGGGTTCAGAGTCCTTGCTTGGGAAGTACACTCAGGGTGACGGGCAGTTACTGTGGATCCTCAGCTGTTGTTCCTTTACCAGGGCTTTCTAACTTCTACAAAACAAAGTAGGTAAAAATGAGGGTATGGGTCAGAGATAAGAGAACACAGATAAGCAATGTGGGAGAGGACAGTTATGGCAGCGTACAAGAAACTATTGTTGTTAATAGATAGGAATATCATACTATACTGGAAATATTGCTAGTTGTTGGTAGTAATTTATGAAAATGACCAATATTTTCTTATGCACTTAGTACTTCAAAAATTGAGTGACTTATAAACTGTTGCATGACATTAAGAGAAACCTTAGATGTTGGTGAAGAAGACTGTTGCATATCTTGACATATATCTGGTATGTATTTGTTTTGCTAATAATACAATTAAGCATATATTTTCATATTTCTCTAAATATTTCAATAAACATGCAGTTATAGAGGAATTTCCTGTTGACATGTGAAAGGTTATGTCTGGTTAACAAAAATGTTCTAATAATATATATCTAGATTGTACTATTTTCAAGATAACTTTTGTTTGTGAATGTTTACAAAAATATTGTTTGGGACTTGTGTCCATTATATTGTATTAGAGTATTTAGGGGAAAAGACTGAATACACTGACTTTTAGCACTGTAAAGAATACCTCTAAATGATAACATTGCTATCTGCACAGTTTTAGTAGCTTTTATCATTCACAAAATATTTGCATTTGTTTATATTATATTTTTTAAGTTTATTTTTTAGAAAATGGACTGGAATACAAGATGTGTGTGACATTCCACACTACATAGGGGATAATAATAAGAGTAGCAACAACTTTCCAAAAAAAATCCACGAACCACGCTAATTGAAAATGCTAAATAAGAAATATGTGCTGTTGGAATGCAACTTATGATCAATTCATGTTAGCACTTTAAACATAGATTAAAGAAGTCATTTTGATTAACTACTATTTAAACTACAGGAAGTGATGTATTAACTGGTGTGTATTTTCTAAGTTCTATTATTAAAACTTCGTTGGTCAAGTTTGTGGTTCGTGGATTTTTTTTGGATAGGGGATAATAAGATAAGTGGGTTGTAAGACAAAAATAGAAGGGTAACTGAAGTTTAATTAGCTGAATGGGAAGGCCTTCACAATATGACTTTGTAGTGATCACTAAAAGAGCGAATGAGATAAGAAGTGGCATTTGAAATTAAATGTACACAACAGACAGACAGCTGAAGAACCACTGGGCAATTTCTGAGTCAGGAAAGATCATATATTCTCCTACTAAAATCTATTAATTCTGTTCTGCCAGCAACCATGACTGTTTTGACATTAAGTAAAAGGACTAGTTCTCATTTCTTCTCACAATTCTCAAGTTGATAATCTCTTTGGTATCTCAGAAAAAAAATACAAGTTTACTTTCTGCCCTAAAATTGATCCTATAAAACTTCAAGAAAAACATTTCAGTTAAAATTAGTCAGATTAAACAGATGAAAACAATGTAAGTATACATATCAAAGAAGATAGAAAGAAAGAAAAAACAAAAAATAATATTCACATATAAATATATTCTCTTCTCACTAATAATAGGATTTTTTATACCAATTGTAAAAGAGATATCAATGTCTGCAGTACTTGTGAAGGCATCCTTAGAGCTTTATAGCTTGGAGAATTGCCATCTGATTTCTGACATAATATTTACTGCCAATGTTATAGTTAGGTAATTTTTTATATGGCACAAGGGGCTTTTTAAGAACTAATGGTGAAATAATTCTAAGAGTGTTCTGCTCAGAGTAGTTAACATTTCCTTTTGACAAGAGATAAACATTATGATTCAGTATGGGTCCATCTCATACCTCTCAATTATTCAGATTTTTGCAGAATGTCCAGATTTTTGCTTCATATTTTTGGTCTGATAAGATTTGTGGTTTTCTGGCAAATCATTGAGGACTGAAAAGAAGTTGAGAGGTAGACTCCTTCTGAAGGGCAGTATATGTAAGTGGCACTTTGTTTAAACATTTATAGCTAGAGAACAGTATCTGCAAATTTTCTTTTTTTTTTAAGATTGGAACACTTTATCCAAATTAGAGACATGATATGTTAAATATAAAATTTAGCAAGAAGGACAGTGTCTGACTTTCCAAGTAAAAAAAAATGGTACTGTAGGCTCTAAACAACTTTTCCACATTAAGTTATTTCTTGAGAATGAGAGTTAATGAATAAGTTAACTAGATATCTTTTATCATGTTGCTTTTGTTCTTCTTTCAGCTTTTCCCGGTTAGGGGTCACCACAGCGGAACTCCGGTCCGCTAATGATTGGCAGTAGATTTTTACGGTGCCAAGGTGCCAGCCTGATGCCCAACCTTCAATGAAGGCATGCCCATTCATGCATGTCTTTCGAACGCCACTCGACCATGGGGAGGACATGCAGACTCCACACAGAAGGAGCTTCAGCCGAGAATCGAACGGGAGAATCTCTTGCTGTGAGGTGACAACGCTACCGCTGCACCACTGCGGCTACACACACACACACACACACACACACACACACACACACACACACACACACACACACACACACACACACACACATCTTTTTATCATGTTAATGATATTAATTACACAAGATTTACTGTCCTTATCATGGTACCAATTGAGAGATTATGTAAATTAATTCTAGCATTTTGACTTAGCTGATATGGTGGTCAAATATTTTCATTAATTGCAGTAAATGCCTGTATAAAAATTGATGATGTATAACCAACTCTGTGTTTCAGAAGGATGAAGGTCTGACCATGACCTAGTTAATTCATGTTTGATTAGTAGCACACGTGCAAAAAGGAGTGGGGGTGGGATGGATGGGAGGGAGGGAGTATTTCTGCTATCTTGCCCATCCTGGAGGAAGGGGCATGGCTCTGGGTCACCACTTGGGTGATTCCTGCAGAGAACACTACATGCTGCATTATGTAGAGGATGCAGTGCCTAGTGTTACATCAGGTCTATTCTCTGGGAGATGCAGTGCCTAGTGTTGCATCAGGTCTATTGTCTGGGAGATGCAACGCCTAGTGTTGCATCAGGTCTATTCTCTGGGAGATTAGTGTTGCATCTCCCAGAGAATAGACTGGATGAGGACAAGCTCCTCAGCAGAGCATTGCACTAGCAAAGGATGACACGCATGAGGACATGCATGCATCCTGCAGTAGGCAGCAACCATATCTATCTATGATCTTAATTTCCAGGGGGGATTAGGAGGGAAGTCCAGTGAGTAAAGCAGTCTGGTACCCTTATACCTGACTGATTCTCTTTTTTCTGGTGAATGAAATGGGGCATAGGGCTCTTGTCTAGACTGAAAGGTTCCTGGCTGCTGCCCCAAGAGATGAAAGACTAGGTCCATGGGATAAAGGAAGTTAAGGAAGCATAACCACTAAAGAAGACCCAGTGGATGGAGGGATAAAAACAGTGTAAAAATTCTGGTGTATACTATCTTGTATGCTCTTGACAAAGCCTACAAAAGCAGAAACTGATTGTGATTACCATATCTTTATCATCAAAGATGATTGTCCAGCAACTTTTTTCTGGTGTTGCATTTATATATTTCTGGTATCAGTTTTTTGGGGATATGCACTCTCAGCTCAGTGCTGTTAACTGTTCTTGAGAAGTTGAACAATACCTAAACTGAAATATTCATTGCAACTAGTTCATTTATCCCCCACCCTTCCACACATGGAAAGTATTGATAGAACCATTTGGAATCAGAGACTTACTAAGCAAATGCGATGCGGAATATTATAAACACCAAATGAAGAAGAAGAGGAGAGGGAATGATATGATCTTCATTTTGTATGCAAGACTAGAGTGGGATTTTCTGCACAAGGCCAAGAAGCAGAGAACAATAAACAATAATAATAATAAATACGTTTGCTGAGAAGAACGTACAAGGAAACGTGATGAAAAGTATGAAGTTAATGGGAGGATTAGAAATCTGACAAGAAGAATGTTGAAGTGGAAGTTGAGATATGATCTCTGGTACACAAAAAGAAGAAGGTATGTAAAGCTGCAAAACTGGAATTTCTGAAAGATGGGAAGGGAATGAAAGATTAAGAATTCAGAAGGGCAGTGAAAGATGCTTAGGGCAACTCAGTCACTAAAGTAATTTAAATGTTATTTTGGAGACTAATGTACTACAACATTCCAGTTAAAGTAACTATGAAATATAAAATTCAAAGAAAATATGAGTGACTTTGAAGACTGCAAATAAATAAAATAAAATAAAATAAATAAACTGAGCAGCATTTTGAAGTATTTGCATAACCTGGAAAAGTTTTTGTTGTTTAGTTATTTAATCAAAAATGACTTATTTGTGACCAAGGACGTTAACATGCCAGACCTGTCTGTCAAAAACTGCTTCTTTAACTTTTTGCAGATTTATATTCATTACTTTAGTGATGCTTTCTGTCCACTTTAGCTTCTGACATCCTCTTCTTCTTTTGCCCTCAGTCTTTCTCAGCATCATTGTCTTCTCTTGTGAATCCTGTCTTTGCACTATATAGCCAAAGTATCTGATTTTTTATTTTATTATCTGGCTTAAACTGCCTGCATTTATTTCCTTAAGCATTGATTGACTAGTTTGATATTCCTAGAGTACATGGAATTCTCAGAAGCTGTCTTCAGAACCACAATTTATATTTTTTCTGTGCATGGCCTTTCTTATAGTCCAACTTTTGCAGCCATATGTTATTACTGAAAAAATCATACTTTTAACTAAATGAAGCTTTGCTGACAACATGATGTCTTTAAAATCTTATACAAAATTTCCATAGCTTTTCTTCCAACAAAACAAGCACCATCTAAGCCCAGGAAAATAAAATGTCTGTCACTGGCTCCAGTTATTTGCTTGATATTTGCAAATAATGAATACGGTAAAATGACATAATTTTATAGTTTTTTTCATTCTTTTTATGTTGAGCAACTTGCCAGTTTTGAGCTTTCCACTTTCACCTTCAATAAGTTGTTCAACTCTCATTTTTAGCCATCAGCATGGAATTATCTGCATGGCTGAGGTTATTAATATTTCTCCCAGCAATTTTGATTCCAACATATGATTGCTCTAATTACCACGATACAGTCAGCATATAAATTTGATCAGTAGAGTGAAATTATATAGTTTTGTTGTACTCCTTATCCAGCCTTGAACCAGTCAATTTTCCATATTCTATTCTAACTGTTCCTTCTTGTTCTGCAGGCAGATTGCTTAGGATGCAAATTTCTCTACAAACTTGCCATAGTTTGTTATAGTCAACACTGTCAAAGGCTTTTGGGATAGTCAATAAAGCAGAAATAAGTATCTTTCTGGAACTTACTTGCTTTCTCCATTATCCACCAGATATTGCCAATATGGTTTCTGGAGCCTCTAGTTCTTCTACAACCAGCATATGTCTCTGGCCATTCTAGGCCCTTCTACTGTTGGAATCTAGCTTGCACAATCCTGAGCATTGCCTTGATAGCATGTGAAAGAAGAGCAGTTGTTGGCAATGACAACTTTTTAGCACTGTCCTTTTTTAGAGATTGGAATATGAATTGACATTTTCCAGTCTATTGGCCAATGTCTTCTTTTCCAGATTTGTTAGCAAATTCCAAGCAGGACTGCAACAACATCATCTTGCAGGATTTTAAACAATTCAGAGGGACTTCCTTCATTTCCTGCTGCCTTGTTATTATTAAGGCTTTCCAGGGTGTTTTTAACTTCACTCTTCAGAATGTCTGCCTCTAGATCAAAGGACACACTGTAATATTTGTGTTCTTTTGTTACCTTGGAAGTGCCACTGACAACCTCCCAAGGTTTTAGATGTTTTGGGGTTGAATAAATGTATGTCAGCTGTCGCTTGTCCAGTCAGGATAAAACAGATAAGCGGATGTGGGTTCAGTTCAAGCAGCTTTATTACACACAAACACATCAGGAATGAGGCTTTGTAACTTAAACTTAAATAAACTTATAAACAGACTGACTACCACACTCATACATGTTAACACTCTGGCTGTTCTTTCAAAATGGCACTGCTGCCTGCACATGCTCACTGTTTATATACACGTGCCCACATCTGGAAATGCTTCTTAAAGTTATATATACACGCCCTGTTCTACATCCTACCTCTTTGAGAAATAGATCATATGCCAAATGACAGTATTCATTCACATGCAGTTACACAGAAATGATCTTTCAACATGCAATTATACAGAACTAATTTGTTGACATGCAATCATACAAAATTAGACACATATAAAACAATCATGTCCAAGTTGCTATGTATTTTACACTAGGTCTAGAAATATGACCTGATCATGTAACACAAAAGTCAGAACTGGACTTAGCAACGGGGACTGTCTTCAAGTTATGTTCAACTGTGGGGACATCTGAGACATCATCAGGAATGGGAATGGATACTGAGACATGTTCTTCGGTATGAACATTGTCAGGGTTGCTCTGAGATCTAGAGGTATGATGCTGTGATATCATTTCTATCACAGGAAGAAGATCCCTGTGGTTTTTCCTGTATTCTATACCCTCAGATCCCAGTAGGATCTCAGCTTGGCACATATGCCTCTCACTTGACCAATTCGATCAAAGCCTTTCGCTGTTTGCATCCTCACTGTCTTTCTTTCTTTCAATGGACGAAGAAATCTGATCATTTTACCATAGCTGGACTTCTGAAAGGAACGCTTTGTAAAAAGCTGGGCTTTGATTGCTTTGTTGCTTTTAGCATTAGGCACCAACAAACTAGAACTGATAGGCAAGGTTGTTCTGGTTTGCCTAGATAGACATATTTGAGCAGACGAGGCAAGTAGATTATCATGGGGTATATTTCTAAAATTAAGTAAATTCAAGAGGACATCGGTATTGTTAAGTTTTGACCTCTCTGGTAATTGCCTTGCACTCTGTATTGCATGTTCAGCAAGGCTGTTTGACTGTGGGTATTCTGCACTACTAGTAACATAAATAAAGTCCCACTCTTTTGCAAATTTCTGAAACAATTGACTGGTAAACTGGTACTTTTGTCAGAAATAACTTTGTGTGGACTGAGAAATGACATTTTATCTTAGTAATAACAGCACTGGACATTAGCATAGGTAGCAAATTGATCACGAACCAGTTTGAATAAGACTCTACCAACACTAAGTAATGCTGATTGTTCTACTCAAATATGTCAGTGGCTACTGTTGACCAAGGTAGTTTAGGAATCTGGCTTAGCTGAAGTGGCTCTTTTTGCAAATGCAGTTTAGTACTGTTGCATATTGAACAAGATGAAAGCACTTTATCAATGTCCTTTGACAGAAAAGGTCAAAATACTGGTCCTCTCACCCTTCCTTTGGTAGAATTGGAACCTGCATGGCCATGTTGCAAAAATCTGAATGTATTCATGTTGTAAGGAAATAGGAACAATAACCGTAGGACCTTTGAAAATGATACCATCTTCCATCAGGATCTCATCTCTGAATGGAAAATAAGGTTGTACTTCTGGCAGTACACAGGATTGCTTTGACGGTCATCCAACATTGATGAAGTGGTTGAGCTTTTGCAAAATTGGATCAGTCTTTGTATGATCTCTTAGCTCATCAAGTCATGTGGCAGAAAAATATGCGCTTCCATGATATCAAAGTCAAAATTCTCTGCATCAAGCTGTATTTCTGGGTGATCTGGATAGGGTGT